>NC_082690.1:34265481-34576884 GCF_949987515.2 Delphinus delphis | reverse complement strand
AAACAGTGGATGAATTTCACATCAATGTATTTAAATAGCAAGACTGTGAGCCTTTTCATGACCATTATCAGGTGCGGATTGATGCCTGCTAACATAGATTTCCCACTGTGAAGCCCTTTAGTCACTCCATGTGGTTTCCCTACTCCATTATGCCTGTTAAATGAATCAATCTTACCTTAATATCATTCTTAAATATTTAATGCCAAGTTACAATGCCACCTTTTAAAATCAGTTGGTAAAATAAAAGCAGAGATTGTTCAACAGGAGGCACCCCACCTCCGCAGCCTCCACTCTTCCACATGATTACTTACTGGGGTGAGCTGTTTGCCCCAGGGATGGGCCAATTAAAAGGATTTATATGCTTGTGTAACAATCTAGGCAGCAGCAAAGGGAACTCTTTTTTTACAAAAAAGAGTAAGCAATTTAAGGCTTACTTTTCTGGCTGAATACATATTTGTTATAATGCAGAGCTTGACCCAGAAAATCTATTTCAACACTTTATCAGTGTATGCTCCTTTGTAGGAGTTATACTGGGGCCTTTGGAAAAAGGGGAGACTTTTCCTGCTGAAAAGAACATCCAGCCCTGCTTCAGGGAGATGCTCACTATGCAAATGTTATATAGTTGGATTTGTAGACGACCAGTGCACTCAAGCCAAATAGTTCAAATCAACTTTGTTGTTTCTGAGAGCTGTTGTGCACTCCACACCAGGGTATGGAGCTCTAATTTATCTTTCCCTGCTTCTGAGACAGGAGGGAAGGGGGCAGGGCACAACCTTTAAAAGAATGACATAGCTGTTGAGGATACGACATAAACTGGTTAGAACCGATTAGGCCGAAGATGACAGAAGACTCAACTTCCAGTAAACCTTGAGCCTCATTATACACGTATTGTAATACATTAGCATGCTGACTGACTCACCCACAGGCACCATGACTATTCCCAGGCTAACCATAAAAGGTCAAAAAGTGGGCGGTGGCCCAAATCCTGGAAATCCCTGCCCCTTCTCCAAAATAGGTGGAATAATCCTTCCACTTATTAATCTAAGAAATTACTGAGCCCATAAAAACTAACCACACCAGGACTTCCCTTGTGGCACAGTGGTTAAGAATCCACCTGCCAGTGCAGGGGACCTGGGTTCAAGCCCTGGTCTGGAAAGGTCCCACATGCTGTGGAGCAGCTGAGCCCATGTGCCGCAACTACTGAGCCTGAGCTCTAGAGCCTGCAAGCCACAACTACTGAAGTCTGCTCTCTACAGCCCGTGCTCCACAACAAGAGAAGCCACCTCAAGGAGAAGCCCGCACACCGCAATGAAGAGCAGCCCCCACTTGCAGCAACTAGAGAAAACCCGTGCGCAGTAACGAAGACCCAACACAGGCAAAAATAAATTAATTAATTAAAAAAAACTAACCACACCATATTTCGGGGCCACTCTTGCCTTTTGGGATGGAATGCATTCTGTCTATGGAATGTATATCTCCCAGGGCCTCTTGCCTTCTGAGATGGCCCACACTTTATCTGTGGAGTGCGCATCTCTCTCAATAAGTCTACTTCTTACCTATCCCTTTGCCTCTTGCTGAATTCCTTCTGGGCTGAGACGTAAAGAACCTGAGGTTTATTAAGTCCTGAGACCAGGTGCACGATTTCAATTAAAAGACATTTGGTTCAAGTCCTAATCTTAGTCTTGGCTGGGTTCAAGTCCCAGCCCATGGGTTTGAGTTCCAATCTGTGTTGTGTGGTTTTACTTCTGCTTTAGATCTGGCATTTGAATATACACTTTTCAAAGCTTTTCACCTCTGTGTGTTCTTTTGCTCCTGAGATGGACAGAGGAGTATCCTAGTTACAACCTTGCCTGTGTATTTCCAGTCCTCTCTTTCTCATTGCTCTCATTCACTGTCCTTTCTCTTGCTTATGTACTAATGGTCATATAGGAGAAGAAAGCCTAGATATAAAATATATGGGTTTTCAGCTTTGTGGTTTACTGAAGATCTGTTTCATGAAAGTGGTATATAGTTTATTTTCTTAAACTTTTTTCCTATGTTTCTTATTAACTAAGCGACTCCAAAAGAATCAAGAACATTTTGGTTAAGGAAAATACAAAAACCCAATTCTACCTTCCAAGAGAAAAAGAAAAAGAGATATGACTGAAATCAAATTCTACAAAGATAAAAGTTCACACCCTCTAGCTTTGGTTAGTAAATTGGATACCTTTGAAATCTATATATATTAAAATTTAATGATGCTAATATTGGGAATGTTATGAGGGAAGAGAGAATGTTATAAATATTTGACAAAGTGTGTCTAACTGAAAATCAGTAAATCTAGCTTATAGTCCTGGTGTTACCAAACCAAGCTGTGTGCCCTATGCACAGTGAGGCCAAATAAACTGAAATGTTGGAGTTTGGAGCAGAAAAAGATTTATTGCAGGGCCAAGCAAGGGGAACAGGTGACTAATGCTCAAAAACCCTGAATTCCCCCATGGTTTTGGGGAAAAAGGTTTTATAGGCAAAATTTGGGGTAAGGGATGAAGGGTGTGTGACTTTCTTCTGATTGGTTGGTGGTGAGGTGACAGGGTGGTGTTCTAGGAATCTTGTGCTCAGCCTGAAGTTACCATCCTCCACCTGTGTGGGGGTCTTGGTTCTGCAAAAGAGCTCTACAATATTGTTATGTATATTCCTTGAGGAGCAATCAGGACCCTGCCCTAAAGCTGCACTATTACTTCTTCTTTGCTCCTCCCTTGTTTCTGCACCCCCTCCTTTCCCTGGTTAGCAACTGTTTGAACCTGCCCTTTGGAACTCAGGGAAGGTCAAGGAGACTGAATGAAGCCTATTTCCTACAAACAAGGAACAGAAGACACAGAAAGGATTTGTGCCTGGAAGCCCCACAGGGTCCTGCTCAGTTTCACTGGCTCTGTTGTTATCAGACTGACTCTCAGAAACTTGCTTAGTGACTTGGAAAATGAAGGAGTAAGACAGACCATTGCTATCCAAGTACGGTCAGCCTGGATCCTGCCAGAAATGTCAAACCTCAAACTTCAGGCCTCACCCAGGACCACTGTATCTGAATCTGCATATTATCAAGATCCATGGGTGATTCACATGCATACAAAGTCTGAACTACAAAGCTCTGTTCTAAGTCTAAAAATCTGGTGTTTGTCTCAGTTTAAATCAAGACCTTAACCATCTTTGTTGACCTTTCCAAAACCAATAGCTTGTACATTTGATAGCATACCCATGACATGCTGAAATCTGACTTTAATGAGCCTGTGTGTACCTAGGCAGGTTAAAAGCCACCTGCTCTTTGAGAGATGCTTGTTTGGGGCTGTTCAGATTTGTGCAACTTCTCATGGGAACACTACTTCCTTACAGCTTCCCATCCAACAGAGATGCTTTAGATTTGGAGACATGAAGACAGCGTAAGAGTCACTGTCTGCACCAGCTGCTGACTTAAGGGATGTGCTGGCCTGTCCAGGTACAGTCCAGGCAGGACTCTGAGACCAGGCACAGGAAGATCCCTTCTGCTTTCCTTACCCCTTATGCAGTCCCACAAGGAGAACAGGCTTCTCCTGATACCCTGAGAAGACTCAGGTAGAATGATTCTTCAACTGCAAAAGTTCAAGATGTCATTTCAAATACCTTTCAATAAATCAGGATGACAGAACTCAAGAGAAAAAAGAGAAAGGAAGTTCAGAAACTCACACAGAAAGAGATTGCAGATTTATTATCCAGGGGTATGATTAAGGAAACATAACAGGGACAATGCAATCAAATCTCAAATTCAAGATGGAATTACTTTGATTGATATGATGAGAAGGTCAACAAAACTTTCCGGAAAGTGACAGGTAGAAAAACAGGTAATTTGTAAAAGAATAATGATTTGGAAGTGGAATTTGTTTCCTAGAAATTATTTTTATACTTTCTTTCTCATCAGCTCCAAGTTTAAGAATTCATCCAAAAAGAATGTGTTGAAATGCCCTAGTAGGATAATTTCAACTTGTTTTTGCTCCCTTTTTAGTCAGACTTTGTTCCACTTGCTTATTCAGATGTTGTGTGAGCAGTTTCTTCTGTTGTTTTGATATAATCCAGTGTTCCTCGCTCTTCAGGACTTGCCAATGCAAAGCATGCTTTTTTCTTTGCTGTCTTTCTAATTCAAATATTGTGGCTTTATACTGGTTTCTAGTGAATCTCCTGATTATGATTCTACTAATGTATAACCCTTTAAATTTCACTGGGGCTCATTTTGTGTACCCTTAGTTTGAAAGTATCTGGGTACCTATATCCAGAGAGTGGTTCTGCTTTGTGGGTAAAACAGATAGAAAACAATTACCTAATTTTTTCTCTCCATTCTCAGATGACAGAGAACTCTCAAACAGTGTTCATGGGCTCAGGCCAACAGCCGGCATTAAGATGGCTTTCCATTGCCTGGAGATCTGTATTTGTGTTTTACAAAGAGCAGGAGGCACTTTTTGAAACAGGACCTTAAATCAGTATCCTACATATCATGAACAAACAAACAAACAAAAATATTGTTAGCCACATCATGAATATTTTAATGGCTTTCGTGAATAAGACTATCTCAAAGCTTATGAGTTCCTTCTGTTTGCAGATTCTCTGACTTTGAATTCTCCCTGAAAGATAATAATAACAAATAAAATGTTATGGATATGAAAACTGAGGCTCAGTAGTTAAGTAATTTTGCAACCATAGAGGTTTAGGACCTTATCTACCTTCTAGTCATTTTTACAGATATGAAAATAAGTCCAGAGAGGTAAAGCAATTTGGGCTGTCACGCAAATAGTTTTTCATCTGTTTTGATACAGTGCCTTCTCTGGTTTCTGAACAACTATTGTTTTGTTACACTTTTTGTTTGTGAATTGTGGTGAGCAGACTCTAAAATGCCTCCCCACCTCATGACCCCCATCTTTTGGTATTCACACCTCGGTGTAATCCCCTCTTATTGAGTGAGAGCATGACCTGTGACTTGTTTCTAGCCAACGGAATGCAGCAAAGATAAAGGAATATCATTCTGTGATTTTGTTACATAAGTGTCTTACTGGCAGACATTCTTTATTGATTCTGTCATGCCAGCTTTGATGAAACAAGTGTAAAGGAGGAAAAAAAATGTTTTCCCTCTACCATCCTAGGTTTTCCAGCTGGGGCTCTATAAATTAGACTGATAGATGACAGATTAACAACAGACAGACAAACAGAATTTTATTAACATGTGCATGCCTCATGCATATACATGGGAGCACTGTGATGAGTAACTCAAAGGAGTGGTTAGAACTGGGTCTTATATAGCATCTTAACAAAAGAATAATGAATTTTTAGAGAAGTGACAAGACAAAGAAGAAAGAATTTGAGTTCCTAGGGAAGAAAAGTGTGGGAAAGTAAATATATGGAGGAAGTAATGGAAGATAAGGGTTAGTTAGTGCAGTTCATCATGTAGTGATGAACTTTGGTGCAGTCTCTGGACTGATAAGGGTCTGTGCTGTCTCCCATGATTAACTTCTGTCCTTCCTGGTAAAAAAGGGAGGGGAGACACCGTTACAAATTGATGTCCTGTTTTTAGGCAAATAGGGAGAGGGCAGTGAGCATATGGGCAGTGGGTATATGCTTCTTCTCAATTGCCTTCAACCCAAAAGAATCCTTATGTCAAAGTGACATTTCTGGGGGGACAATTCTGCTGTCTTCATCAGCCACCATATGGAGGAGTCTACATGGCAAGGACTAGAGGGAAACCTTTGACCAACATCCAAAAAGGAGATAAGTCCTTCAGTATGACAGTTCACAAGGAACTGGGTCCTGCTAACAAACACATGAGTTTAGTACAAGATCCTTCCTCATCTGAGCCTCGGATGAGACCCCTGGTTGAGATCTTGATTGTGGCCTCATGAGAGACCCTAAACTTTAGGAGACAGGTAAGCTATGTACAGATTCCTGACCCACAGGCTGTGAATAATAAATGTGCTGTTATTTTAAGCTGCTGAATCTGTGGTAATTTGATAGATAACAATAAATAACTAATTTAAATAAATAATTTGTTCAGAAAAACAGCACTGTATAGTAATTCTAAATCAAAACATAAGATTAGAATAATTAAGCTCAAGACCTTTGACACATCACTCTTTAAAGCAATCTATTACAAGATCCTTAAGAGTAAACCTCTATATTATACTACTTTGATTCCTAAGTACTTAGCACTGTGCTTTCTCAGTACATGGCAGCTACTAAAGAAATATTTTTTTGACAAATTCATTTTATTTTCAACTAGAGTAATGTGAAGTTACCCACTGAATATGCTTGGATTACTTATTGTAAAGCAAATTACATTAAATAAAAGGAACTCACATTAATATAGTAGAGAAAACCTGAAGACATCTTGAATCTCTGTCAATGAATTGGAAAAAAAGTTAGTTAAATTATTGCACATCCAGAGGAGGGATCGAGATGACATAATAGGAAAACCCCGAGCTCACTTCCTCCAAAGGACACATCAAAACTACAACTACATATAGAGAAACTCTCACTGAGAACTACATGAAGACTAGCAGAATGGCTCTTCCTAAACCAAGGCTGTAAAGAAAGAACCAACAGACTCTGGTAGGAAGGGAGGAGAAGCAATCTAATTGAGACCTGTACCCCTAGTGGGTGACCCAGAAGAGAAAAGAGATACACAGTCTCAGGGATCCTCCTTAAGGAGCTTGGGGTTTGAGTCCTGGTGTTTGACACTAGGAAGATAAGCCCCCTCTTAGCAGATTTGAAAAACAATGGGGCTTACCAGAGGGTTGTAAGAAACCAAGGTCTTAAAGAGCATGAGCATAGACTTGCTTGCTCCTAGTCCCAATGCAGGGGCAGAAGATTGAAAACTACCTATAGCTCTGACTGGCCTTCCAGGACCACCCCACTGTATACTCCAGCCTCCACCAGGTTCCTACTCTATCACCTCCTGCTCCAGCACTTCCCCCACTAATGTGGAGACCACCATTGCCAATGCGTGTGCATGCACCAAGGAAGGAACAGAGCCACCTTGGGCCTGACTCTGCCTCTAGCCAGTGTAGAAACAATATTGCCATTGTGAGCCTCAAGTACCAGGGATATTGCTGAGCCAACTCAGGACCCAACTCTACCTGTAGCCAAAGATGAGACCCAGAGCATCTCAGAGGTGCAGCTCCAATCCCATGGGCCACAGCCATGCTACCAACCAAGGCAAAGACTGCCATCATACCTGGAAGAAACCCTACTTCCTACGGGCTCCTGCTCCAGCCCCTCAGGCCCTGTCCCCTCCAATAAGGCATTGACTGCCATTGAGCCTAGGAGAAGCTCTGGCTCACACCAGCCTATGTCTCTAGGCCCTCAGACTTCAGACCTACCTCCCACCAAGGCAGTGGCCATCAGCACACCCCAGGAAAACATGAAGCCCATGTTCAATTCAGATCCAGCTCTCGCACCAAAGCCACCAGGCACACATACACTGCATAGAGATACACCTACACAAGCACATGCCTTCAAGATCACAACAAATTTCATAGAACGAACAGAGAAAGTCAAAAAATAAACAAATAAATAAGAAGACAGAAGAATATGTTTCAAACAAAAGAACAAATTTAAAAAAAAAAAACTATTGAACAGAGATAATTTACCTCATAAAGAGTTCAAAGTCACAGTAATAAAAATGTTAACTGAACTTGGGAGAAGAATAGAGGAACACAGTGAGAATTGCAACAAAGATCTAGAAAGTGCTTTTCAAAAGAACCAATCACAGATAAAGATTACAATAACAAAAAGAAAAATACACTAGAAAGAATTAACAGCAGATTAGGTAATACAGAAGAATGTATAAAAGATGTGGAAGATAGAATAGTGGAAATCACCCAGTCAGAACAGCAAAAAGGAAAACAAATTTTAAAAAATGAACATAGTCTAAGGGAACTCTGGGATAACATCAAGAAATACCAACATTTGCATTATATGGGTCCCAGAAGGAGAAGAGAGAGAGAAAGGGGCATAAAATGTATTTGATAAAATTATGGCTGCTTTAACCTGAGGAAGGAAACAGATATCCAGGTCCAGGAATTACAGAGAGTCCCAAACAAGATGGACCCAAAGAGACTCACACCAATACATATTATAATTAAAATGACAAATTTTAAAATAAAAATATAATTTTAATGGCAGTAAGAGAAAAACAAAGAGTCATATGCAAGGGAATTCCCATAAGGTTATCAGCCTACCTTTCAGCAGAAATATTGCAGGCCAGAAGGGAATGGCATAAGACATTTAAAGTGATGAAAGAAAAAAGCCTACCACCTAGGATGCTCTACCCAGCAAGCTTATCATTCAAAATTGAAGAGGAGATAAAGAGTTTCCCATATAGGCAAAAACTAAAAGAGTTCATCGTCACTAAACTGACATTACAAGAAATGTTAAAGGGTCTTCTTTAAGCAAAAAATAAAAGGCTATATCAAGAAACAAGAAAATATAGGAAGCAAAAATTCTCACTGTTAAAGGTAAATATACAGTAAGTTAGCAGTGGATCAACAATTTAAATAAGATTAATACTAAGGTTAAAGACAAAAATTATAAAATCATCTATAACCAAAATAAACAGTTAAGGGATAGGCATGAAGATGTAAACTATAACATAAAGAACACAAAACATGGAAGAGAAGGGGTAAAAAAATGCAGAGTTTTAGAATGTGTTTAAACTTAAGCAACTATCAGCTTAACACAAGTAGATATAGTTATATGTTGACATATATGAAATTTATAATAACCAAAAATCAAAAGCCTGCAATAGATACACAAAAATTAAAGAGAAAGGAACACAAACATAACATTAAAATCATCAAATCACAATAGAAGAGACTAAAAGAAGAAGAAAAGAACAGAGAAGAGCTACAAAATCCACCAGAAAACAAATAACGAAAAGGCAATAAGTACATACCTATGAAAAATCACTTTAAATCTCAATAGACTAAATATTCCAATCAAAAGACATAGGGTGGCTGATTGGATTAAATAAACAACCAAAAAAAAAAAAAAAAAAAAAACAAGGCCCATCTACATGCTGCCTACAAAAGATTCACCTCAGAGCTAAAGACATACAGAGAATAAAAGTGAGGGAAAGAAAAAGATCTTTCATACAAATAAAAACAAAAAGAACGCTGAGGTAGGAATACTCATATCAGACAAAGTGGACTTTAAAACCAAGTCTATAATAAAATACAAAGAGGGGTATGAAATAATGATATAATCCAAGAAGAGGATATAACATTTTTAAACATATATGCACATAATATGGGAGCACCTAAATATATAAAGCAAATATTAACAGACATAAAGAGAGAAATTGACAGTAATACAATAATATTGGGTTGACCAAAAAGTTCATTTGGGTTTTTCCATAACATCCGAATGGACTTTTTGGCCAACCCAATAGTACAGGATTTTAATATCCAACTAACATCAGTGGACAGATAATCCAGACAAAATCAATAAGGAAACAGTGGTGTTAAATGACACATTACACCAGATAGACTTAATAAATATCTACAGGAAATTCCATCCAAAAGCAGCAGAATATGCATTCTTCTCAAATTCACATGGAACTTTCTCCAGGATACATCGCATGCTAGGCTACAAAACAAATACTAATAAATTTTAAAAGATTGAAATTATATCAAGCATCTTTTCTGACAGCACTATGAGACTAGAAATTAACTACAAGGGGAAAAAAGACTGCGAAAATAAACATGCAGAAGCTAAACAACATGCTACCAAATAACCAATGAATCACTGAAGAAATCAAAGAAGAAATTAAAATATACTTAAGAACAAATGAAAATACAACAATCCAAAATCTATGGGATACAGCAAAAGCAGTTCTAAGAGGGAAGTATATAATGATAAAAGCCTATCTCATGGGAAAAGAAAATATCAAATAAACACCCTAACCTTACATCAAAAGGAACTAGAAAAAGAAGAACAAACAAAACCCAAAGTTAGTAGAAGGAAAGAAATTATAAAGATCAGAGCATAAATAAATAAAATAGAGACTAAAAAACAATCTGAAAGATCAATGAAACTAAGAGCTGCTTCTTTAAAAAGATAAATAAAGATTTTTTAAAACGAGAGAGGATCCAAATAAACAAAATCAGAAATGAAAGAGAAGTTGCAATGGATATAATAGAAATAAAATCATAAGAGAATACTACTAATAGATATACTCCAACAAATTGGACAACCCAAAAGAAATGGATAAATTCCTAGAAACATACAGTTTTCCATTGCTGAATCAGGAAGAAATACATAATCTGAACATATTGATTACAAGTGTTGAAATTGAATCAGTATTCAAAATACTGCCCCCCTAAAAAAGGTTCAAGACCAGACAACTTCACAGGGGAATTCCACCAAACATTTAAAGAAGAATTATTACCTATCCTTCTTAAACTATTCCAAAAAATTGAAGAGGAGAGAACACTCCCAAACTCATTCTAAGAGTTACTACCATTACACTGATACTAAAACCAGACAAAGACACTACAAAAAAAAGAAAATTACAGGCCAATGTACCTGAAGAACATAGATGTAAAAATCCTCGGCAAAATATTAGCAAACATAACAATACATAAATAGTATCGTACACAATGGTTAAGAGGGATTTATCCCAGGGATGCAAGAATGGTTCCATATCTGCAAATCAATCAGTGTGACACACCACATTAACTAAGCAAAGGATAAAAATCACATGATCATCTCAATAGATGCAAAAAATAAGTTGACAAAATGGAATATTCATTCATGATAAAAACTCTCAACAAAGTATAGAAGGAATATATCTCAATATAATAAAGGCCATTTATGACAAACCCACAGCAAATATCATACTCAATGATGAAAAGCTCATGTTCTTGGGTTGGAGGAATTAACAGTATTAAAAAGTGTATATTATCCAAAGCAATCTATGGGCTTAATGCAATTCCTATCAAAATACTCACAACATTTTCCACAGAACTAGAACAAATAATCCTAAAATTTGTTTGGATAAAGACCCAGAATAACCAATGCAATCATAGAAACAAAAAGAACAAATCTGGATGTACCACATCACTGAGTTCAGGCTATACTACAAAGCTACACTAATCAAAACAGCATGGTACTGGCACAAAAAAACAGAAACATAGACAAATGGGACAAAAGAGATAGCCCAGAAATGAACCCACACACATGGTCAATTAATCTATGACAAAGGAGGCAAGAATATACAATGAGAAGACAGTCTCCTCCATAAGTGGTGTTGGGAAAACTGGTCAGCTACATGAAAAAAAAAAGTAATTAGAACATTTTCTCACACCACATACAATAATAACTCAAAATAGATTAAAGACCTAAATGGAAGACCTGAAACCATAAAACTCCTAGAAAAAAAACATAGGCAGTACATGCTTTGCCATCCGTCTTAGCAATATTTTTTGGATATGTCTCCTCAGGCAAGGGGAACAAAAGCAGAAATAAAGAAGTGGGACTTAATCAAACTTAGAAGCTTTTGCACAGTGAAAGAAATCATCAACAAAATGAAAAGGCAACCTACTGAATAAAAGAGGATATTTGCAAATGATAATGGGTTAATATCCAAAATATATAAAGATCTCCTTACAACTCAATATCAAAAAAAAAACAACCAAGCAACCCACTTAATAAATGGGCAGAAAATTGAATAGGCAAAGAAAACATACAAATGGCCAACAGGCACATGAAAATATGCTCTACATCACTAATCACCAGGAAAATGAAAATCAAAACCACAACAAGATATCACTTCAAAGCTGTCAGAATGGCTGTCACAAAAAGACAAGAAATAACAAGTGTTGGTAAGAATATAGTGAAAACGGAACGTTAGTACACTGTTGGTGAAAATGAAAATTGGTACAGCCACTATGGAAAATATTATGGAGTTTCCTCAAAAAATTAAAACTAGAACTACCATACGATCCAGCAGTTCAATTCCTGGTACATAACTGATGAAACCAGAAACATGAATTTTACTAGCATTTACAATAGCCAAGATATGGAAGCAATGTAAGTGTTCATCAACAGATGTATTGATAAAGAAGATGTGGTGTATATATATATATATATATACAATTGAATACTACTCGGCCACAAAAAAGAATGAAATTTTGCCATTTGCAACAACATGAATGGACCTGGAGTGTGTTTGTATATTTTGGAAATTAATTCTTTGTTGGTTGCATCATTTGCAAATAGTTTCTCCCATTCTGTAGGTTTTTTCATTTTGTTTATGGTTTCCTTTGCCGTGCAAAAGCTTTTAAGTTTAATTAGGTTCCATTTGTTTATTTTTGTTTTTATTTCCATTACTCTGGAAGATGGATCAAAAAAAATCTGCTCCAATTTATGTCAAAGAGTGTTCTGTCTATATTTTCCTTTAGGAGTATTATATTATCCAGTCTTACATTTAGGTGTTTAATCCATTTTGAGTTTATTTTATATATGGTGTTAGATAATGTTCTAATATCATTCTTTTACATGTAGCTGTCCAGTTTTTCCAGCACCACTTACTGAAGAGAACGTCTTTTCTCCATTGTATATTCTTGCCTCCTTTGTCAAAGATTAATTGACCATAGGTGTGTGGGTTTATTTTTGGGCTCTTCTTCATGGTACTGGCACCATGCTGTTTTGATTCCTGTAGCTTTGTAGTATTGCCTGAAGTCTGGGAGGGTTATGCCTCCAGCTTTGTTCTTTTTCCTCAGGATTGTTTTGGCAATTCTGCATCTTTTGTGGTTCTATATGTGTTTTAGAATTATTCTATTTCTGTGGAAAATGTCATGGGTAATTTGATAGGGATCACATTAAATCTATAGATTGCTTGTGTAGTATGGCCATTTTAACTATAATAATTCTTTTAATCCAAGAGCATGGGATATCTTTCCATTTCTTTGAATCATCTTTAATTTCCTTTATCTATGTTTTATAGTTCTCAGCATATAAGTCTTTTGCCTCCTTGGTGCAGTTTATTCCTAGGTTTTTTTTTTTTAAGAGATTTTAAAAGAGATTTTTTTTTTTTTGCTTTCTCTTTCTGATATTTCATTGTTAGTGTAAAGAAATACAACAGTTTTCTGTATGTAAATCTTGTATCCTGCTACCTTGCTGATGTAATTTTTAAAAATCAGTAAAAAATAAATTTTAAAAACACAATGCTTTGTCTTCTTCTGGGTTGCTTCCTTTCAGTTCCTTCCAAATGATACAATCTGGAATAATAGCCTGTTTTCCCCCTACTTTGGATGGAACTCTTGGAAAGAAGTGCGAAGGAACTATATACTGTGGGGTAGGGGATGTAAACATGAAAAAATGTTACAAGCTTTTTTTATATTTGTGTACCATATTAAACTAAAATAAATTTTTTAAGAAAATGTTTGGAAATTGAGAAATAATTGAAATATATGGCTTGTAATAGCTGTTTTAAATAAGGTGTGATTATATGCTTTCTGGTTAAGTATAACACATAAAGCTCTTATTTAAAAGTTACATGCTGTTGGCTTGAACCAGTGTAAGTCATCTAGCAACAAAGCAAGATCTGACTGCAAAGTGGCTGAAATCTTACCATTCCTCAGGGAATACACACTTCTCTTGATTGGAGATTAGCCAATTTGACTTCTTCACTATTACATCAAACGAATTTCAGTGGATCTTCTGCAGTGAGCTATAAGACATCAAATTGTTCACATAAAACTTTGAATAATAAACCCAGGGTTGGGCTAGAAGACCTAAAATTTCCAGCTGTGACATTTTGTGCTTTCTTGATTCCACAATTTTGTCTTTACTGTGATGTTTTCATGATGTAGATCATGATTCCCCATTGGTGATCCTGTACTTTTGGCATGCACAACTCCCAGCTCCCAAGTTACCATGGCTACAAGTCCCCAGTCTATAGTATACCCTACTAATATCCTAAAACACTTAGATATGTTATGTGCTTAAATAGAGGGATAAAGTTTGGAGATTATCCTATTGTAAGAATATTCCAGACGTCTCTCCATGGAAATCATTTTCTTGATAATAGTAGTTATAAAACAAGCATGCTTCATGCAACAGTCAATTCAAATACCATCATAAATGAGCCAACTCAATGATATGCATGAGAACTTCATGAAATGTAAAATCCCCAAAACCGTTCTAAAAAGTAAAAACAGAAAAATAGAATTTTTCATTTATCTTTGGGAGGGTAGAAATGTATGGCAGAACAAATCTGAGAGGAGTATTTCATTAGCACAAACTGGGGACATATGAGTTGAGTCTAATAAATGAGTTAATATAGCTATTTATAACTACTGCCACTTGAAAAGGGGAGCTAATTTTTAAGTCTCCAGCTAGAATTTTGGAATATAAAATTTATTATTTCCCCAAGGTATTTATAGCTAAACAAATAATTAAGTGTGGCAAAGAGAATAGAGTCTAAGTTAATACAGTTGCTGAGTTGCACGTTCAGTTAGGTCAAAATACCAGAGAGGATACTCTTAAATTTTAGACACAGAATGATTTCATTGGAAAATATTACATCTATGTAAGTAAATCATAGGTAAAGCTTTGTGACTCTTTTTGTTTGTGAATTGTGGTGAGCCGACTCTAAAATGGTTCCCCGTAATCCCTGCCTCTGGGATTCATGCCCTTGTGTAATCCTCTCACCTTAACCATGAATGGGGCCAGGGACTTGTTTCACAAACATCCCTTTGTTACATAAGATTCAAACTTCAAACTAGTTAAAGCAAACTAGAAGATGTGAAAATTCATTTATGCTTCACACGCAGGAAATTATCAGCTCTGTGGTAAAATAATTGTCTTTGGAAATATTCAGGTTATTATTATAATTATTATTCTGACTTGCAAAATAATTTTTCAATAACTGTAGAAAGTGAAAACAGGTTAACTGAGGTCAAAAATGTTATCAGGATAACACCATGCCAACATCTATAAAAGAACATTTTTAAAATGTATTTTGGTGTTAATGTAAAAAATTAAAATAGGAACAGACTGTTAAGCTCACAAACATGGTGAAGTATCCCCTGTTTTTAAGATTTTATATAAGTAAATATTAAAATTAGTTGTATGAGTCCAAAGAAACATCATTTTTTGTTAAAGTCTCATTTTTGTATAATTCCCTGAAAGAACACCATCTGCCAAGGTCTGTCCTCGAAGATAGTATCATAGCCTCGCGATAAACTAGCTTCATCTGGTATTTTTTTCCCAGTGGACTTTGGCACAAGTTGCAATAATTTTTTTCACCTATAAGCTATCTTTATTTTAAAGTTAGATGTCAGATCCCTGAATTGTTAGATACTTATATTTACACAATAATGAAGAAACTGATACTTTTATTAGTGGAACTGGAAGTGACCTGGAGATTACATGGCGACCTGGTATCCTGGGAATTTATGAGCCTCCTTTGTGGAGGATATTTGAGTTTTCCCTGCTCAACCTACCATTGCTGTTCTATAACCGAGTATTAAACTGGGAGATGAACTTTGCACGTTTAAACCGCTGACTCTTAAAAGTTAAATGGGAATAAGAAGCTCTTAAATGTTGGAGTCAGAGAATAACGGAACTGAAGAGGACTTTGGAAATCAACCAGTTTGACTTCCTCACTTTACAAATGAATAAACTGAGAAATTTAATGATTGCAACACATGTGGTTCATTCTAAGTGAAAAATATGGCCAGAGAAGTTATGTGCTCTGTTCAAGGTTGCAAAGCTTGTCAACCTAAATGTCCATCAACAGAGGAATGGATAGAGAAGATGTGGTACATATATGCAATGGAATAGTACTCAGCCATAAAAAGGAATGAAATTGTGCCATTTGCAGAGATGTGGATGGACCTAGAGACTGTCGTACAGAGTGAAGTAAGTCAGAAAGAGAAAAACAAATATTTTAAAATATTGCTTATATGTAGAATCTAGAAAAATGATACAGATGAACTTATTTGCAAAGCAGAAATAGAGACACAGATGTAGAGAACAAACGGGGGGGGAGGGGGATAGGATGAATTTGGGGATTGGGATTGACATGTATACACTACTATGTATAAAATAGATACCTAATGAGAACCTACTATGTAGCACAGGGAACTCTACTCAATGCTCTGAGGTGACCTAAATAGGAAGGAAATCCAAATATGAGGAGATATATGTATACTATAGCTGATTCACTTTGCTCTACAGCAGAAACTAACACAACATTGTAAAGCAACTATACTCCAATAAAAATTAATTTAAAAAAAAAGATTTCAAAGCTTGTATGTCAGGAAACTACAATTCCTACTCAAATCTAGCTGACTCTAAAACTAATAGTCTGCTCATGATGCTATTCTGCCTTTCATAACAATCATCAAAAGTAAGAATCTGACTCACAGGGATGCAAGAACAGAGAGCTCTTTAGAAGAGATAGAAGAAACCCTAAAATAGTATAAGATGGGCCTTCACAGAGCAGATAGGGAAAGGCTTTGTCAAAGTGCAATTTTCAAAATGTTAAAAATATAATTTCATTCAAATATATGGTGACCACGTGTCGAAGATTTGTTTATCTCATTAATGATGGAACCAGCAGGATGGTAAAACTGGCTCAAAGAGCATTTGCAGAACAGGGGTTTATACAGTCAGTCAGGAAAGTAGTGATGAAACAAATTAGATAAAATTAGATTTTTAAATACTGGTCGATGTTTGTAACACAATAAAACCATAATCTCTAGGTTTAATTTTTTTACTAAAGAATGCAATTGGTTTCTACTGGTAAAAATAATTTATAACTTATTAGTCATCTAACTATATAGAGTTCAGGCCCTAGTCAATAGTAAATAGTAAATCAAAGTTTTTTTTTTTCTCTCAAGAATTAGGTAATCCTTTGGTAAACCTATTAGAGGACACTCCAAAATGACATTGAAATGACATGCAGTCATCCTTTTGCCTTATTTCCAAGTTTTGATACCTTTTCACAGCAGCCTTCTTTGCCCAGAGATGAGAGATTGCTAAAGAGAGGAATACAAAATATCTATGGACCAGAAAGAACAGTCTATTCTGCAAACCCAGAGAAAAGTGTAACTGCTTGGAGAACGCACAACGGCTCATCAGAGTTTTAAAGTATGACAACTCAGTGTTCTTCGGTAAGAAATAGCTTGGTTCAGCTTTCCTTTCCTCACGTGGCAAAGAGATTGAGGCCAAAAGCCTGAACAAATCAAGCTAACCAGTTGCTAGCTTTTATTCAGAAACAGCCCATCTGATCCAATTACGTCAACCTACACACTACCCAGCCAGCCCCCTCAGGAAGGCATAATTCAGTAAAAGCAGTTCTACAGAAAACCGACAATAGTTCTGGGAATTTTTTTTTTTTTTTTTTTTTTTTCGGTACGCGGGCCTCTCATTGTTGCGGCTTCTCCAGTTGCGGAGCACAGGCTCCAGACGCGCAGGCTCAGCGGCCATGGCTCATGGGCCCAGCCTCTCTGCGGCATGTGGGATCCTCCCGGACCGGGGCACGAACCCGTGTCCCCTGCATCGGCAGGCGGACTCTCAACCACTGCGCCACCAGGGAAGCCCTGGGGATCTATTTTTTTGATGGAAAGATAATCCATGGGAAAATGTTAGGTTTCTACATATATGCATGTATAGCATACCCTTCCAGTACTCCTCAGAGTATAGCTACCTGACGACTATGAGTTTAAGATTGTACTGCTTGATCAGCACTTGAGAGAGAGTTCCTTTTTGGCGCCAGTTAGGTATATAGCAAAGTATACTAATAATGAACCATCTCGGGGATGGAGTTGACCTCCTCATAAAAGCTGGGAGCTAAACAAGAACGTGGACATAAATTTAGAGAAGACTATGCTGCCTCTTCCCAGAGATGATCCCCAGAAGCAACCTCATACACATCCATAAATCTACTCTAAAAGTAATTTTGTGAACAGTGGAATGGTCATTGGACACTAGCACCTGGTAAAAAGGAGGTCTGGGCATCTCAATCCTGTTCTGAGGGCAAATGGCTCTTTTTTACTCAATTTCCATCTCGCTTCTTGCCTCAAAATCTGTTCTTATACTTAACAGTCTCTGAGCTTTTGACTTTGACTCTGATTCCTAAATGGGACCTTTGAATTTGCTGGCAGATTTGACTTGCAAGGTTTAAAACCATAAAGCTTGAAGGAATGAAAAGCAATATTTTTCCTTTACTTCAGCTGAGACAAGGTTGGAACTTTTCGAATGCAACATAAACTGTAAAGTAAAACCAAAGCAAAGAGTATTTATAAGTTTAGTCAATTTCTGATATAGCTTTAAATAAGCTACAAATAATATTGTTCATGGGAATTAAAATTCTTTGTCCTTTTTCTTATGTTTATCTGGGAAACCCTGTCTGGAAAAATAAAACAAATCACCTTTTCTCCATACTTATAGTATTTCTCCCTTCACCACTTCCTTTTCTACCTCCTCCTCCTCCCTTATCATGGGGTTTCAAAGAGGCCTCAGGGACCATTTACCTTTCTTCCCTCCATTTCAAAGTTAATGTGTTCAAAGGAAGTCATCAGATTTATTACTCTCATTACTGTCCATACTGCATCTTAGAGGAAAAACAAAAGTAAGTGCCAACTCCACAGACATGTAACTGTCTATTCAACTGCTTTCCAAAACTAATGTAACTCTCTATACTACCAGTGGAATTGAGCCCAATAATAGTAATTGCTTCTGAAATGTAGACTGACAGTCAGAAATCTATTTTAGCTTCTCAATGACTGCTTATTGTCTATGAGTGTGCCATTCTCTCTGCCAACTAGGAAAGATGAATAACTATTTCTAAAAGTATACAAAATAATGGCTAAGGATTTTGAAGAACTGAGATCAGTCACTGATCAAGATCCATTAGTGCCCTAGTAAACTCTGAACATTGATTGGCAGTAAATACAGTAGCAAGCTTGAAACTTGATAGAATAGGACACAGACCAACCACAGGTAGTCATACAAGACCTGAATTTGAGAGCAGTATAATGCAGAATAATTTAAGGGACAAAGTTATGTTCCCAGCTCATACACTCAATTTTTTAAAAATCCACATGTAGTCTCTTTTCCTCCTGGAATTTTTTGTTTTTTCCCTTAGGAGAAGATGGACTTACCCTAGAGATTTAATGTATCCAATTTGTTCTGCATATATTAGTTTAATTCAAACTGGTCTCCTTATTTCTTTAACAAAATTAAGTGAGGAAAAAATTAACAGAGAAATATGATAAATTATTTAAGAAGAGCTGATATGTTTACATGATCTTTCTTCTGAATGGGACAATTGTAAACTAATTAAAAATTTTAATTAAAAAAGGTGCACTTTATCTTAAAGGAAACAGAACCTGCCCTGTTCATGCTTAATTTAGAATATTTGCAATATATAGAAACATTTAAAAATTTTTTGAGGAAACAATGAATTCTTGTTCTCGTCTTCTTTCTTGCTATACTGGCCGATGCCCCGCTTCTTCCCTGGCATTTCATCCAGTCACTGTTGTCACACAATGGAGGATCTGCCACCTGGAGAATTCTTGGAGAGCCTCTAAGCTAGGATTACTACTGTTTGGTTCTTCTCACACCAACATCCTTAGAGAGTCCTAGACCACATACTCCTCCCTAAAATCTTGCCTTTTTTATTTCTTGAAATTTTTTTAAAGCTCTGGGTACCATTTATTAAGTTTATGAAATTTCAGACTCCTCAATTTCTAATATATTTTCTTGCTACAGCAAGATCTAATTCTGTTTTTAATAATGTTCCATTTCTCTGTAAGTTTCTCTCTCTTTTTCATGCAGTCTCAGATGATGTTTTTTTTTCATTTTGTTTTATTTTTAACTTCAATTTGCCCCATAGAGAGCAACACCTTTACTAGATCTGAGTGTCTTCCTCCATTTTTCTTTATCTTTCCCGTAATTCTTGTGTGATCACTTTTTGGTGATTCCTCAGCTCAAGTAGAAGGAATATTTTATTGAAAGGACCCTGGAGTATCTCACAGAATTGAAGGAAGAATTTAACACTCAAGACTCAGTAAGTTAAGGAACCAGGGCAGCTGAAGGTATCACAGCAGCTGGAGTTTATGAACTTTCTTTCAATTATCATGTTTCAGGTCAAATAGAAAAATGAGTCACTGTGTAACTGAAAAGTATATTGGGAGAAAACAGGCTAAAACATGGAATTTACAACATGATCCCAGTTTTGAAAAGGAAATAAGGTATAGTGTTATCATAAGTGGATGGCATATAGAATAATGATTTCCTTCATTACATTTATCTATTCTTAAATGAATATGTATTACTTTTATAATGTTAGAAGTTTGAAAGTAAAACATCTCTCTGTCATAGGATTATGAAAAGAATGACCTCTTTGAACTCCTTGTTCATCATAACCATCCATTGTGTTTCTTAACAGTGGCTGGTGATGACCCAATGTTCTCCTTGGACAGAGAGGAAAGCTTCTTCCACTCGCACCTCTGCAGGGTGTTGACTCAGCAGCTTTTGCATTGCCTGAAATTGGAATAAACTTCACTGCTCAGTAAAGGCCCAGTCTCTTTTATCTGCTCTGTTCTCCTGCTGCAGAAAGAAGTGACTCCTTTAATGTTCTGTTTCCCTCTATTATTCTGCTACCCTTTCCATGCAGTTCCCACAGGAACTCAATTCTAGAAGACGTCATTATTTCTCTAACAGTGTTTTGTTGGATCATGAGGACAGGGGGTGTTATTGCCCTTTGTGGGACAGGAAAGGGAATGATGACTGTCTCAACAGGAAAATAAAATTTTAAGGTAGGTAATATTGGTTAGAGAATAGCATAAAGAAAAAACAGCATGCTGTTTTGAATGTAATTCAAATATGATGCTAGGGATAAGACATTCTCAGTCTGTACTAAGAGAAAAAGCAGGATGTAGACAGTATATACAAGATGATTCCATTTGTGAAAATATATTTATATTACTATTTTTGATTTGGGTAACCATAAATTTTTTTTTGAAGTTCAGTGTTTCCTGGTTTGTTGGGTTTTGGGTTTTTTTTTTTTTTTTTTTCCTTTTCCTTAAATAAACTTGTGGTATTTGAAACATTAGAAATGTAAAAAGATAACTGCAGGTGGGTTACATATTGACAGGAAGAGATCACGTACACACAAATACCCTGCTGTATTTTCCCAATTTAGCAGCCAAGATTTCAGAAATCATGGAAGTGAAGTAACTGCATAGAGCAAGAACAAATGCAACTGACCTTGGTCTAGCTTTTCCCTCACCCCTGAGTTCCCTACAGGGTATGCAGCTGGCCTGAGGCATTTGTTGGCCAGATAGAATCCTGACAGAGCTGGGAAAAAATTAAAAGAGTTAAATTTTTGCTGGGTCACCACCACACTTGATGTGACTCTGATCATTAGTTTGATCCTAGGACATGGTTCAGAAATCCATTTCCCCCAGTAACACTGAAACTGAGTATAGCAGCTCCCTTAAGTTCATTTGGTCATTTATAAATATATATAATATCTTTAAACCTGCCATTATCCCAGTCAATCTAAGTGTTCCATTAACCTCAGAGTAAGTGCACAGTACTGTCCTAGATAAAAGAGGGTGGGTGCCAGTGACTTTGCCATGCACCCCTCCATAAAACCTGCTCTTGCCTCAGCTTTTAGGGGTTTTAAACTCTGGGTAATCTTCACTACCCACAGTGAAAGCCCAGGTTTCCCTTTACCTAGCATGTTTCCTGACCTAACTTTTTTCCAGCATTTCATTCCCTCTGTGTTCTTCTAAACTTTGAAGAGGCTTCAGCTGGATTTTTAAAACTTCGGCATGTTCCTGGAAGATAGAGCAGTCGTTAACCTTACTGCACAGTCAGCTGACAATGAGGATAAGTGGATGGTAGTGATTGGCTAGGGATAGGAGATGAAAATATGGCTGCCTGTCCAATACAGAATAAAAGTCCTGAAATAATCCATAGTGGTTAAAGAAACACCATGAAAGTTGTTGTGGGCCACAGAAATGATGCCACCTAAAGTGTGTTACAACTTCTTATTTTGGAAAAATTTTTGAAGTGAACAATATGATTCCCCTAATGTAAAATAGTGAATAATTATTACCATTTTGTCCATCTGTGCTTTCTATTTTTCCTTAAATAAACCCCTATTTCCTCCACCATTTTGAAAATCTAAAAGGTAAAATCATACCTTCAAAAATGAACTTGATATTAACCTCATCATTAACTAACATTGGTTATTTCTAAATAATCTTATTAAATATATGGATATCTTCACAGTATTTGGAGGGTACACCCTCTATCAGGAAATGCACAACACCATCCATACTAGACTCTGTGGAGACTGCAGCAAAGAATGAAGCCACGACTCTGGTGTGTGCTCATATAAAATATCTTGCTTTTCCTCATTTTAAAAAATTCCCATGGCTTCAGTAAACTTTACTACTAAACAGAAAGCCCCTCCTCCTTTTTTATTTCTCTTTCGTAAAGCAGCAAGATCTACACCCTACCCCTTTTTCAAGTATTCAATTCTTTCTGATATTCTTCAGTAGTTCCCTGCAGTTACAGCTGTTTTTCTGTATTTTTTTTCTTTTGGCTTTTCTTTCTTATAATTTTTTTAACACATTATTGGAGTATAATTGCTTTACACTGTTGTGTTAGTTGCTGCTGTAAAACAAAGTGAATCAGCTATATGTATACATATATCCCCATAAGCCTCCCTCTTGCATCTCCCTCCCACTCTCCCTATCCTACCACTCTAGGTGGTCACAAAGCACCGAGCTAATCTCCCTGTGCTATGCAACTGTTGCCCACTAGCTATCTATTTTACATTTGGTAGTGTATATATGTCCATGCCACTCTCTCACTTCGTCCCAGCTTACCCTTCCCCATTCCCATGTCCTCAAGTCCATTCTCTATGTCTGCATGTTTATTCCTGACCTACCCCAGATTCTTCAGGACCACTTTTTTTTTTTTAGATTCCATATATATGAGTTAGCATTTGTTTTGCTCTTCCTGACTTACTTCACTCTGTATGACAGACTCTAGGTCCATCCGCCTCACTACAAATAACTCAATTTCATTTATTTTCATGGCTGAGTAATATTCCATTGCATATATGTGCCACATAGTCTTTATCCATTCGTCTGTCGATGGACACTTAGATTGCATGCATGTCCTGGCTATTGTAAATAGTGCTGCAGTGAACACTGTGGTACATGACTCTTTATGAATTATGGCTTTCTCAGAGTGTCTGTCCAGCAGTAAGATTGCTGGGTCCTATGGTAGTTCTATTTTTAGTTTTTTAAGGAACCTCCATACAGTTCGCCATAGTGACTGTATCAGTTTACATTCCCGCCAAGAGTACAAGAAGGTTCCCTTTTCTCCACACCCTCTCCAGCATTTATTGTTTGTAGATTTTTTGATGATGACCATTCTGACCGATGTGAGGTGATACCTCATTGTAGTTTTGATTTGCATTTCTCTAATGATTAGTGATGTTGAGCATCCTTTCATATGTTTGTTGGCAATCTGTATATCTTCTTTGGAGAAATGTCTATTTAGGTCTTCTGCCCATTTTTGGATTGGATTGTTTATTTTTTCAATATTAAGCTGCATGAGCTGCTTGTATATTTTGAACATTAATCCTTTGTCAATTGCTCCGTTTGCAAATATTTTCTCCCATTCTGAGGGTTATCTTTTTGCCTTGTGTATGGTTTCCTTTGCTGTGCAAAACCTTTGAAGTTTCATTAGGTCCCATTTGTTTATTTTTGTTTTTATTTCCATTTCTCTGGGAGGTGAGTCCAAAAGGATCTCGCTGTAATTTATGTCTGGAGTGTCCTGCCTATGTTTTCCTCTAAGAGTTTTATAGTGTCTGGTATTACATTTAGGTCTTTAATCCATTTTGAGTTTATTTTTGTGTATGGTGTTAGGGAGTGTGCTAATTTCATTCTTTTACATGTAGCTGTCCCGTTTTCCCAGCACCACTTATTGAAGAGGCTGTCTTTGCTCCATTGTATATCCTTGCCTCCTTTATCAAAAATGAGGTGATCATATGTGTATGGGTTTATCTCTGGACTTTCTATCCTGTTCCATTGATCTATCTTTCTGTTTTTGTGCCAGTAGCATACTGTCTTGATTACTGTAGCTTTGTAGTATAGTCTGAAGTCAGGGAGCCTGATTCCTCCCTCTCCATTTTTCTTTCTCAGGATTGTTTTGGCTCTTCTGGGTCTTTTGTGTTTCCATACAAATTTATGGAATTGTAAAAATATTGTTCTACTTCTGTGAAAAATGCCATTGGTAGTTTGATAGGGATTGCATTGATTCTGTAGATTGCTTTGGGTAGTATAATCATTTTCACCATGTTGATTCTTCCAATCCAAGCACATGGTATATCTCTCCATCAGTTTGTATAATCTTTAATTTTCTTCATCTCTGTCTTATAGTTTTGTGCATACAGGTCTTTTGTCTCCTTAGGTAGGTTTATTCCTAGGTATTTTATTCTTTTTGTTACAATGGTAAATTGAAGTGTTTCCTTAATTTCTCTTTCAGATTTTTCATCATTACTGTATAGGAATACAAGAGATTTCTGTGGATTAATTTTGTATCCTGCTACTTTACCAAATTCATTAATTAGCTCTAGTAGTTTTCTGGTAGCATCTTTAGGATTCTCTATGTATGGTATCATGTCATCTACAAACAGTGACAGTTTTACTTCTTCTTTTCTGATTTGGATTCCTTTTATTTCTTTTTCTTCTCTGATTGCTGTGGTTAAAACATCCCAAACTGTTGAATAATAGTGGTGAGAATGGGCAACCTTGTCTTGCTCCTGATCTTAGTGGAAATGGTTTCATTTTTTACCATTGACAACAATGTTGGCTGTGGGTTTGTCATATATGACCTTTACTACGTTGAGGTAACTTCCCTCTATGCCTACTTTCTGGAGAGTTTTTATCATAAATGGGTGTTGAATTTTGTCGAAAGCTTTTTCTGCATCTATTGAGATGATCGTATGATTTTTATCC
Organism: Delphinus delphis; assembly: GCF_949987515.2. Taxonomy (NCBI): domain Eukaryota; kingdom Metazoa; phylum Chordata; class Mammalia; order Artiodactyla; family Delphinidae; genus Delphinus; species Delphinus delphis. Next base: position 34,551,832 of record NC_082690.1, on the reverse strand, counting down.
TTCAGTTTGTTAATATGGTGTATCACATTGATTCGCATATATTGAAAAATTCTTGCATTCCTGGGATAAACCCCACTTGATCATGGTGTATGATCCTTTTAATGTACTGTTCGATTCCATTTGCTAGTATTTGTTGAGGATTTTTGCATCTATGTTCATCAGTGATACTTGCCTGTAGTTTTCTTTTTTTTTTTGACATCATTTTCTAGTTTTGGTATCAGGGTGACGGTGGCCTCATAGAATGAGTTTGGGAGTATTCCTCCTTCTGCTATATTTTGGAAGAGCTTGAGAAGGATAGGTGTTAGCTCTTCTCCAAATGCTTGATAGAATTCACCTGTGAAACCATCTGGTCCTGGACTTTTGTTTGTTGGGAGATTTTTAATCACAGTTTCAATTTCAGTGCTTATGATTGGTCTGTTCATATTTTCTATTTCTTCCTGGTTCAGTATTGGAAGTTTGTACTTTTCTAAGAATTTGTCCATTTCTTCCAGGTTGTCCATTTTGTTGGCATATAGTTGCTTGTAGTAATTTCTCATGATCCTTTGTATTTCTTCAGTGTCAGTTGTTACTTCTCCTTTTTCATTTCTAATTCTATTGATTTCAGTCTTCTCCCTTTTTTTCTTGATGAGTCTGGCTAATGGTTTATCTATTTTGTTTATCTTCTCAGAGAACTAGCTTTTAGTTTCATTGATCTTTGCTATTGTTTCCTTCATTTCTTTTTCATTTATTTCTGATCTGACATTTATGATTTCTTTCCTTCTGCTATCTTTGATTTTTTTTTTTTGTTCTACTTTCTCTAATTGCTTTAGGTGTAAGGTTAGGTTGTTTATTTGTGATTTTTCCTGTTTCTTGAGGTAGGATTGTAATGCTCCAAATTTGCCTTTTAGAACTGCTTTTGCTGCATCCCATAGGTTTTGGGCTTTTGTGTTTTCATTGTCATTTGTTTCTAGGTATTTTTTTTTTATTTCCTCTTTGATTTCTTCAGTGATCTCCTGGTTATTTAGTAGTGTTATGTTTAGTCTCCATGCATTTGTGTATTTTGCAGTTTTTTTCCTGTAATTGATATCTAGTCTCATAGCATTGTGGTCAGAAAAGATAATTGATACAATTTCAATTTTCCTAAATTTACCAAGGCTTGATTTGTGACCCAAGATATGATCTATCTTGGAGAATGTTCCATGAGCACTTGAGAAGAAAGTGTATTCTGTTGTTTTTCAATGGAATGTCCTATAAATATCAATTATAAGTCCATTTTGTTTAACGTGTCATTTAAAACTTGTGTTTCCTTATTTATTTTTATTTTGGTTGGTCTCTCCATTGGTGAAAGTGGGGTGTTAAAGTCCCCTACTATGATTGTGTTACTGTCATTTTCCCCTTTTATGGCTGTTAGCATTTGCCTTATGTATGGAGGTGCTCCTATGTTGGGTGCATAAATATTTACAATTGTTATCTCTTCTCCTTGGGTTGATCCTTGATCATTATGTAATGTTCTTCTCTGTCTCTTGTAATAGTCTTTCTTTTAAAGCCTCTTTTGTCTGATATGAGAAATGCTACTCCAGTTTTCTTTTGATTTCCATTTGCATGTAATATCTTTTTCCATCCCCTCACTTTCAACCTGTATGTGTCCCTAGGTCTAAAGTGGGTCTCTTGCAGACAGCGTATATACAGTTATCTTTTTTTTATCCTTTCAGCCAGTCTATGTCTTCTGGTTGGAGCACTTAATCCATTTACATTTAAGGTAATTATCTATGTCTGTTCCTATTACCATTTTCTTAATTGTTTGGGGTTTGTTATTGTAGGTCTTTTCTTTCTCTTGTATTTCCTGCCTAGAGAATTTCCTTTATCATTTGTTGTAAAGCTGTTTTGGTGGTGCTGAAATCTCTTGAGTTTTGCTTGTCTGTAAAGGTTTTAAGTTCTCCGTCAAATCTGAATGAGATCCATGCTAGGTAGAGTAATCTTGGTTCTAGGTTCTTCCCTTTCATCCCTTTAAATATGTCCTGCCACTCCATTCTGGATTGCAGAGTTTCAGCTGAAAGGTCAGCTGTTAACCTTATGGGGATTCCCTTGTGTGTCATTTGTTGCTTTTCTCTTGCTGTTTTTAATATTTTTTCTTTGTATTTAATTTTTGATGGTTTGATTAATATGTGTCTTGGCGTGTTTCTCCTTGGATTTATCCTGTATTGGACTCTCTGCACTTCCTGGACTTGACTGACTATTTCCTCTCCCATATTAGGGAAGTTTTCAGCTATAATCTCTTCAAATACTTTCTCATTCCCTTTCTTTTTCTCTTCTTCTTCTGGAATGCTTATAATTTGAATTTTTGTGCATTTAATGTCCCAGAGGTCTCTGAGACTGTCCTCAATTCTTTTCATTCTTTTTTCTTTATTCTGCTCTGTGGTAGTTATTTCCACTATTTTATCTTCCAGATCACTTATCTGTTCTTCTGCCTTGGTTATTCTTCTATTGATTCCTTCTAGAGAATTTTTAATTTCATTTATTGTGTTGTTCATTGTTGTTGGTTTGCTCTTTAGTTCTTCTAGGCCCTTGTTAGACGTTTCTTGTATTTTCTCCATTTTATTTCCAAGATTTTGGATCATCTTTACTATCATCACTCTGAATTCTTTTTCAGGTAGACTGCCTATTTCCTCTTCATTTGTTTGGTTCTGGGGGGTTTTTACCTTGCTCCTTCATCTGCTGTATATTTCTCTGTCTTCTCAGTTTGTTCAACTTACTGTGTTTTGGGGTCTCCTTTTCACAGGCTGCAGGTTCGCAGTTCTTGTTGGTTTTGGTGTCTGCCCTCAGTGGCTAAGTTTGGTTCAATGTGTTGTGTAGGCTTCCTGGTGGAGGAGACTGGTGCCTGTGTTCTGATGGATGAGGCTGGATCTTGTCTTTCTGTTGGGCAGGACCACGTCCAGTTGTATGTTTTGGGGTGTCTGTGACAACTTGGGGTATCAGTCTCTCTACCAAGGGGTGGGGTTGTGTTCCTGTCTTGCTAGTTGTTTGGCCCGGGGTGTCCAGCACTGGAGCTTGCTGGTCATTGAGTGGAGCTGGGTCTTAGCATTGAGACAGAGCTCTCTTGGAGAGCTCTCGCTGATTAATATTATGCAGAGCCAGGAGGTTTCTGGTTGTCCAATGTCCTGAACTCGGCTCTCCCACCTCAGAGGCTCAGGCCTGACACCCGGCCGGAGCACCAAGACCCTATCAGCCACACGGCTTGGGCTTCTCTGTCTGAGTTTTTAAATCCACTCTTTCTCTAATTTGATGCCTTCTCACGGTCCCAGTTCAGGGTTCTCTTATCCTCCAAGGCATGTAGGGTGATCTTTAGGACACAAACACCAGCTCTGAAACATTCAATCTGGGTGACCTTGGAAGAGTATTTCTAAGCCTCAGTTATCTTATCTGTTAATGGAGAATCATAGCTTCCTTGTAGATTTGCTGCTAGTGTTGAAGGGTCCCCTGCAGAGGCAGTGGGTGGCTGTGGTTCACCACAGGGACAAGGACGCTAACAGCAGAGGTTCTCTGTTTTTCTTTCTTTCTTTCTTTCTTTCTTTCTTTCTTTCTTTCTTTCTTTCTTTCTTTCTTTCTTTCTTTCTTTCTTCCTTTCTTTCTTTCTTTCTTTCTTTCTTTCTTTTTCTAGCTTCCACATGCCCCTTTACATGGTCCCATTCTTTCTCTAACTATGTGGAACCAATGTTCCTTATTGGATTCTGAAGGCACATCGTATGGCAGTGACTGACCAGAAGTGTGAAGGGGAAGCATTCCTGCTTGCTCTATACAGAAAATGTCTTACTTTCATTATCTGATGTTAGAATTGAAGGTAAGGAGAGAAATCACCAAATCAACAATACATTTCCCAAAAGCTATGCTACTGAAAATATTTTTGTAGATGATTCATATGGGAAAATCCAGGACACCAATAGCAAGAATGTATCATGCCAAATGTATGGACACCAAGGGGTGAAAACGGGGAGGGCATGTGGTGGTGGTGTGAATTTGGACATTGGGATTGATGTATATACACTAATATGTATGAAATAGATAACTAATAAGAATCTGCTGTATTAAAAAAAATAAAGATGTTCAAAAAATATATCATGCCATTTAGAAAAAGAGATACTTTCATACCTCCTTAAGTGAAGAGACATAATGAATAAATTTATTTCATTTTTATTACCTATATTTTCTAGTTATCCTCAAATAAACATATATTACAGATGATTTTAACACTTTAATGGTGAAATATTACCTCTGAAACAGAACACATCACATCTGCTTTTGATAATAATCACAAATAAATTGTCTGTTGAATAGATCATCACCAGCAAGCATTTGTTAACCTCAGATTGCTGGCACAACCTGGGTGTCCGGCAGTGGGGTCTGGGAATTCCAAATCCTAAGCTCTTCTAGACTTCCCTTTCCTTGGCTTTCAAAATTTCCAGGTCAAGTAACCCCTGCCACCACAGTGAAACTCCAGACTTCCTTTTTCTATATCTTCTCATCCTGTAACATAACCAAACTCTCTCTTCCTGGTTTTCCGTTTTCTCCTGAGTTTCTTCTACCATTTCCAGGCAGATCCACTATAATTTTTAAATGTCTGTGTGTCCCTTTAGCTGAGACCCAGTGCTGTCTGCCTCATGTAAAGTCAGCACTGTTTGATCCTAGGATAAAATAAATGGAAGTGCCTGCTTTGTACTAGAAAGAGAATTGCTCACCCTATGTTTTCTTCAAGGAAAAAAGTCTTAATATGATTAAATTTGTTTACAGCAGAACATAAAGGAAAAACAGTACCACATTAGTAAATAATGTTAACCAGATGCTTTGAAATTCATTCATAGTTCATTGATTAGAGGAAAAAGCAGAACACAAGCTACAGTCATCAAAAAAGTGATTTCATGTTTTGTAAAAGGAAATATTAACAATACTATCTAATTTATGTGAAAATGAATTAAGTTCTTCTTTATGCTCATCTCTGTTTCCTAACTTCTTCAAACCAAATTGAACTATTTTATAATTTTTAATATATTAAAGGAAAGAATATTACCTGCAGCATTCCAGATTACCATATGGGGAGGAGACCACATATTCTCCTATTCTTACTGTGTGCTCCATTTTATTTAGGCAACAAATGAATTTAACGGAAAACAGGCAGCTGCACAGAGCTGGCAAAAATGCAGTAATTCCTGCCCTGGCTTTTTCCTCAGGCCTGGCTTCTCTGTGGGACTGTTGGTCACTCTGATCAGCATTGAGAAATAGCCAAGTTTTTATTATGAAGAAGAGAAGAGATAACAAATGTTGGCGAGGATATGAAGAAAAGGAAACCCTTGTACACTGTTGATAGGAGTTTAAATTGATATAGGTACTATGGAAAACAATATGGATGTTCCTCAAAAGACTAAAAATAGAACTTACCATATGGTCCAGAAATCTCACTTCTGGGTACATATTCAAAGAAATCAAAAGCACTCCCATGTTCATTGCAGTATTATTCACAATAGCCAAGATATGAAAGAAAACCTAAGTGTCTGTCGATGCATGAATGGTTAAAGATATAAACAGATAAAGATTTCAGCCATTAAAAAAGAAAGAAATTCTGCCATTTGTGACAACAAATTTGGGATAAAATTGAAGAGCATTATGTTAAGCGAAATAAGTCAGGCGTAAAAACATATACTGTATAGTACCACTTACAAGTGGAATCTGGAAGAAAAAAAAAATTGTGGAACCCATGAAAACAGAGAGTAGAATGGTGATTGCCAAGGTCTGGAGAGGTGGTTGGAATGGGGAGATGTTGATTGAAGGGTATAAACTTTCAGTTATATGATGAATAAGTTTTGAGGATTTAACGTACCACATGTGGTTATAGTTAATAATATTGTATACTTGAAATTTGCTAGGAGACCGGATTGTAAGCATTCCCACCAGAAAAAAAAAAAAGTGGGGGGAGGGGGGTAACTATTGAGGCAATGGATATCTTAACTAGCTTGATTGACATGATCATTTCACAATGCATACATATATCAGATCATCACTTTGCACACTTTAAATATACAATTGTTCCTCAGTATCCCCAGGGGAACTGGTTTCAAGACCTGCCAGTGATACCAAAACCTGGGTATGCTCGAGTCCCACAGTGGGCCTCCATATTCAAGGATGCAGAACTGCGTGCCAGACTATGTATTTATTGAAAAAAATCCACGTATAAATGGGCCTGTGTTCAGTTCAAACCCTTGTTGTTCAAGAGTCAACCATATACACTTTTATTTGTCAACCATACCTCCATAAAGCTGGGGGCAGGGGGGAGAAAACAGCCAAATTCTTGGTGTGCCACTGCCTTTCACACACAGGCATAAATCACTATTCACACTAAAAAGCAATGATCCATGCATTTTTAAAATTAATTAGCAGACTTTGTTTATAAAACAGTCTTAGGTTTACAGAAAAATTGAAAACAAATTCTTCCCCAGTCTTGCATTTTTGTTTAAAGAAATATTCAAGCACATCGGCTTCTGCAAGAGAATTGAAACTATATGTTCACATAAAAAGGTGCATAGCAGCATGATTCATTAAAGCCAAAAAGTGGAAACAACCCAAACATCTGTCGATTGATGAATGGAAGAACAAAAGATGGTATATCCATAAAATAGAACATTATTCAGCCATAAAAGGATAAAGTTTTGATACATGCTACCACATGTATAAGTGTTGGAAACATCATGCTAACTGAAAGAAACCAGACACAGAAGACAACATTTTACATGATTCCATTTATATGAAAGGTCCAGAAGAGGCAAATCCATAGAGATGGAAAGGAGATTAGGTTGCCAGGGTTGGGGGAGAGGGGAATGGACTGTGACTGTTATTAGGTACAGTGCTCCTTTCTGAAGTGATGAAAATGTTCTGAAATTAGATCGTGGAGGTGGTTGCACAACCTTGTGAACACACTAAAACCCACTGAAATGTACACATTAAAAAAATTAGGTTCTCTGTTTATTGAACTAAAGTCCAACCAGTGAGGTCACATCCTCACTGGGGTTGAAGGGAGAAAGCAAAGTCCACAGCTTGGAGTCTCTGAGGCGTGTCCCCATCTCCAGGTCTACAGCACCGGACAGGGTCCAGCTCTCTCCCAGGCACCCCGCTCTGATCTCATAGATTTTACACCAGGGTGGTTCTGAATTTGAGTTTAGGATTAGGACCGCTGTCACAAATCTATTGAAACCCAAATAATCTCTATGAATGAGTGTCTCTGTTCCAAGGAGCTTGCTTCTTGTATCTCCCTGCACCTGAACCAGTGCTTGAAAGGGAGGGGAGGTTTGTGGCTGTGCCACGTTCTCCACGATGCCTCACTCTCTTGCCGCTGAAGCTCAGCTTTTCCTTGAGGTTTTGCCACACTTTTGTGTACTGTTAGCTGGATTTTTAAACTTAACTTCCCTCTTTAGATGAGCCCATTTCTTTACTATATCACATGCAGAACTGACACAGTTTGCTGGATCTTCTAATGAATGATAGCGATTCGTTAGAAGCAGGGAGGAAGCTACCAAGTTTAGTTTAAAAAAATCTGTAGCTGATTAATCTTGGTTAGAGTAGAGCATAAGAGATAGGCATTACATTAATAGAGAACTTCTAAAACCACACCACAAAAAAAGATGTTCATAGTTTGTCACCTAGGGAAAAAAACAGGACACAAACAATATGTACAGTGTGATCCCATTTTTGTACAGTTATCTATCTTGCTATTGCTAATTAGTGCCATAGTGAATTATTTTCTTCTTTTTAACTTATCTATTTTCCACTCTTTATAAATTGCACATATATGTCTCATGTAATTCTTAATATTCAAAAGTAAAATGGTACCAGCCATATTTCTCAGACATTTATAATGACTCTAATCTGATCATCCCAGACAATCGTTTACTAGGCTGGGAGTCGATATACAATCCTTCCTCAGTACTTTCAGGTAGGAGGGAGGCAGGGAGGGGAGGGAGAGGCTAAAAGCCACACAGGTGAGCTCTGCCCTCCAAGAGCTCATGTTCTGAGAAATTGATGCTCTATATCAGAGCTGGGGCTGACATCTTAGCAGACTCTCTGCTGCCTGTCCTTTGATTTAGTCCTTCTTTTATTAAGCAACATTTATTGAATGGCCACTCTTGAGGATATTGTCCCCATCTTCAAGAAGTCCACATGAACATTTACTTTTTTGCCCACTTTTCATGCTAGAACAAGACATGGCTTGTTCTTCTGGGGCTCCCTGTGCCAGACTCATCTTTCTATTTATTTATGTGCTGCCATTAGATCCTGACCAAGCTGCCAAATCTGGACCTGTTTTTAAAGGTAACTGATCCTGTTCGAGAAACAAGGCCCAGAGGAAAAGAAACTCCTTAAGACACATGTCCTAAATCTCCCCAGTTCCTCCTCCACACTCACCCTTTGTCTGTGAGAACAATTGAGAGGATATTAACATTAATAAGCAAATATTTTTGACTCACATCCCCTACCTGTCCACACAAGATCCCTAACATCTCCCCAGCTACTTCCACAGCCCTCAAAGGCAGGGCTGGCCTCAGGTGTATTCAGGAATATGTCTGCATCCATTCTCCCTGTCTAGTGTCTTCCACTGTCCATCAGATGCTGGGGGCACCTCTATACTGTGTATACCCTTAGTGTCCTCTGGGGAAACTCCAGGCTACTAAAAATATGTTGTTTAGACCAACTGGTATAAATTTAATTTTTAAAACTACACTGAAGAAGATTTAATATTAGAAAAAATTTATAATGACATTTTTGTAAACTGAAAAGTTGTTTAGTATTAAAAAAATAATATTGCAACCACAATTTAAAAATTTGCTCGAGCTGAATTGTATAGGAGGTTTGCTCAAAGCGAGGTTCACTCAGGGTTAAAACAGCAAAAGAGCAATTACAGAGAGCTGTGTAAAACTGTACCTGATAATACTGTAGACCTGCCCTGAGACATGCTTAGGGGCTGCAGAATAAATAAGAGACTTGGGTGATGTTCTTTAAATGTGTCCCTTTAGAATATAATCCATATCTGCCAAGGAGCAGTTTTATGTGTGCATTTAGTATTTATGCATTTTCTCTACTTGCAGGAGAAACCAGTGGAAACTAAAATGGCAAGGGTCAATTATTCATCTCTCTCCTTCCCACAACACAAAAATATAATCCCAAAATGACATTTTCCCACACAGATTTGTTTCATAGACATCCAGCAGCTTACACATACATACACAATCCCCAACCTAAATTGTTTCCTCACTTGTGGCATTTCATTTCCTTATTCCTCTAGAAAATAGTATTGAACTTTCCCAGGAAAATAAAATACACTTCCAACCTGAAAGTTTAAATCTTCAAGACTATGCAATCCCTTTGACATAAAAATGAAATTCAAGAAAATTCAACACCCTTCCAAGCTGTGTTGTTCATAGAATAACATATCACACAACTTTCTCAGAATCTTCAATATTACAAAGCAACTCTAAAACTGATGTGAATTTGAACATGAACTAGTTACACATGTGTGTGCCTATCAATTATGAAAAATGACTAAAAGTTAACTATTTTAATCACACCATATATAAAACTGTTGGTGCAAGACCACCAAACTATGAATTACAAAACAAGTGGTCAGTTTTATAGCCCTTAGCTAACTACACACCTTCAGCCTATCAGGCGTTGGAGTAGGAGGTAAGAAAAGATTTTGTGACAACTCTCCCTACCCATTGAAGGAATGGAGTTCTCCTTTCCCAGGAGCCCAGTGAAGAATGGCTTCTGGAATTAAATATGTCTGCTATGAGTTTGGTAACATGGTATTGGTATCCTACTCATGACTGAGGAATCCAAAGAGTGAGATGCTAGTTGGTTGACCTATAGCAGTGGAGTCTCTGGAAACATTTTAAGAGTAAGTGAACTCCCATTTACGAAGCATCAAAGTTGCAGATTTCCTATGGACCATGTAAGAGAATGAGAGAGCACAGTGATAGCTTAAAAAGAAAAAAAAAAAGATTCTGGAGAACCTAAAGGCAGGACAGGAATAAAGACACAGATGTAGAGAATGGACTTGAGGACACGGGGAGGGGGAAGGGTAAACTGGGATGAAGTGAGAGAGTGGCATGGACATATATACACTACCAAATGTAAAACAGATAGCTAGTGGGAAGCAGCTGCATAGCACAGGGAGATCAGCTCGGTGCTTTGTGACCACCTAGAGGGGTGGGATAGGGAGGGTGGGAGGGAGGGGACGCAAGAGGGAGGGGATATGGGGATATAAGTATATGTATAGCTGATTCACTTTGTTATACAGCAGAGAATAACACAACATTGTAAAGCACTTATACTTCAATAAAGATGTTTAAAAAAAAAAGATTGCATCCCTCCAGTCCTCAGGTCTTTTCTAAGACCTCTTTCCTTTTGGAATCCATCACAAATAATTGAGGCTTCAACCTTCCTCTAACCCCTGGTTGACTGACTCTCTGAGGCTGAAATTAATATTGGATAGGATTGGATTGGATTGGATTGGATGGAATTGGGTTGGATTGGAAGATAGTAACTCCACCCCTCACCCCCCCACCACCCCAGACAGAATTAACTGGCTTTTGCTATCCTCACCTACCCCACCATAAGAATGGACATTCCCCAACAGTCCCAGAATCGTGTTTTTCTCTATGTATTTCCCAATCCTTTCTTGTCTCTTTACACTGCAGTGGTTGGCTGCCTCCTGCTCTAGAATTTGCCTGTAGATAAACTACAGCACTAGGAGTTTGCTCTGGTTAGTGAATCAGTCTCAAAAAATTTCTGACAAGAACTTTCTTCTGTTTGATACTTTCCTAGCCTGTTGTTTCAGAGATGGAAGGTAGACCACGCACTCCTCCCTGACAACCTGTGTTTCCTCAGCTGTTTGAGTTCCCCTGACTTTCAAGAAAACTTTTCAATGAAAGACTTCTCTTTTTTCAATCTTTTTCCCTCCTGTAGCAAGAACTAACTCCTCTATGATGTTCATTTCCCATGATGTTCCTTTGTCATTTCCTCAGTGTTAGGTGAGTTTGGGTTCCTTTTTGTCTGTTTTTCATTTCTACTTGCCTCATTAGGTAATCCCATTCCTTTACTATCAAATATGAGATTAACACTTTGACAGATGGAAGAGTCATCTTCTCTCTCTTTCCCATTGTTTTATGTATTAGTTAAGCTTTATTTGTTGCAAGCTATAAATACCTCTTTATATATTAAGAGAAAGGAGAGATTATATTAGTAGGCTACAGAGTAATTCCTAAAATTGAAAAGGAATTGAACTACAAGACTGAGGAAGGGAAAGAATATGGGCTGCTCTGGGCTCTCAGCAGCAGTCGTTGGGTGTATCTACCCAAGCTCCCCCAATACTCATTGGGTGGTAGTAACTATGCACAGAGATTTTTATCATAAAGTTATCTTCAATAGAAGAGGGGGGAGAGGAAAGGACCAAACTGTGCAACAGTAACCCCTACTGTTTAATTAAATTATTTCAAATACACAAGAGCGAACTTCTGTGTGTCCATTTTCAGTGATATTTATGAAAACTCTGTAAAAACTTGGGAAATGCTGATTGTAAACTATAAAGTGAAATGCAATTTACAAAATGTATAAACATATGCATAAGGTGCAGAACTGTGTAATAAAGCTATCATTTGTGATAAAATAGAGAATGTATACACATAATATTTTTGTGACTATATTTAAAAATATCTGTTGAAGGAAACACAAAAAATTAATGAGTAGTTATCTATTGGGGTTAGGGGTGGAACTGAGCAAATATAGTAAAGGGTTGGCCAAAAGCTTCGTTCAGTTTTCCCATAAGATGGCTCTAGTGACGCTTAGTTGTCTTTAACTTCATTTGAAACAACTTTGTGACAGCTGTCATAACAGCATGCATTTTAAAAAAAACTTATCAAAATTGGTGAATTTTTGTGTAGCCATTTTAATATTTAAGATGGAAGAAAAAAAGCAACATTTTCCGTATATTATGCTTTATTATTTCAAGAAAGGTAAAAATGCAACAGAAATGCAAAATAAAAGATTTGTGCAGTGTATAGAGAAGGTGCTGTGACTGATCGAATGTGTCAAAAGTGGTTTGCGAAGTTTCATGCTGGAGATTTCTCGCTGGACGATGCTCCACAGTCGGGTAGAGCAGTTGAAGTTGATAGCAATGAAATCGAGACATTGAGAACAATCAGCATTATACCATGCGAGAGATAGCCATAGCCGACATATTCAAAATATCCAAATCAAGCACTGAAAATCATTTGCACCAGCTTGGTTATGTTCATCGCTTTGATGCTTGGGTTCCACATAAGTTAAGCGAAAAAAATCCTTCTTGACCGTATATCCCCATGTGATTCTCTACTTAAATGTAACAAAAACATTCTGTTATATATATATATATATACATATATATATATATATATATTTTTTTTTTTTTTTTTTTTTTTTTTGTGTGTGGTACACGGGCCTCTCACTGTTGTGGATCACAGACTCCAGGCGCGCAGGCTCAGCGGCCATGGCTCACGGGCCCAGCTGCTCCGCGGCATGTGGGATCTTCCCGGACCAGGGCACGAACCCGCGTCCCCTGCATTGGCAGGTGGACTCTCAACCACTGTGCCACCAGGGAAGTCCAACATTCTGTTTTTTAAACAAACTGTGACGGGCAATGAAAAGTGGATACTGTACCATAATGTGAAATGGAAGAGATTGTGGTGCAAGCAAAATGAACCACCACCAACCACACCAAAGGCCGGTCTTCATCCAGAGAAGGTGATGTTGTATATGTGGTGGGATTGGAAGGGAGTCCTCTATTACGAGCTTCTTCCGGAAAACCAAACAATTAATTCCAACAAGTACTGATCCCAATTAGACCAACTGAAAGCAGCACTCGATGAAAAGCATCCGGAATTAGTCAACAGAAAATGCATAATCTTCCATCAGGATAACGCAAGACTGCATGTTTCTTTGATGACCAAGCAAAAAATTTTACAGCTTGGCTGGGAAGTTCTGATTCATCCGTCATATTCACCAGACATTACACCTTCAGATTTCCATTTATTTAGGTCTTTACAAAATTCTCTTAATGGAAAAAAATTTCAATTCCTTGGAAGATTGTAAAAGGCACCTGGAACAGTTCTTTGTTCAAAATGATAAAAAGTTTTGGGAAGGTGGAATTATGAAGTTGCCTGAAAAATGGCAGAAGGTAGTGGAACAAAACGATGGATAAAGTTCAATAAAGTTCTTGGTGAAAATGAAAAATGTGTCTTTTATTTTTACTTAAAAACTGAAGGAATTTTTTGGCCAACCCAATACCTAAATGGGCAAAAGATTTTATTATATATCTTTTCATACTTTTTGAACCGTATGACTGCATTACTTATTCAAAATATTAAATACATATATGTGTGTATATACATATGGAAGACAATATACCGAGATGGTTGAGTCGATGGTTTATTTTCTTCTTTCAAAATGTGTCATCCAAATTACCTCTAAAGAAAAAAATGTCTCTTTTACAATTAAAAGAGGAAGCCAAACAATCTGTCCATTTTTTAAAAACTAACTTCTTGTCAGACAAACTAGAGTCAATAAAATTCTAAGAAAGGAGAAGGAAAGTATCATTTGTGGAATTTCAAAGAAGTATCAATAACTATGCCAAGGACTTCACCAGTTTTTCCCTTGGGCAACCAAGCCAGATCATCAGGAAGGACTCTAAAGAGAATAGTTTCCATGAGGAATACCGGTTCGTATATTGCTAAAGATGGTGCTCCTCAAACTTGGATGTATACACCAGTCGTTTGGCAACCTGGTTAAAATGCAGATTTCAATTCAAAAGATCTGGATGGGCCTGGGATTCTGCATCTCCAACAAGCTTTCAGGTGATATGGGTGCTGCTGACCAGCAGACCATGCTTTTGAGTAGCAAAGGTCTACTGTCACTACTGCTATAACTGCTATAAATACTTCTAATGAAGCCCAGAGTCCCCACTTGGCAGGGTAAGACTGGACCTCAGAGTGGCCCACAGGCCAGTTAGCCTGGCAGAAATGATTAGCAATATACTATTATTTATTTTACCTAGTTAAATTTTAAATTTTAGAGAAAAATAAATTTAGAAATAAATAAGAGATACCAAACAAAAAGATGTCTTTCTTATGGCCCTTGAAACACCTTCTCACCATTTGGTAAAAGTTGACTGCTTTGGAAAAGCAAGTACCCTGCTGTTCTCCACCGTCCCAGCCTGCCCTAGGTCTTTAACAGCACTTAGCTGAAGAAGATAATCCTTGCTCTTCTGGGACTAGGAGTCCTCCTCAGCCAGAGATGGGGCCAATGAGACATTTGGTTTCTAGTCTTAGCTCATCCACTTAGGAGCAGTATTCCTTTGGGAAAGTCATTTCAGCCTCCAGCATCCAGACTCCTCATTTATAAAGTATGGCTGATGAGCTGCTTATGAGAATATCTAGCCTAGGACATCTGAGGCTGATTCAACCAACTGGGCAAGCTGTAGATGACTGCCTGTTTGTACTTTGTCCTCAGAGCCTTGGGGAGCTAGGGAAGGCTTAAAAATAGGAGAATAATACAATGCTACACAGGGGGACTAACACAAGAGGATAAGAAACCCCACAGGTTGCCTAACAATTGGCCAAATGATGTTTAACTATGTGCAGCTGCCAAAGTTAAGGCAAATTTCAATTACTATCACCAGCAGAAGGGAGTCATTCCAAAAAGCAAGGCCAGACCTCTATTTACTCTTCAAACAAATAGTTGGGTTTAGCAAACAAAACTGTTATTAGAGACCATTATGGAATATCAGTTATTACAAGTGTTTAAATTTTTATAGATGTGCTTGAATTTTATTACATAAGCATTTCACATCTGTGACTAAAACTCAGGCTTTTCATATGCTACGACCTGTGATCAAAGAATAAAATGTGATTCTGATTAACATTTCCCTCTTGAAATTAATAATCACTGCTATTATTTATTAAGTAATCCCTTCTGTGCTAGGTGTATTACATGCATTGTCTCAATTTACTGTCATAGCAACCTTAATGAGATAGATATAACTATACCCATTTTATAAATAAGAAAGCAGACTCAGGAGGTGAATTAACTGGGCAGAGGATATACGGTTGACTGAGCTAGATTTTGAGCTCTGCTCTATCTGACTTCTTGGCTCTTAAACTCTAGCTCACTTAAAGCAGAAACAAAGGACAGGTGTAAATTTGCCAGTTGTTCATCTTCAGAAATCACTCAGTATTATTTTTTTTAACATCTTTATTGGACTATAATTGCTTTACAATGGTGTGTTAGTTTCTGCTTTATAACAAAGTGAATCAGCTATACATATACATATATCCCCAAATCTCCTCCCCCTTGCGTCTTCCTCCCACCCTCCCTCATCTTTTAACCATCACACATGCACATAAAGATGTAAACTCAGTCTGTAAGCAGCCATGAGTGTATCACATACTTGGTGAGAAGAGTCATGGTATGAGTGACACGCTAGGTACTTTTAGAGTATTTGTCAGAGAATGAATAATCTTGAATACGGCCCTTGTTTTGTATTATCAGTTTTATACTACTCTTTGGATGCATACAGTTAATGTTTCAGTATGTATCCAAACAAATATGTTTGCTTTCACATACACATATATATACATATGTATATATATATATATATGTATATGTGTATATATATATATTAGATATTGGATATCTATGAATTCACTTATTTCCTGTGTGTGCTCAATTTGAGTATCATATGTTTATGGACAGATCTTTTCTAACTGTTTGTTTATTAAAAACAAAGTAACAGACAGATAGATACATTTATGATTATATTTCACTGGTACCATAGTGACATCTTGTGGGAAAAGCATGCTGAGTTGCATCTGTATGTTTCTGAATGTTTCAAAACTACTTTTTCTCTTTATGAAGTAGACATTGTCATCAGACTCCATTTGAGATGTTGACCATTGAAATATAGTTTAGTGCTATACAAACTTAAGATAACAGAGTTTCATATGCATTTCCAATATGTTGAAAAATAATAAATTATTTCTGAATCATAAGTAGTCTAAATTGATAGAGTCATGAGATGTGATCCTGATAGTAATACTGCATGAGTTTTATACCAGTAGACATTTAAAACAGTTATCTTGTTTCTGTTTTTAGAATGTAAATGAAACAGTTTCCTCTGGGAATGACTTAAAATAATTTAAAAGCAGATAGATAGTATTAAATTTTCTCCATGATAAAATCCTTGTCGCCCCCGGATATCTTTTAAAAGATTCCAAAAATCAAGGCTTATTAGCAGAAGATGGATTACTAAGTACAAAACAAATAGATAATTATTCATTGAGTGCTAACTATGCATAAGGCATTATGAATGCTTGCTTTCTTTTTCCTCCTAAAATCTACTGCTTTGATCAGCTGGCTACAGCATGTTTGTTAATGTGGCTGAGGGTTGATATTATTCACATGGGCATGAGTTTTCTTGTTTTGCTTCTTGGGAAATACAGTCGACCCTTGGTGAGAAGGATTGATTCCAGGGTGCGCACACACACACACACCCTTCCCCCACGGATACCAAAATCAAGTCCCTTATATAAAATGACATAGGACAGTTGACCCTCCATATCTGCAAGTTCAACCAACCGCAGCTCAAAATCCATGGATGGGGAACTTGCAGATAGGGAGGGCTGAGTGTAGTATGACATCATGGAATGACAATGGCCTTTTAAATCAAACAAATACTGAGTGTTCTTCTTTTCTATTTCTTAAGCCAGGTCCTAGGTACACACACATTTGTTTCATTATTCTCTATACCTATTTATTCATTGTGTGTGTATTCTTTTACTAGTACTTTTTAATACTATGAGATATTTTTAAAAGCTGTTACTTTAACCTGGTAAAACAAAGCAAATATTCTATCTTTTTTTTATATTTGATCTATATAATATGTCAAAACAGATGTGGTTACTGATTGTAAAGTAGTCATTACCATATAAATTCATTTTATTTTCAACTACTTTATTATTTACTTACTATTTATCACCACTAGAGGGCATCTGAGAACCAAGCTAAGTACAATACAATGCTGTGAGTAAAACAAGCCTCTATTAAAATAAGACTACATCTTCCATCAAAAAAAGCTAAATGTTTTTTCTTGGTCTAGATATTCAAAAATTGCTTGATGATAGTTTTATAATAAAGTTAGTAAATATGCATACACTTCCTACTAAAATGTTAAATTAAAACACTTCCTTTTCTTTTCAATACAATGCAACAGATAATTCTGTAATTAGAATTAAATTTGCAAATACCAAGTATAATAATGGCAATAATGCATCAAATTGTATTTTCAACTACACCTGCCTACATTTTAAAAGTTGGTACCCAGTTATAAACAAACTATTGAATATCTGGAAAAGAATGCAGAATTAGCTATGCAAGACTGGTCTCAATTATTATTATAAATCCCCAGCATGTAATCATTGTTAGCATATTTCACCCAATGTTTTAAGTACCTACTGTGGGTCAGGCATTGTCAGTGTTCTGGATTCACTGTCAAGGAGCTTGTCTAGTAGAAGAGATAGACAAGTAGACAGATGAGGAGATGAACTGTAATAATCAGTGTGCTGATAGGGCATGTACAGCACAAACAGACCAAAGAGAGACAGCTCCAGCCCTTCCAGGTAGTTTTCTTTTCCTGGTTGGTGCCTAGCTCACACTACAGAGATCTAGGCTAAAGGATAAGGGCTGACATGCAAGTGTGGTTTCAAATTCTGTTCCACACTCTTACTAACTCTATGACCCAAGCTATCCAAGCTCTGATTTTTTCCTCAATAACGCAGTAATAATACTGACACAGCCTACCATAGAGGACTACTGGGAGGACCAAAGATAATGCCTATAATGTCCTTGATACATTACTTGATACCACAGTTGGCACACAATTTTTCTGAACTATCATTATTACTATTATTACTTTCACGTTATGATCAATAGACTTAGAACAGACTCCATAGTCCCAAGTTGGGGGTGACCAATATGACACAGAGAGCACTTGCTTTCACTGTGTCAGATGAAATCTGGTGGAGGAGAATATTAGGATCCTCTGGATCGAGAGGAGCGTTGATGGTTACACACAAGAACTAGGCTCCAAGCTCTTGGCCACTCTAACCAATATATTTTTGTTCTTTTCCCCTCATGGCTGAGTTTCTTGCTTGCTTCCTTCCTTCCTCCTTTCCTTCCTTCCTCTCTCCCTTCCTTCCTTGCTTCTTGCCTTCCTTCCTCCCTCCCTCCCTCTCTCTCTCCCTTCTTTCTTTCTATCTTTCTTTCTCTTTTCTTTCTTTCTTTCCTTCTTTTTTTCTGTTATTGTCATTGTTACAGAGTATCAGGGTGGGGTGGAATAATCACTTTTTTCTGTTGAACATGGCATTCAAGAATGAAATATGGGGCTTCCCTGGTGGCACAGTGGTTGAGAATCTGCCTGCCAAGGCAGGGGACACGGGTTCGAGCCCTGGTCTGGGAAGATCCCACATGCCGCCGAGCAACTAGGCCCGTGAGCCACAACTACTGAGCCTGTGCGTCTGTAGCTTGTGCTCCGCAACAAGAGAGGCCACGACAGTGAAAGGCCCGCGCACCGCGATGAAGAGTGGCCCCCGCTCGCCGCAGCTAGAGAAAGCCCTCGCACAGAAACGAAGACCCAACACATCCAAAAATAAATAAATAAATAAATAAAATTTATTTTATTTTTTTAAAGGATTTTTTTTTTTTAAAAAAAAGAATGAAATACGTTCATTTTGTCTGCATACTGATTTGGGTATTTAATACATGAGTCTCAAGCATAATATCATACTCAGTTTTGATTTCCTAAAAAATCTATTTATTTAGAGGGTTGAACTGGATGAGATTCACAAATCATATTGTGTTTTTATTTTCTTAATCTTTTTTTATTACATTTACTCAGAACTGGAAAGGCAACCACAAAACCAAAACCAGATGGGAAAAGCTAAGCCAAAGGAAAACCAAATCCTGATTATTAACAACGATTTAGATCATATTTTATCAATCTGTGATTTAACAATAATGAATACATATTTTGATAAGGGTATAATATCTCGGACCAAGCTTCTCTCTCTAACATCATCGATATTTGTATCATGACAGAGGATGAAATAACCCAGCAAACTGAGGTGGAGAGTTTATAGCTATTTTCCTCTCAGCTGTAAAATGGTCTGCTTTAGTAGATCAGTATCATGTGTACCCTGACTACCAGGAAAGTCACAAAACAGATTCCTCCCTCAGAATCTCCTAGAGGGAAAGAACCTACAGGAAGGTCTCACCTTCTTTTGTCCTAAACTGACACATCAGGGCTGTATTTGGGAAGCAGCAAAACAAAAAAATCTGGAGTGATTTTTGACCTTCAACTGCTGTGTGGATGAGAAGCTGACCTTGTTTTAAGTAGAATCCAAGTGAAAAGTGATAGAAGACACCGAAATTATGATGTCTTTCCTCTGTCCCCATGGTAACTATCATCTCAGCAGCCATTTTTTCAGATTAAAGACAAAGCGTTCTTGACACTCTTCTCCAGATCAAATAGATTTGTTTTCAGCTGATATATTCCAAGTTGACCAAACAGCTTCTTTGATAAAATAAACTACCCACAAAGAGATCCTGGTTGAGCACAAAAGAGAACGAAAGCTGGGTTGGGAAGAAAGAAGGAGAGAGTGTTATTTGATGATCTATTCTGTTGTTTATTTTTTTTCCCTGTAAATACAATTGCAGCTAGAGCTATGTCTCTGTCTCAATGCATAAACTAGCTTTTCACAGGCAGTTTTATTTTAGTCCTTTACATCAGGAATTCATTTCTGGCAAGAGTTGAGCACACCAGCTCCAGCTGAAACAGGCTGCAGAGAAAGCAGTCCAGAGCTTTCTCTGACTGTGACAGTGATTCAACCTCTCTGGGTGGAAATGCCACACAAATGCAGCATGATTTCTGGTCCTCCAGGAGATATAGGAGAGTACCGTGGAATAAGTGACCTCGTGCCACTGTCTAGGAGGGAACAATATAGGCAGCGGCTGTGTCCTAAACCCACTGCTTTGGGAGCCTTGCTTTGCTCTATAAAAGCAAGGGGGCAAAGTTTCACCTATAAAATGTTGACAGTAGTAGTCATCATGCTGGCACCTCAGTGGTTTACTCTGTCTCAACATTCCTTTAAATATTTCTTTTACCCCCATCTTTCTTTAGAAGTTAGTCTGGTTTCTGAGATTATCCAACTTTTTCCTACGATCAACACAGTGCAGCTTCAGAAATTTAGGATTCCTTTCTTTAACCAAAGAATGCTTCTTTACCAGTCTATCTAATTGGCTGGCTGAGATTCAAGAGAAAACAAGTGCTAAACTTCAATAAACAGTCATCCTACCTTTGTTCCGAGAGCCCTCCCTGTACCCCAGTGCTCACCTAACAACCCAAGGCTCAAGACTCCTGCCTTCTTCCCTACACACTCTTAGTTGAAATAGCATGACTTTCTTGTAGTGTAGCTCATCAAACATGACTGAATGCCTTCTCCATGCCAGGGAAGGCATTAGGCACCTCAGGGATACAGAGATAATAGAGGCAGCCCCTGGCATTGACTGGCGTTCTGTACTGAATGTCCCTTTATAGAGTAGGGGGACTTAATCTGGGAGCCTAAGGATGGGATTTGAGGGGGTAGAGTGGATGCAGAATGCCTGCGTCTCCTGAAATTGTGTGTGTGTGTGTGCGCCCATGAGTGCCCATACGCATTTTTCTGGGCAGAAGGCCTATATCTTTCATAGTGTGTAGGAAAAGGTTACCACAAAATACCAGATATGTTCCTTGCCCTCTGGAGTACAAGGAAGGGAACCAGAATAGTGATGAGCAGGATACTGGGCAGGGTCAAGAGATGGAAGGAAATGTACGGCAGAGTGATTATTTAAATACATAATATCAAACTACGAACAGGCAATCTACTTCTTTCCCCTTCTTCTCCCCATCATTTTCTCAGTGCTGTCAACTGTTTTAAAGAAAATTAAGTAAAGCATCTGATGAAAACAAAATTCCATTTTTATATAAAAAATATTTTAAAGGCCTATAATTAAAAACATGTGTTATACTTATGTCTCACAGCCTTTAAAAATAAGGTTCGTAATGCCATTATGGGTTATCCTATTTCTGAAAAAGATATTCCAAATAGCATTTCCCCCAAAATGAGCACTTCCTCTTCATCAGATCAACTCACACAATTATGGCAAAATGAATGCTACATACAGCATCAAACCTGTAAATAATCAAAAATTATATAATTCCATTATTGGATCAGATTTAGGACAGAAATAATATAGTAATTAAAACCTTAACTCCTTCAGGAAAAAAAGGGTGAATCAAGACTTACCTCTATTCTGAGGATGTTTTTCTAGTTTCATTTCAGGTGGCAAAGTTGGATGGTAACATGCCTTTTTCTTTTGAGCCAAAGCAGTGTTTTAGTTGGACTGGCCTACAGGCGAGAGGCTAGACTCTGGGAGTTTCACTGGGTTTGCACGTGGCAGTGTTCCCAGTGTCATGGGGTGCTCTAGCTAGACCTGCTGACTGTGATTCAGGATCCTTTTGTCCAGAACACTTCCTAGAAGGTGAAACTGAGACACCACCAAGGTAGAGCTGCTTCCTGCTCCAGCACATTGCTGCATCCTATTTCTTTGCCCAGTGTCCTTCCTGGCCACATGTTTGCTCGCTACCTGAGCAGGAGAGAGAGCGCCGTGGAGGAGTCAAGCTTTGAGATAAGGCTTAAAGGATGAGTGACCCCCTGAGCAGGTGGCCCCTCAGGCTGAATTCTCATCACTGTCGCCCTCTCCAGTTCCACCTCTTGAGGGACCAAATATTTCCTTACCATATTCTGTTTAGGACCCGAGGGAAGGCCACAGCAGCCTCCTGGGGCCCTTTGGTCTGCAGTTCATCCTTCTTTCCCCCTGGACATCTAGACTGATCCCTCCCATGCCTGCGATCCTAGACCTCCTACAACTCCACCTAAAACACAAACCTCCTGCATCCTCTCTTCTTCCCTCTTACTGCCTGCCTTGTGCTTCCTCACTCTTGTTTTTCTTTCCATTGCTCTTTAGCCCTCCCCAAGGCTTTCCCCTGTGTCTGCAGAATCTTCATTTCATTGGAAATAAAAGTCTCTAAGCCCCCTCAAACAATGCACAAGGCATCTTCTCCCCCTTCATTCTTTGAATACTGTGAAGCCTGGTTTATGCCTAGTCCCACTACTACCCTGGAGATTTCAAGTTGCTTCACTTCCTCCCTTTGTTGCCCAAACGCTGTGGTTTGTCTTTTCAACCATCCTTCCAGCACATTCATCGTTCCAGCCACCTAGCTTATCCACTGTGGCCACTCTGCAAACTCTCAGTCTTGGACCAGCCCTACCATCTGTCTTCTCTACTATTACATCTGCTGAATATGGCTGGAGAAAATCACCCAACTGTTCAGGTTAGCACCATTATGCAAACAAGTCTCCAGCCATAGTTTCTTCAAACTTAACCACTCTTCTCAAGTTTTCTTCTCCTAGGTTAAATTAACCTCCTATTACACTAAGAAAAATCAAAACTATGTGTTTTGTATGCCCTCAACTATTTGTAGCCACATCGTGAGAACATCTCATTAATCTCTACTCCTACAAGTTCCAAGAAAGGCGTGCCCCTTGTGCTGGAGGCTAACTCTCTTCCCTGTACTCTGATCTCTTACTCCTCAGAGACTGTTCCAATACTTATCCCCACCACCCACCCCCTTGCCTATAGCTATAACCACTCTCTTTCAATTGGCTTTTATGTCAACTCATGACTGTATTCTCTTTTCCAGTTCTGTGAGGGAAAACCTCACAATTCTTACTGGTTCTATGGTTCTTATTGGTTCTTATGGTTCTCCCTCTAGCTGCCATCCTTTCCATGTTTTCCAAATAGAGCTTCCTGAAAGAGTGATGAATATTTTATCACCTCTACATCCTAACTTCCCTTCACTCCTTAACCTGTTACAAACCACATCAGGCCCGGGAACCACACTGACACTGTTCTCATTGAGATCATCAATTATCTCCTCATTGCTAAGTAGAGAGGGGTTTTCTCATCTCATCTAACTTCTCTATGCATTATGACACTGTGAACCACACTCACTTACTTCCTTGGCTTCCTTGATATCACTCTCTCTTTATTCGATACCCATTCTTTGGCCAGTCTTTCTCGACTTCCTTCATGGACTATTTTTTTACTCATGCCTTAAATGTTGACATTCCCAAGTCAGTACCTTCTAACCTTTGCTACCTCATAATGTACATGGATAATGAAACTATTTCTACAATATTCTGGGATAAATTGGACACTATATGGAAGTATCTAAATGATATTGATGAAAAAAGTAATTGTTTTCTCTTTATATTGTATAATTTTTAATAAGAAAAAAAGAATTAGAAAAGATATTAAATACTGAATTTGTTTGAAATTCCAATTTTTTTTAAATTTTTTATTCTTGAAATGGCTACTCACAATTTCTTGTCAAGGCTTTAAAGTGGTAATTTCTTCATACTCTTGGTAAGTTACCATCAACAAGAAACTTTGTTCACTCAAGTAGGTGATAAAAATATTTTCTTAATTTTGATAACTATTCAAATGTTTACAACAGTTGACATCATATTTCCAGAATCTAATAGTTCTTCCATTTATTTCCTTGACAAATGTAATGTTAAAATTTCTTGTGAAAATATGAGCAAATTTCTAATCTGATTGACTGAACTTTTTCATATCAAGGATTTCAAAATGGTGACATCCTTATCTGAAGTACTCGCAGTATTACAGATACTTTGGGTACCACTCTGGCCACAAACTAACAGACCTATCCATTGTACGTAAAGTCAGAGATTTGGGGCCACCACCTGGAGCTGCACCTACCACCCTGTCTAGCCTTCCTACCACCAACACCCTCCTACCTTCCATCTTCCTCAGTTGTCCACATTTGGGGCTTCTTGGGTACCTAGACCATCAATTCCTCCAGAAATGCCATAGTTGGCTACCTCCACTCTAAAATAGATATTGAGGTGGTAGATTATATCCTTGACAATATTCTGATTTTTGCAGCAATGAAAGTTACAGAAAACCCTCATCATGCTAGAAAACTTCAAGACTGCAACATAAGTTACAAGAATGCTATGTTCAAGCATCCCACTGAGGATCCCCAAAATGGCTGCCACATCTAGAGGCAACCTGCCCAGGGACTCTGAATACTGTTAATTCCACTCAGCTTCCCTAATGTGGGGGGATCAGTATCTCATGGAAAATCAGTGCCATATTACACCAGGCAGAAAACTCTGCCACTGGACTGTCTTTAGCTCTCTTTCCACCATATATATTCTTCCAGAAAGAGGACATTTTCTTCTCTGAGTGCAAAAGCCACCCATATGGTAAAAATTCCTGACCTGCATGTCTGTCTTCTGAACTATACCTGTGCCAGGAATATCCTTCTATGTGTCCCCCTTCATTTTCTTACTGGGATTACTCCTAGCTGTCTTTCCAGACTCAAACCATCTGCCACCTCCTCTGGTAAACCTTTCCTCATCATTCTAATCACAGATGCCTCTGCTAGAAGCACCCATTATACTCTGTCCTGTCACATACTTATTATTATATCATTTGCTTTCTTGAATGTTCTAAAGAAAATTATAAAGATATGCATACCTGGCACATACTTCTTAGCATCAAGAACTCATAGCATAGTGTTTGGCCAGACATCTGTGTACTACAGGGAATGATAGGACTCTCTTGACTACAAGCATGAGGAAAGGTTTATTTGAGAACTACATGCTGTGTGCTCATTGCAAGACCCCTCACAGCCAGGAGATGAACCAGCCTCATGGCCTTGTCCTCTTAACCCAGGTAGTCCATTCATCCCCACCTTGTGCCATTCCTTAAATTAGGCCATTGTCCCCATCCAAGTCAATCCTCCTACAATTTTTTGTTCTCCTACACAAAAGTCACTTTCCAATGAGTAAGGTAATACTCCTATAGCCCAAGGAATTTATGCTATTCATGACGAGACAGTTACTGTGGGTGTCATCAAGTCAGTGGACAAGAAGGCAGCTGGAGCAGGCAAGGTCACCAAGTCTGCCCAGAAAGCTCAGAAAGCTAAATGAATATTATCCCCAATACCTGCCACCCCAGTCTTGATCAGTGGTGGAAGAACAGTCTCAGTTTGTCTGATTGGACATTTAAGTTTAATAGTGAAAACTGGTTAGTGATAACAATGCATGTAAAACCTTTAGAAGGAAAGGAGAATGTTTTGTGAGTCATTTGTTTTGTGTGTGACAGTTTTAAGTTATTAGTTTTTAAAATCAGTACTTTTTAATGGCAACAACATGACCAAAAATCTGTCACAGAATTTGAGGCCCACTGAAAAAAATGTTTAATGAAAAAAACCTCTGGATGCCTCTGGGTCAATTGAGGACATGCCGTCATCATAATCTCGATACTGATCTTATCAAATGATTTAGAACTATGGCCGTCCCCTGCTTGGCTAGACATTACCAGAAAGCACTTCTACCTCAAAGTTCTGACCAGTCTCACTTTGCCATTTAAACTCAGAACAGAACAGAACTTGGCGTATGTATTCAATATCCATTTGACCTTTCTCTTTTTGGCTTCAGCCCTTTTCATTTGCTAACCAAAGTAGCACTCAATAAATGCTTGTCGATTGAGTCCCCTTGCTAGACAAGGTGAAGGGTAGGCTTTGCCTGAAGAAGGCTCAGAGGAGAGAGTCTGGAACCATTCTCTGAGCCAGAAAAAATAGGAATAAAAAGTAGTTTTGGATATAGAAATTAGATCAGTTCACAACATTTGGGATTTTCAGTGTCTTTAGAACAACCACACAAGCAAAGAGTCTAGCCAAAGCCTCGAGAAATGATGCCAAGGACAGCTGACATTTCCCAGGTCACCATGGCATAATCTCTCTGGATAATAACCACTTCACCTACTGTGAACTTTAGTCATGAATTAAGAAAAAAAAAAAACCTGCATTTAGAGTTATCCAGTGCTAGAAGGGACCATTTCCTGCTGTGGGTTGCTACAGAGGGTGGGTGATTGTTGGCTCAGAAGGATGCAAAAAGTAATCTTGCAGAGATAAAGATTGACCTCAAAAGTTGTATAATTCTGTAATCATATTATCCAGTAACAATAAGCTGTATTTTTGGCTTATCTTAGAACCACGTGTAAAAAATAAACAGAAGCCTCAATTAAAAACAGTTGGGAGACTAGAAGGGGGAGCTCTCCCAGAGCCCAACAGGAAGAAGAAAGATTCCTCTTTGCTGACAAGGACTCAACCAATGAAAAGCCATGGACTCTCTGCTTACTACAGCCCTCCCCAGCTTCCTTTTCCCCTCTATAAAAGCATTCTCCTTCCCTTGCCATATGGGGGCTTGCACATGGCTTGCCATGTTTGCAGACCCCAAATTGCAATTCTTTGCTGATCCCAAAGAAACCCATTTTTGGCTGGAGAAATAACTGGTAATCTTTTAATTTTAGGTCAACACACCTCATACTCACAGGGTTCTAACTAGGAAACAAATGTAAAGTTTCCAAAATTGTGGCTTGATTTAATGCTGACATCACATGCACTGACATTCAGGGCAAAGTAATTGGAATGGAGTGCAGGGAGATTTACAACAATTTCATGAAATTGTTCAAAAGACTTTCTTGAGCATTAATCCATTGTTTCAAGACAATAGTTTGATGACTTAAGAATAAGTAAATCAGAAGCATATGGATTAAATTTTCCTTGAAGTACACTTGAGTTCCAAAGTAAGGAAAAAGGCATTTGGCAAAATCCGATCTGCCTTTGCCAAACCTAAAGTGTTTGAAAAATAATTTCAGAGGTTTTGCCAAACCCCAAATGCCACTGTGTTCTTCCA
Organism: Delphinus delphis; assembly: GCF_949987515.2. Classification (NCBI taxonomy): domain Eukaryota; kingdom Metazoa; phylum Chordata; class Mammalia; order Artiodactyla; family Delphinidae; genus Delphinus; species Delphinus delphis. The sequence continues at coordinate 34,524,842 of NC_082690.1, read as the reverse complement.
TCCCACCCAGATCTCCAAAAGTGCAAAGCTAATACATCTACTCAGCATTCTAAATGAGCACGGGCATTTTGGTAAGAAACCAAACTGCTTCATTTAGAGCCTTTGATGAGATTCCTTAACATTTTTAGAAAGAAATCATTTGATTGAACGATCTTTTTCTTCCCATCCATGCTCTGACCTCTAAAATCTCCACCTAAGATTTTTTCAAAATTGTCCAATAAGTGTACTGTGAAATTATTTTTAGTCTTTAGCAAAGGGCATTTTTGAGCAGAAGAATTATTTTTAACTAAATTTTACCAGAAGTGTAGCAATATCTTCCTATTGGAATTGTGTGTGTGTGTGTGTGTGTGTGTGTGTGCTTCTCTTTCTATATGTTCATAGTGTTGACAACCTGAACAATCAGTTTTTATTTAAATCATCTCTGAACTAAAATTAAATTTTGCAATTGAAGCTGCCAATGCGGAATTCTCAGGGGCCTGAATCAGGTCATGATTGAACCAGTAAACAAAACCTTTGAGAAATCACTAGCTTGTATTTGGAATGTGGGTGGTACAGGCAAGTCTTTTCACCCTGCAAATGCCTCTGTTTTTAAACAGCAACCTTAGCTATGTTGAAGTTCCACCCATAAGGGGTATTTTTTTCTGGAAGATTGCCAGTAAATGTCTGTCTAATGCACCCTGCCTTTGCAAAATAACATTTGCTCACCTAACAATGAAGAATAAATGTGGCACAGCTCAGAGGGCTTTCAGTTCCTGGGAAAACTATTCACAGGCTTTTTATTCTGGGGCTAAAACAGTTGATATTCTTTTTTGTTTTCTTGAATCTTATTTATTTTTAATTGTAATAAGTTCCTGAAATTGTTATAGATACTTCATATTATCATGTCTCAAATATTTGTTGAAATTTAGATGAGAAAATCTAGAGACATTTTGATTATTTAGAAATATCTTATATGGTTTTTAAATCATTTTTGGTTGAAATAATTCATGTTCACCAGAATTTAAGATTGCTTAGAACACATTTGACTCAAGAAAGGAGCATATTTCTATTGTCTTTAAACTCAGCTATGAAATGACTGTTCTTTACCTTGGACTTATACCCTGAAATCCTCCAAGAACGGCTTACTTGTTAGGTGTTAGCTTGCTATAAAAATAGTTCTTTCTATAAGAATAGCTCCATATATGTTGTCCAATCTTGTGTTATAAGAACTAGCCTTGAGGAAAATATGACCCCAAGGGCAATTGCTTCTGTTCTCCGGATGCTGTTATAGAGTAAAAACAAGGGATCAGCAACAAGGCCCTGGAATGCTCTCTTACAGAGATCATTTGGTTGCAAGGAAGATGAAACTATTCAAACTAGCTCAAATATTTATAAATAGAGCAATTGAAAGAATAGAGTAGAATCTCATAGAACTCAAATGTAGAAAATATAGTGGGTCCCCCTGAAAACTAAGGTCCTCATGTAGATACTTCTCCCCTCTCTGAGGAGGCAAATAATCTCAGCTCCATTTTTTCTTCGTGTCTTCACAGACCAGCTTTTTTATATTGGCTTGTCATAACTGAATATAGTCATAGGTCCTGAAACAACATGATGATTCCAGAGTTTACCACCTTCAGAATACCAGTCTCCAGAGACCAGACTCCCATCAACCAGGGAGCAGGGCAGAAGAGGAAATGCTTAGAAAGGCCCTGGTAGCCTACACAGCCCACAAGCTGGGGTGTATATTACCATTTCCCATTATGTTTAAAATCCCTGTTGTACTGGGTCCACATGATATTCTACTCAGAGGGTATTCTGAGTATTCTACACTGAGTCATATTCCTTCATTGCACCAAACTTTATTAAAACAAGCCTAAGATTCAGTCTCTAGATTGGCAGATACACTAGTTACCTATTGCCGCATAACAAATTCCTCTAAAATTTAGTGATTTTTAAGAATTATGAACATGTATTGTTCCACAGCTTCTCTGGACCAGGAATCTGAGAGTTGCTTAGCTGCATGATTCTGCCTCAGGGACTCTTATGAGGTTGCAATCGAGATGCTGGTCAGAGCTGCGGTCATCTGACGGCTTGACTGGAGCTAGAGGATCTGCTTCAAGGTGGCTCATTCACATGGCTGTTAGCAGGATGCTCAGTCTAGTTCCTTGCTGATTGTTGGCAGGTAGGCTCAATTCCTCACCATATGGACTTCTCTGTAAGGTTGCTTGAGTGTCCTTATGACTCAAAGAACTAGTGATCCAAGAGAGAGCAAGGAGAAGGTCACAATGCCTATTACAATATAGTCTCAAAAGTCGTGCACCTTCAGTTCCACCAGTCTATTCATGAGAAGAAATCCTCTTGGTATTGGGTTCCACCTTTTGCATGGAGTGGACCTTTCTGGAGGAGAAATATTGGATGAGGGACAAAGAGGATGAGGAAACTTATGAGAGGCCCATAAGCTTGGAGAATTTATTAACATATTTTAAAACGACCGTATCAGAAGATCCATTTTTATCCTCTTGTGCTTGCCCTTGTCCTCTGTACCACATAGTACCCCAAAAGGACACAATATAAACATGAAACTCAGGAAAGGTCTAGTGCAAACTGACAAGAATTCTGGCATCTCCTTGGCTACTATGATGGTTATATCTGCTCTCCAAGGCTTTGCAGAACCTCTGTTGAATGTTAGACTGGAACTACTCAGCCATGAACAGCACCATCTCATTGCCCCAGGTCTCCACACAGCTGTCTTCAGAGAAAGTGATGGCTACCTCCCCACTCTCTGTGTTAATTATGACCCGGTGGGCCTCTCTTAAGCTTCCTCATCCTCTTTGTCCCTCATCCAGTATTTCTCCTCCAGGAAGGCCCACTGTGCCCGTGCTCAGATTCCTCAGATTGTACAAGTGCCCTCTGCTTCCCCATGGAACCCTCAGCCACTATCTATTTTTGAAGTTCCTGGGATTTCTAGGGGAAAATAAGATTCCTTTTCAACATTAAAGTGTGTAAGGAGTCTCTCTCTCTCTCTCTCCCTCTCTCTCTCTCTCTCTCTCTCTCTCACACACACACACACACACACACACACACATACACACATACAAAAGGACAGTTTCACACAAAACTTCTGCTGGGCTAGGTAATAATTTGTTCTTTGGATAAAAGTAATAAATCTTCTTTTGTTTAAGTGACAGGTGATTGGGACTGTTAATTTGTGTTTTTGGAAAATCCCACATAGACTACAGAGAAAAAAAGGGACTTAAATCTTTTTCAGTCAGGCAAGAGTTAGATTAAAAATCCCATGGTTTCAGAAACTCTTCTGTGGGCCATGAATTGATGCAAGACATTCCCTTTATTTCAGTGATGAAGCTTTAGTATTAAAATTTACTGACTACCCTCAGCTTACCAGTTTTTAGAATCATTTTTACAGCCACCACTCAAAAACTTAAGTCACAGGATTAATTTTGGGCTGGGAAGGGATTTAGGATACATCTGCTTTACTTATTTCATTTTAAAGATGATATTAACTACACTGGTGATTAAGCTATTGCTATCTGTCATGCACATTAACTCATGACTCTGTGTCATGACGAATTATTACAGTGTGAAAGTACTTTATATTGTGGCTAACGTGTAAAATGATCAACTGTCTTGATTTGCCCAGGACTGAGAGATTTCCCAAGACACGGGACTTTCAGTGCTAAAGTCAGGAACATTAAAGGCAAAGCAGGAGATTTAGTCACCCTATTAACATGTTGTATTTGTTACCAATTGCTGCATAACAAATTACCCAAAACTTAGTGGCTTAAAACAATGGATATTTATTTATCTCTCAGTTTCTGAGGGTTAGGAATTTAGGAGCAGCTTACCTAGGTGGTTCTGGCTCCGAGTTTCTCATGATATTATTGTCAAGTTGAGGACCAGCACTGCAGCCATCTGAAGGCTCAACTGGAGTAGAAGGCTTTACTCTGAAGATGGCTCACTACTATGACTGTTGGCTGGAGACCACAGTTCCTCACTATGTGGGCCTCTCCCCAGAGCAAATGATCCAAAAGAGAGAGGCAGAAGCCAAGAAATTGTTTTTTAATGATCTAGCCTTGGAGGTGACATACCATCATTTGTCACACATTCTACTGGTTATACTGACCAATCCTGCTACAACATGGGAGGAGATAGGAAACAGTAGTGACCTAAGGGATGTCAGAGCTCAAGAAGGATAAAGAAGGTGTCTGTACAGGAGGAATGTGGCGTCAGAGATGGGAGGCTGGTTACATACAGGGGATAAGGATCAATTAAGTAAGCATATTTAGGATAATGGGAGCCAGGATTCTCAGTGTTGTAAAAGTGAGTTACAAATATGGAAAAGAAGAGAATGAGACAGAATGCTATGGTGTTAGATTGAAATTGGAGATATCACTGTGAACTCATTGTTTTCAATAATATAGATATGTAAATAAATGTAGACGTAATATAAATGGAATTTTTATAGATTCCTTAGATCTGTCCACTGAGAGATTATAGGAGCAGCAGGACCCAATGGCAATGAGCACACCTAGCATAAATATTACCCCTAGAATAAAGGCTATCATATCATAAACACCATAAACCTTTAAAATGAAACAGGGAGAAATGACTCCATGGAGAAATGACTGATTCCAGGACTGCAGGAAGGAAAGTATAAGATGAGCCTGGATATCTTCTTATGCCAGAAAGTAAGGAAATGCTCCAAGAGTGATGTGGATATGTCAAAAGTATACAAAAGTCAGCTTTAAAGTGCTCCCATTGGCCAAATATGGGTCTCTTTTTGCATCCAAATAAATGATAGCAACGAATTTTAGTCTACAAAAGAAGATAGAAAACTATACTAACAGGCAGACATAGAAAGTTTGTTGAGAAACAAGACATTACATTGTTTCAAAGTAACTCTCAAGAAGTTCTTATTAATTTCAAGGAGGGGGGTGGTGAGAGGGCATGCTGGGGGACAGGGCAGGGGGGAGTAAATTTACAGTAGAGAAGCCTAGCAGACATCACCTTGCTCAAGTAATGAACATCACCAATAATGGAACAAGTCAAAATCATGTGCCATCTGATAAAATGCAAAGATAATAATTCAATGTCATTTCTGTGATATTCCTGCCAATCTAATCTTAACTTAATCATGAAAAATGTCTGCCATATCCAGAATGGAAGATATTATTTTTTAAATAAATTTAATTTGATTTAAAAAAGTGACCTGTAAATCTTTGGAAATGTCAAGGTCATGGAAGTCAAGAAAAGACTGAAGGGCTGCTCCAGACTGAAGGAGACTAAGGAGACGTAATGACTAAATGTAACCTGTGATTCTGGACTAGACTGGACTTTTGGATAATTTGTGGCACTAGAAGGGGACCTGAGGATTAGACGGTAATCCAACTTAGCTTTCTATTTTATTTTTTTTATTGAAGTACAGTTAGTTTTCAGTATTGTATTAGCTTCAGGTGTGCAATATAGTGATTCGAAGTTTTTATAGATTATACCCCATTTAAAGTTATTATAAAATACTGACTACATTCCCTGTGCTGGGCAATATATCCTGGTAGCTTATTTATCAAGTTAATTTTTTGATTATCTGTATTGTGTTTTAAGTTGGAAAATGCCCCTTTTTAAAAAAAAATACACAATACAGTATTTGGAAATGATGAGGCATCCAATCAACAATTTACTCTCAAATGGGTCAGTACATAAAAGTTCTTTGTATTGTTCTTGAATTATTTCTGTAAATTAAGCTTCTTTTAAAGTGAACTATTTTTTAAAAGTAAAACATTTCCACCAAATTTTTTGTTTCACCTCCTTCATGGCTGATTTCTTTAGCATTGTGCCAACACATCATTTCAACTTTTGGTATTCTTAGGCTGTTGGGGAGTACAATTATTTATTTATTCATTCATTTGTTAAACAAACAATTACTGATCACCCATCATGTCCCAAGTAACTTGCTGGGCGTTGAGAATTTAACTATGAACGAGATCCAGCATCTGCCTCTAATGAGTTTTAGACTGATGGGGAGATAGACAAATAAGCAGATAACCATCATATGTAATGAGACTTGTGCTATGTTTGGGGAAACACCAGGTGGTAGAGGAGAACAGAGGACAGGTATCTTAGGATGTATTCTGGGAAAACTTTCTAAAGGGAGGGATTTGACATCCCATCACAGTGCATTTCTGAGACCTGAAGGAAAAGTAAGAATGACCCAGGAGGAAAAATACAGCAGGTGTGTCCAGGCACAGGAAACAGCATACAGAGAGGAGCTGGAGGCGAAAGTAGGAGCATAGCCTACTGTAGATACTGCAAGGAGCTGAGAATAACTGAAGCAGAGAATATGCAAAAGAGTGTCAGGACATGAGCCTGGGAAGGAGGGAGCCCAGAGGATGACCTTTTGGAAACGCCTAAAGCACCATCAGAACCTGCCACCCAGATTATTACTACTAGCTCCAGTAATCTAGTCACAGAGCTTGCTGCACCCACAGCACTACCCATACACCTTCCCAGAATGTGACTCTGAGAAGAGCATGGTTTAGCCAGCTCAGGACTGTTTGATATTAGCAAAGAGAAGCACACCACTTGCAACAAATTCCTTGGCAATGTTAAGTTTCTTAGCCAAGTTTAGAGAAGCATTTGTTGAAGAGTTATTGGCGTACTTGTTTGCATATAATCTTTCATCCCTGGATGGAAAGATATTTACAAAAGATGTCTGGCAAAATAGAATTGGATACTTTTTACTCTTCCTGAAATACTTGCTCTATTCTAAATAGCCCCTCACAGTGCATTTCTCCTTGGCAACCTTGTGGTTCCCTGAATGCACGCATCCATTTACCCCAGCAGTTGCTCTTGCACTGTGGCCTGTTTTCACTTTGGGTGGCAGACTTCAGTTCCCTGCTGCTCATCCAACAACACATGTACTAATTCCAGAGCTCCTGAGCAAAGAATTCCTCCAGAGTAACCATGAGATTTATTGTTAGTGTAAAAGATGTTTGCTGAATAGAAAGATTACTTCATCTTGTTATAGTTGTTAGAGACGAGAAAGAGACAATACTTGGTGAATTGATCCCTCCATCTGGTTAGGGTAGGATTATTCCCTGTGACAGATTGGCTGTGGTCAACTATACAAACTAAATGAAGTGAAGCCCAGACCATCTGTGCATGAAGCCATTTTTGAGTTGTTAGTATGGACCCCTGGATAAGCACTTGCACCGAGCAGTGAGGTTGGGAGCACCTGGCGTTCTTATAGTGCATCCATCCAGCAGCTGTGGTCAGTTGCTAACTAGATCCAAGACCAGAGTATAAACAGAATGTCCTGGGTTTCTTCCAGTTCAGTTTAAAGCATGTCAATAGTTTGTTTCTGGCTTCCTCTTGTTACTATTTAAGCTATAGAGTGTATATGTGGGTCTTTGCAACTCTGTTATGTAACTTTTAAGAATAAAAGAGCAGGGCTTCCCTGGTGGCGCAGTGGTTGGGAGTCCGCCTGCTAGTGCGGGGGGCGCAGGTTCGTGCCCCGGCGCGGGCGGATCCCTCATGCCGCGGAGCGGTTGGGCCCACGCCCGCGGGGCCGTGGCTGCTGACCCTGCGCATCCGGAGCCCGTGCTCCGCAACGGGAAATGCCGCGGCTGTGGGGTGCCCGCATGCCGCAAAAAATAAATAAATAAATAAAATAAAAATAAAAGGTTAAAGCAAATAATAGCAATATTAGCTACCTCTTTACTGAGCATTTACTACCTTCCAAGTTTTTGCCAGATGATTACATCATTTCTAATTTTCCTAACAAGTCGGTAAAAATAGCTATTATCCCCGCTTTATAGTTAAATTCAGAGAGGTTAAGTAGCTAGCCTGAGATCACAGAGCTACTAATCTGATTACAAACAGTGTTTAAATTTAAGGCTGCCTAACTTTAAACTTATGGTCTTTTCACTATACCATTGCAACTCAAAGATATCATTTGGTAGTTCTCCTTTGTTTATTTTGTATTTTTTTAAATAAATATTATTGAGCAACTATTCTGTGATAGTCTCTGGTCTAAGATACAAAAAATTTTAAAACATGGCTGCTCTGCCTGAGGATCACACAAACTAAATGAGGATGGTACACATGCAAACAATAAATGAAATAATATAAAACCTGATGAAGTCCATGAAAGTTGTGCCTAATACGTTCAGAAATGAGAGATCTATTCTCGCTGAAGTGACCAGAGAAGACTTCTAAAGGGAGCATTTGAGGTAGATCTTAACTATGTTCAGATGGTAAAAAGGAAATTCTGGGAGAGAGGCAGAGCAAAGGTGTAGAGGCAGGAAAAAGCAAATGTTTTCCATCCAGGAAAGAGTAAGCCCATTGATGTGGCTGCGATGTAGAAGATTCCTTGTCCAGCACTATCTGGCTTACCTACCACCCTGTGCTTCTCCATGCCCATCACAAATGCATTCTACTGGTAAGCACTGTGACTAACTGTCGAGACAAAGCTGCTGATAAACTTGGAAAACATGAATGAGTTAAGAAACACATTATGTAGAGTGGATGCAGGACATGAGAAATGAAAAGGAAGGAGGCTACTGTCAAATTGCCCTCTTGGTCTTCCCCTTGTATTTCTTTCCCTAACAGCCAGCTGAACCCTGAAAAGGGTTTTTGAAAACATACTAAGAGGTTTTCTATGAATTCATGCTAACTGATACCAAATGAGCGCTTGCTCATGCTTGCATTGCTGTCAGTCATCACTCACTGACTCCGAGTCTTATCCCCTCAACTGCTATACCAAACCATTTCCATGAGCATGAAGTGCATCCCCAGGAGTTAGCCACTGTTCACATGAGCTGCTGGGACTTCTTGTCACTCTCCCTCTAAATTCTTCCGTACTTACACTCTCCTTTCCATATAAAACTCCTTTTATCTTTCTCACATCAACTTTTCCTTCTCTCCTGTCTTAGAGAAAAGGATTCATTCACAGTCATTGTTCCCAAAACCAAACCCACCATTTTTATTATTGTCTCCATTTTTTTTCTAGCTCTTCTGGACCCTTCTTTCTTTAATTGTTCTAATTCTTCTTTGGTCTCCAATCTCTCCCTACTTCCTCTCAGTCTAAAAATATGCTTAGATCTCATTTATAATTTTTTAAATTAATTACAAAACTTCCCTTTACCCTGTTATTCCTTCTATCAGCCATCATGTTTCACTGTCCTCTCTCTGCCAAAAGTCTAAAAATAAAACTAGTCTAAACCAGATTTTCCACTTCCTCACTCCTACTCACTCCTTGAAGCTCTTATAATTTGGCTTACATTCCCCCCTTACTTCACTTAGGTCGCTCTCTTGAAATTCTCTAGTAGCAATCAAATCCAGGGGCCTCACCTCTTCAATTTCCTTAACTGCCCCTCTGAAAATCTAGTCATCCTAAATTGGTCAGGGCCCTTCCATCAGCTATTTATACCCTAAGTTACAGCATTGTTTTCTCATTGCCTAAGACAGAAACTGAAATCTCTCATTTCCTGTGCTCCTTGAACCACCATCCTCTTGAATCCTCCATTTTCAATGACACTGCAGTTATTTAATACTTATTACTTCTTGCTTGGTTTGTTGCAGCTGCCTCCTAATTGCACTCTTGCACTCTCTGTTTCTTGTCTTGGCCTCTAATAATCTATTATTTTAAAGTCTACTGCAAATATAGATATAGATAGATATCTATAAGGTTGATATAGATATAATGATGTCACATCCATTCATTAAATCATTTACAGATTACCTATGGCCTTCATGAACTCTTAAACATGGCATATCATGCTCTGGCCTGTGACACTCAGTTCAGTCCAGCCTCATTTATACTCCCCTCCCCCACTTTGTATACCATACTCCATATCTTAATTTACAGTTCTCTGAAAGTGTCATGCTTGCTCATATCTTCAAGCTTTTACACGTTCTACACTCTCTGCCTAAATTGCTCTTTCTAATCTCTTTCAACTGAGTGGAATTCACACTTGTTTCATAAGAGTCAATTCAGATGTTATCTCCTCTACAACATCTAACTTGATCCCCACTCTGCTCTGTCCCAGCCTCAAGTAGAAGGTGCCAGTCCTATGTAATCCCATGAATCTCACCAGTTGTCTCTGTCCTGGTAATCATCACCCTGAATTCTGATCACCTGTAAAGGCTGTAGTTAATGGCATAAGTATTGTAATTGGTAAGAATACCACAAATTCATTTGAAAAGAGATTTGGTGAGTGATAGTTTTGAAATAATGGTCCATAACAGATACTGGATACAAAAATTAAGGCACTCCATGTACCCAATGTGAGCTTTCTTGGGGAAGAGGCATGGCTGGGGGAGTGGTAATATTCATGTCCATACTCTCAACTGTCTTCTCAGGTGGAGCAAAGAAGTTTCCTAATCTAACATCTAGACTCTATGAAATGAGTACATACTTCATGTAATAATGGATGATCCTATGTGGGTTATTTTGAGCTGTGATTTCTTGTTACACTTTGAGCCCATTTTCAAAGTGCTGAGATTCTTGCAACAAATTCCTCTGACAAATTAGGCGTCTAATTCCTAAGCACCACTGAATAGAAATGGTGTCACGTCTATGCACATGGTGACTACTGGCTGGACAAGTTAAAACTGGTGCTTCTTATTCCAGCAGATAAGGAAATTGGTGAGACCACCCAGGTGTGATCTTCTGTTGCTTTTGTTGCAACAAATTTAATGTTTCTTTTGTGTTCCCCAATATAGCTAGTATGGTAATGAATATAAGGAGGGGCTTAATAAATGCTTGGTGTTTGATTGACTTAAAATACCACCTGAAGCAGAAAATACATTTTGGAAGCAGATTATCACTGGAGGCAAAGGGAAAACAAAAATGCCTCAGGTTTTAAATCTGGATCACCATGAAAAGAATGTTGAAGAGATAGAAATATCAGGTAGGGTAGTGGTTTTCAGGAACGCAAATGATGAGCTTTGGCTGTAGGAATATTATATTTGTGGTTCCAATAGGATATCCAGGTAAAGGTTAAAAATATGTATATTTTTATTTTATATATGTATAATATATATGTATATATAGCTGTTTTTCTACTCACAGCACTGCTGATGCCAAATGTGGGTTTTCCACCCCAAGCGATTCTCCAGTTCTCTAAGGACACCAACTAGATGGCCTACAATTTAATTCATTCTGAAACTCCCCAGACTTAGTGCAGACAGGTTAAGGGCTCAGTCTCACAAGACTGCCCCCCACTTCAAACACCAACAGCACGTACTGGGTTCCCCAAGTTAACCACACTTCTATCTGGCTTGGCTACTAATTGGGGGTCCCCATGACCCCCTCCTCAGGTTCAATAATTTACTATAATAGCTCAAAAAACTCAGGGAAACACTTATTACCAGTTTATTTACTATTTATTTACTATTACTGGTTTATAATAAAGGATTCAAATGAACAGTCATATGAAAAGGTATATAGGGTAAGGTCCAGAAGGGTCCTGAGTACAGGAGTTTCTGTCCCCATGGACTTTGGGGTGCACCACTCTCCTGGCACGTGGGAGTTCTCCAAACTCCTCTGTTTAGGGTTTTTATGGAGTTTCTATTACGTAGGCATGATTGATTAAATCACTGGCTGTTGGTGACTAACTCAGGGGATGGGACTGAAAGTTCTAATCTTCCAGTCACATGGCTGGTTCCTCTGGCAACCAGCTCCATCTTTTATCACCTCATTAGCATAAATTCAGGTATGGTTAAAAGGGGCTTATTATTAAATAACAAACATGCTCCTCTCATCTCTATCATTCAGGAAATGTCAAGTGTTTTAGGAGTTCTGTGCCAGGAGCTAGGGACAGAAACCAAATATGTATTTATTATATCACAATATCTCAGGTGGCATTTGCCACCTGATTATATGCAATGATTTGCCACCTGATTATATGCAAAGTCCAATTTTTCCAAAAGTGGAACATATGTATACATACATTCTCCATGAAAATTTTTATTTTTTAAAGCTATTCAAAGAAATGGATTTTTTAGCAGTAATGAGAACTGTACCCCCTAAAAAGTAAATATACAGCAGACATTTCCAAATTAGAAAAGTTAGATTCCTGAAAACCTCAAGGTTGAAGAAGACAAAAGATGATGGAAAACAGGGTTAAAGAAACAAAATCACAACTGTTTTTGTTAAAATGATTTATAGACATACAAAAATAACATTTATTCAAATAAATTAATATAGGCTACACATTGAATAAAAAAATCAATTATACTATTTTATATAACAAATTACTAACAATGGAAACATCAAAATAATTATTATCTATCATTTCACTGTTACAAGGAAATATTTTTTGAATTCTAAATTTAATTTTATTTATTTTTTTTATACAGCAGGTTCTTATTAGTCATCAATTTTATATACATCAGTGTATACATGTCAATCCCAATCACCCAATTCATCACACCACTGCCCCTGGCCGCTTTCCTAGCTTGGTGTCCATACATTTGTTCTCTACATCTGTGTCTCAGTTTCTGCCCTGCAAACTGGTTCATCTTTACCATTTTTCTAGGTTCCACATATATGCATTAATATATGATATTTGTTTTTCTCTTTCTGATTTACTTCACTGTGTATGACAGTCTCTAGATCCATCCACATCTCTACAAATGACCAAATTTTGTTCCTTTTTAGGGCTGAAAAATATTCCATTATATATACCACATCTTCTTTATGCATTCATCTGTTGATGGGCATTTAGTTTGCTTCCATGACCTGGCTATTGTAAATAGTGCTGCAATGAACATTGGGGTGCATGTGTCTATTTGAATTATGGTTTTCTCTGGGTATATGCCCAGTAGTGGCATTGCTGAGTCATATGGTAATTCTATTTTTAGTTTTTAAAGGAACCTCCATACTGTTCTCCATAGTGGCTATATCAATTTACATTCCCACCAACAGTGCAAGAGGGTTTCCTTTTCTCCACACCCTCTCCAGCATTTGTTGTTTTTAGATTTTCTGATGATGCCCATTCTAACTAGTGTGACGTGATACCTCATTGTAGTTTTGATCTGCATTTCTCTAATAATTAGTGATGTTGAGCAACATTTCATGTGCTTCTTGGCCATCTGTACGTCTTCTTTGGAGAAATGTCGATTTAAGTCTTCTGCTCATTTTTTTGATTCTGTTGTTTGTTTTTTTACTATTAAGCTGCATGAGCAGTTCATATAATTTGGAGATTAATCCTTTGTCCGTTGATTCATTTGAAAATATTTTCTCACATTCTGAGGGGTGTCTTTTCATCTTGTTTATGGTTTCCTTTGCTGTGCAAAAGTTTTTAAGTTTCATTAGGTCCCATTTGTTTATCTTTGTTTTTATTTCCATTACTCTAGGAGGTGAATCAAGAAAGATCTTCCTGTGATTTATGTTGAAGAGTGTTCTTCTTATGTATTCCTCTGAGAATGTTATAGTGTCTGGTCTTACATTTTGGTCTCTAATCCATTTTGAGTTTATTTTTGTGTATGGTGTTAGAGAGTGTTCTAATTTCATTCTTTTACATGTAGCTGTCCAGTTTTCCCAGCACCACTTATTGAAGAGACTGTCTTTTCTCCATTGTGTATCCTTGACTCCTTTGTCATAGATTAGTTGACCATAGGTGTGTGGGTTTATCTCTGGGCTTTCTATCTTGTTCCATTGATCTATGTTTCTGTTTTTGTGCCAGTACCCTATTATCTTGATTACTGTAGCTTTGTAGTATAGTCTGAAGTCAGGGAGTCTGATTCCTCCAGCTCCGTCTTTTTCCCTCAAGACTGCTTTGGCTATTCTGGGTCTTTTGTGTCTCCATACAAATTTTAAGATTATTTGTTCTAGTTCTGTAAAAAATGCCATTGGTAATTTGATAGGGATTGCATTGAATCTGTAGATTGCTTTGGGTAGTATAGTCATTTTCACAATATTGATTCTTCCAATCTAAGAAGATGGTATATCTCTCCATCTGTTGGTATCATCTTTAATTTCTTTCATCGGTGTCTTACAGTTTTCTGCATACAGGTCTTTTGTCTGCCTAGGTAGGTTTATTCCTAGGTATTTTATTCCTTTTGTTGCAGTAAATGGGAGTGTTACCTTAATTTCTCTTTCAGATTTTTCATCATTAGTGTATAGGAATGCAAGAGATTTCTGTGCACTAATTTTGTTTCCTGCAACTTTACCGAATTCAGTGATTAGCTCTAGTAGTTTTCTGGTGGCATCTTTAGGATTCTTTATGTATAGTATCATGTCATCTGCAAACAGTGACAGTTTTACTTCTTCTTCTCCAATTTGTATTCCTTTTATTTCTTTTTCTTCGCTGATTGCCATGGCTAGGACTTCCAAAACTATGTTGAGTAATAGTGGTGAGAGTGAACATCCTTGTCTTCTTCCTGATCTTAGAGGAAATGCTTTCAGTTTTTCACCATTGAGAATGATGTTTGCTGTGGGTTTCTCATATATGGCCTTTATTATGTTGAGGTAGGTTCCCTCTATGCCCACTTTCTGGAGAGTTTTTATCATAAAGGGTGTTGAATTTTGTCAAAAGCTCTTTCTGCATCTATTGAGATGATCATATGGTTTTTATTCTTCAACTTGTTAATGTGGTGTATCACACTGATTGATTTTTATATATTGAAGAATACTTGCAATAAATCCCACTTGATCTTGGTGTATGATCCTTTTAATGTGTTGTTGGATTCTGTTTGCTAGTATTCTGGTGAGAATGTTTGCATCTATATTCATCAGTGATGTTGGTCTGTAATTTTCCCTTTTTTGTAGTATCTTTGTCTGGTTTTGGTATTAGGGTGATGGTGGCCTCATAGAATGAGGTTGGGAGTGTTCCTTCCTCTGCAAGTTTTTGGAAGAGTTTGAGAAGGATGGGTGTTAGCTCTTCTCTAAATGTTTGATGGAATTCACCTGTGAAGCCATCTGGTACTGGACTTCTGTTTGTTGGAAGCTTTTTTATCATGTTTTAATTTCATTACTTGTGATTGGTCTGTTCATACTTTCTATTTTTCCTGGTTCAGTCTTGGAAGGTTATATCTTTCTAAGAATTTGTCCATTTCTTCCAGGTTGTCCATTTTTTTGGCATAGAGTTGCTTGTAGTAGTCTCTTAGGATGCTTTGTACTTCTGCAGTGTCTGTTGTAACTTCTCCTTTTTCATTTCTAATTTTATTGATTTGAGTCCTCTCCCTCTTTTTCTTCATGAGTCTGGCTAACGGTTTATCAATTTTGTTTATCTTCTCAAAGAACCAGCTTTTAGTTTTATTGATCTTTGCTATTGTTTTTTTGTTTCTATTTCATTTATTTCTGTTCTGATCTTTATGATTTCTTTTCTCCTGCTAACTTTGGGTTTTGTTTGTTCTTCTTTCTCTATTTCTTTTAGGTGTAAGGTTAGATTATTTATTTGAGATGTTTGCTGTTTCCTGAGGTAGGCCTGTATAGCTATAAACTTCCCTCTTAGAAGTGCTTTTGCTGAATCCCATAGGTTTTGGATCAGCGAGTTTTCATTATCATTTGTCTCTAGGTATTTTTTGATTTCCTCTTTGATTTCTTCAGTGATCTCTTGGTTAATTAGTACCATATTGTTTAACTTCCATATTGTTTAGCCTCCATATGTTTGTGTTTTTTACATTTTTTTCCCTGTAGTTGATTTCTAATCTCATAGCACTGTGGTCAGAAAAGATGCTTGATATGATTTCAATTTTCTTAAATTTACTGAGGTTTGATTTGTGACCCAAGATGTGATCTATCCTGGAGAATGTTCCGTGCACACTTGAGAAGAAAGTGTAATCTGCTGTTTTTGGATGGAATGTCTTATAAATATCAAGTGAATCTGTCTGGTCTATTGTGTCATTAAAAGCTTGTGTTTCCTTATTAATTTTCTGTTTGGATGATCTGTCCATTGGTGTAAGTGAGGTGTTAAAGTTCCCCACTATTATTGTGTTACTGTCAATTTCCTCTTTTATAGCTGTTAGCAGTTGCCTTATGTATTGAGATGCTCCTATGTTGGGTGAATATATATTTATAATTGTATATATAATTTATATATACAATATAATTGTATATATATTTATAATTGTATATATAATATATATATACAATATAACTGTATATATATTTATAATTTATAATCTTCCTGGATCGATCCCTTGAACATTATGTACTGTCTTTCCTTGTCTCTCATAACATTCTTTATTTTAAAGTCTATTTTATCTGATATGAGTATTGCTACTCCAGCTTTCTTTTGATTTCCATTTGCATGGAATATTTTTTTCCATCCCCTCACTTTCAGTCTGTATGTGTCCCTAGATCTGAAGTGGGTCTCTTGTAGACAGCATATATACGGGTCTTGTGTTTGTATCCATTCAGCAAGCCTGTGTCTTTTGGTTGGAATATTTAATCCATTCACGTTTAAGGTAATTATCAATATGTATGTTTCTATTACCATTTTATTAATTGTTTGGGTTTGTTTTTGTAGGTCTTTTTCTTCTCTTGTGTTTCCCACTTAGAGAAGTTCCTTTAGCTTTTGTTGTAGAGCTGGTTTGGTGGTGCTGAATTCTCTTAGCTTTTGCTTGTCTGTAAAGCTTTTGATTTCTCTATCAAATCTGAATGAGATCCTTGCTGGGTAGAGTAATCTTGGTTGTAGGTTCTTCCCTTTCATCACTTTAAATATGTCATGCCACTCCCTTTTGGCTTGTAGAGTTTCTGCTGAGAAATCAGCTGTTAACCTTATGAGAGTTCTCTTTTATGTTACTTGTCATTTTTCTCTTGCTGCTTTCAATAATTTTTCTTTGTCTTTAATTTTTGCCAATTTGATTACTATGTGTCTCAGTGTGACTCTTCTTGGGTTTATCCTGTATGAGACTCTCTGCACTTCTGGACTTAGGTGCCTATTTCCTTTCCCATTTTAGGGAAGTTTTCGACTACAATCTCTTCAAACATTTTCTCAGGTCCTTTCTCTCTCTCTTCTCCTTCTGGGACCCCATAATGAGAATGTTGTTGCATTTAATGTTGTCCCAGAGGTCTCTTAGGCTGTCTTCATTTCTTTTCATTCTTTTTTCTTTATTCTGTTCCACAGCAGTGAGTTCCACCATTCTGTCTTCCAGGTCACTTATCCGTTCTTCTGCCTCAGTTATTCTGCTATTGATTCCTTCTAGTGTAGTTTTCATTTCAGTTATTGTATTGTTCATCTCTGTTTGTTTGTTTTTTAATTCATCTAGATCTTTGTTAAACATTTCTTGCATCTTCTCGATCTTTGCCTCCATTCTTTTTCCAAGATCCTGGATCATCTTCACTATCATTGTTTTGAATTCTTTTTCTGGAAGGTTGCCTATCTCCACTTCATTTAATTGTTTTTCTGGGGTTTTATCTTGTTCCTTCATCTGGTACATAGCTCTATGCCTTTTCATCTTGTCTATCTTTTTGTGAATGTGGTTTTTGTTCCACAGGCTGCAGGATTGTAGTACTTCTTGTTTCTGCTGTCTGCCCTCTGGTGGATGAGGCTAAGAGGCTTGTGCAAGTTTCCTGATGGGAGGGACTGGTGGTGGGTAGAGCTGGCTGTTGCTCTGGTGGGCAGAGTTCAGTAAAACTTTATTCCACTTGTCTGCTGATGGGTGTGGCTGGGTTCGTCCCTGTTGGTTGTTTGGCCTGAGGCAACCCAACACTGGAGCCTACCTGAGGTTCTTTGGTGGGGTTAATGGAGGACTCTGGGAGGGTTCATGTCAAGGAGTACTTCCCAGAATCTCTACCCCCAGTGTCCTTGTTCACACGGTGAGACACAGCCATCCCCTGCCTCTGCAGAAAACCCTCCAACACTAGCAGGTAGGTCTGGTTCAATCTCCTATGGGGTCACTGCTCCCTCCCCTGGGTTCCAATGCTCACACTAGTTTGTGTGTGTCCTCCAAGAAATGGAATCTCTGTTTCCTCCAGTCCTGTCAAAGTCCTGCAATCAAATCCCACTTACCACTAGCGAAGTCTGATTCTCTAGGAATTCCTCCTCCTGTTGCCAGACCCTCAGGTGGGAAAGTCTGACATGGGGCACAGAACCTTCACTGCAGTGGGTGGACTTCTGTGGTATAAGTGTTCTCCAGTTTGTGATTCACCCACCCAGCAGTTATGGGATTTGATTTTATTGCGATTGCACCCCTTCTACCATCTCATTGTGGTTTCTCCTTTGTATTTGGATGTGGGGTATCTTTTTTGGTGAGTTCCAGTGTCTTCCTGTCAATGATGGTTCAGCAGTTAGTTGTGATTCCGGTGTTCTCACAAAAGGGAGTGAGAGCACGTCCTACTCTGCCATCTTGACACTCCTCCTCACCAGGAAATTTTATAAACTTCTCTACAATGTCAATAAGATGCTTGTCATTTCTTTGCTTTTTGTAATGAATAATATGACTAAAAGCATTTTTCCTATCTCTTGCTCTCTATGCAAATGTTTATTGTCTATCTAATATCATGGTCACCTTGATTGCTGCTTCCTCAATTTCAGCTTTTCAGTATAATCTCCTATAGAATTAAATCATACCTTGATTTAATGGCTGTGAAATTTCCAAGGCTGCTGAAAAGGTATACTGACTTAAAAGTAATATGCTGTAATTTCAACAAGGAAGACTTCTTAGAAAAGACTGTTGCCACCCTCAAAAGTCATTGATCAACCATGGTTAATCATTAAGAATGGTGATATTTAACAGACTGAACTGAACTCTTCTGGGGAACTACAGAAATGTTCATGGGTCAGAACTCAATTCTGGTTTCAGATTTACATCAATAGCATTCAATTTTGAGTTCTGTAAATTCATAAGAAAATATACTTTCAAAGAGCAAATTGGTTCAAACATATCTCAGGGTTTTATCACATAGTCAGAAACTCCAGTGTAACCCAAGGATTCATAAACTTGGTCTGAAAAGTTTATGAAAACTATGTTTTCTTGATGAACAGTGATCTCCTTCAACTCTTTCAGATTTTCTTGTAAGTAAGTTATACTGTTTGGTAATTCAGAAATATCCAGAGGATTGCAAAATAATGTAATAGTATGTCTTTCATTCTTCAAAATCTGTAAGTAACTTCTGAACTTGTAACATTATATTTATCAAATAATTGTACATTAGTTGAAAATCCATGTTTCTTCAGGGGAGAAATGGAATTATCAAATGGAAACTTAGTCAACTGTCATTTGTGCAAATCTGCATGACCAATGTGTGTTTGAATACATGCACTTTCACAAATGTATTATCACTGCTCTTTTGTTCAAATGTAGCACATTAAGATATTTTATCAGTTAGTATGCTTTTGTTTGTAAATAAAAGAAAACGCAAATTACAATAATTTTAAAAATATAGAGAATTCATTATGTCACATAAATGGAATATAACAAGGCTCTAGAGTTGGTAAATTCTAGGCTTGATAACATTATCAAGGTCTTGAATTCTTTCCATTTGCCACTAGGCCATCCTCGGAGAACTGGCTTTGTCTTCAGTCAAGATCAGACAAAATAGCTGACACATTTCCAGGAATAGGAAACCCTGTTTCTTCCTAAGGATTTCTTTTTATGTAAGGAAACCTTTTGCAAAAAATGAACTACAACAACAAAATAAAACCAATAACACTCCCTTTTATATTTCACTGGTCAAAATTATATGCCTATATATGCCTACATGCCTATTGCTAGGACAAACACTGGCAAGTGACTGGCTTGGGCTAATTAGGATTTATCACTGAGTTGGGGCTAGGATCACCTTCCCTCAGCAAAAGTCTTGATTTCATTAATAAAAACAAAAAATGAAAAAAGACTGTATGTCAGCTACAAGTGTCTTGAGCCAATTAAGATCTAAGTTGATACTTTCAAAGCAGCTTGCTTAATTTCCTTGACATTATTTATTTAGTAATGCTTATTGATGGCTACCTTGTACCATACTCTCTACTAACCATTTGACTTACCAATATGACTGCATTAAAATAAACCAAATACTTATACTCTGATTCAGCTACCTCCAGTTATACCATTAACTCCTTATGGTAATTGTAGAAATAGGAGGAAAAGTTACAATCTTGATTCTTTCCTTTCTCCCATCGGGGGTGGGGGTAAGTCTCACAGGCAGCAATCACAGTAAAACCTATGAGAATGATGCCAAGAAACCTAAAAAGAGAACTCTCCTCTGAAGAAAAACTCTCGAAACCTCTTTTAGTTTCCTTCTTTGCAGTTTCCCTATCTGTGGCAAGTGAACTGCTTTTTCTATGTTTCATTCAGAAGCTTCTAATTTCTTACCAGGTGGTTAGGTTGGACTAATTCATGCGAGCTGGCAAATCTTGTAAAACAGTTTTCGCCAAAGACCTCATACAAATCACAACATTGGTTTAGATGGACAGTACTTGACTGTAGGCTCCATGAGACATGCCTTTGGAACAGGGAAGAGAGCCTAGGGAAAGCCTACATCTACTGGCATTCTTCGGAAAGTAGAAAGAAAACATCCAAATCTTGCATAGCATTTTCTTGCAATTAGAAACACTAAACAGTTCTGTAACTCCCATAATTAGACTTGGCGTTTTACTTTTTCTCCTAAGATGTCAGAATCATGGAATCCCTGAGATCATCTGGAAAACACAGTATACAAAAAAATATATGTATGACAAATGTTTTAATCTTCAAAATAAACATATTACATGTAAGCAATTCTAGAAGGAAAAACACACAAGCTGGCTCCAACTTTCCCAAACATCTGACAGTTTAACAAAGAATAAACACTGGTAGATTATGCATTATAAAAAGATATTAATACTTCTGAGGAAATTCACAATTTACTAACATAATTTAGAAAATACCATTAAAACACTGTCTTCTACTAATACAGTAGAAATCTCTGGAAATATAAAAAAGAACAAGAGGACTTCCCTGATGGCACAGTGGTTAAGAATCTGCTTCCCGGATAGGTTTGAGCAGCCCTGGTCTGGGAAGATCCCACATGCTGCGGAGCAACTAAGCCTGTGCACCACAACTACTGAGCCTGTGCTCTAGAGCCCGTGAGCCACCAGTACTGAGCCCGCACATTGCAATTACTGAAGACCGTGCACCTAGAGCCCATGCTCCGCAACAAGAGAAGCCACTGCAATGAGAAGCCTACGCACCACAGCGAAGAGTAGCCCCTGCTCACCACAACTAGAGAAAGCCCGCATGCAGCAATGAAGACCCAACACAGACAAAAATATACAAATTAATTAATTATTTAAAAAAAAAAAAGAAAGCTCTTTATGTCCTTGATATAAAATGGTCTCTGAAATATATAGCTAAATGGAGAGGGAAGGAAAAGGATCAGTACAGTGTATATATTAGACCACCTTTTATGTAAAAAAGGTGGGATAAAAATAATCTGTATTTATCATTTCCTCATATAAGCATAAAGAACTCTGAGGGGATAAAAAGGAAACTATGGACGGAGATAAGAGTAGAAGTATGACAGAAGAAGAATAAGAAAAAAGAGACATTTTACGATATAATTTGTTATACTTTGTTGGAGTTTGTGTCATGTTAATAAACTACCTATTCAAAAAAAGTGGATTAGAAAATTCTTAGACTTCACCTTCCACAAAAATGGAGCAAATGTACATTTTGCTATCCCTTTCATTAAGTACAGCTAAAAACTCTGGATATTATATGCAAAATACAGGCATACCTTGGAGATATTATGGGTTCAGTTTCCAGACCACAGCAACAAAGTAAATATTTCAATAAAGTGAGTCACACAATTTTTTTGCCCAGTGAATATAAAAGTTATATTTATACTATACTTAGTCTATTAAGTGTGCAATAACATTGTCTAAGCAGTGTACGTAATTTAATTTAACAGCGAACTTTATTGCTAAAAAATGCTAGCAGCTGAGCCTTCAGCAAGTTGTAATCTTTCTGCTGGTGGTGGGTCTTTCCTTGATGCTGAGGGCTGCTGACTGATCACGGTGGTGTTTGCTGAAGGCTAGAGTGGCTGTGGCAGTTTCTAAAACTAAGACAGCAATGAAGTTTGCTGCATTGATTGACTCTTCCTTTCATGATCAATGTCTCTGGAGCATACAGTGCTGCTTGATAGCATTTTTCCCACAGTAGTACTTCTTTCAAAAATGGACTAAATGTTCTCAACCACTGCTTTATAAACTTAAGTTTATGTTATATTCTACATGCTTTGTTGTTATTTCAGCCATCCTCAGCATCTCACCAGGAGTAGATTCTGTGTCAAGAAACCAATTTCTTTGCTCATCTATAACAAGCAACTCCACATTCGTTAAAGCTGTAACATGAGAATGCAGGAATACATACAGTCACACCTTTAGATTCCAATTCTAATTCTAGTTCTCTTCTTATTTCTACAACATTTTCAGATACTTCCTTAACTGAATTCTTAAACCGCTCAAAGTCATGCATGACTACTGATTTATTTCTGGGCTCTCTGTTGTTCTACTGATCTGTCTGTTTTTATCCCAGTACTATACTGTTTTGATAACTATAGCTTTGTAATATCGTATGAAATCAAGAAATGTGATGCTTCCAGCTTGTTCATCTTTCTCAAGATTGCTTTGGCTATTGGGGTCTCTTCTAATTATCTGTCTTTTCTAGAATTCCCCCTTCACTATCCAGTTGCTGTAGTCTCTTAAATTCTTTCTTCTAGTTCTTCAGTCTACAAGGACTATCTATGGGTTTTAATAAATACTTTTAGTAACAACACTAGGCACTGACTGCACCCTCAGGTTACAAGTCATAAAATCAGGAAACTCACCATGGTAGTTTCCTTTGCCTTTGTCCAAGTGCTGATTTCCCTCTTCCTTTTGGTCACTCTCCAATAATTTCAGGTACATTTTTGTCTGTTTATTTGTTTTATTTTGTTTTGTTTTTGCACTGAGTTTATAGTTGGTATCCTCAGGAGACTCAGTATGATAGAGGTGTATTTAGCTATCCTGGCGGTGGAGTTTCAAGGAATATTCTTTACTTTAAAATAAAGTTTACTTAAAATTTTAGTATTTTTGATATCAAAGTACTAAAATATATTTAAATGAGAGATAATAGTTAATGTCTATTATTATCCAAAATCAAAGTCTTTTTTTTTTCCCTTCAAGACTTTTCTTGGACTTTTAGAATGAAAGATTATAGAACAGTTTCATAGTTTATCCTTTTCTGTAACTTATTAAATGCAATTTTCATTACTTGGTTTTATTCAGTGACTGTTTTGCATGGGCATAGTTTTTGGCCATGGATATACATTGAAGGGTAAATTAGAATATCTACCCTTAAGAAGCTCTATTTAATAGAGGAGACCAAACACATCAACAAGTATTGTAACAGAGGTATTAACTGCTATATCATAGATAGTTCCAAAGTGCTTTGGGAACACATGGAAAGGTAAAATTAGCTTTCTTTGTAGAGTAGGTGTGGAGGGACCAAGGAAAATACTGTAGGAAAAGATAAGATTTATAAACTGAGCCTTGAAAATTTATAACAGCTCACAGGTAGTTCAAACAGCGTGATATATATATATATATATATATATATATATATATATATATATGTATGTATGTATGTATGTATATATGCACATGCATACATACTGAGGGTCAAAAGCCATGAATAGTTACCTTTTAATGATGCTGTGCACACTATGTAGCTATAAATTTAATTAATTTGATACCATAATTGACATTTCAGGAGAGAATGTGATTTCATTAGGGAAGGCAATGATTTCTTTAATTCACTTTGAAAAAACTTTTAATTTTGAAATATTATAGATTTATAGGAAGTTGCAAAGATAGTACAAAGAGTTTCTGTGTATTCTTCACCCATCTTCTCCCAGTGGTCACATCACACATAATTATAGTACAATATAAAAACCAGGAATTTAATATTGGTATAATGTATGTGTATAGCTCTATGCCATTTTAACACAAGTATAGATTTGTGTAGCCACCACAGCATCAAGATAACAGAACCATTACATCACCACAAAGACTTCCCTCATGCAACCCCTTTATTATCACATGCACTTGCCCCCTCCAACTATCCCTAACCTCTGAAATCCACTAATCTCTTTTCCATCTTTATAATTTTTTCATCTTGAGAATGTTATATAAGTAGAATCACCTTATGTGACCTTATGAGACTGGCTTTTTTCACTCAGCACAATGCCCTTGAGATCCAACCAAGTTGTTGCGAGTACCTATATTTATTGCTGTATGTTTTTCTCTCAACATTACTCTAGCTGCATTCCTAAAAGTTGATAAGTTGGGTTCTCATTTTCATTAAATTCAATATATATTTTTGTGTCCCTTTAGACTTCTTTCTGAACCCATGGATTATTTTGATTCCAAGTGTTTGTAGGTTTTCCTGTAACCTTTTTGTTACTGATATTGATTTAATTCCATTGTATTCAGAGAACATACTCTGTATGATTCCAATTCTTTTAAAATTTGTTGAGGTATCTTCTATGACTCAGGATAGGGTCTGTTTTGGTAGATGGTCCATGGGTGCTTGAAAAGAATATTTGTTCTTCTGTTGTTGGGTACAGTGTTCAATAAAGGTCTCTTAGCTCATGTTAGCTGATATCTTTGTTGAGTTCTTCTCTAGTCTTATTGATTTCTGTCTAATTGTTCCATCAATTACTGAGGGAGGGGGTTTAAAGTCTCTAACTATAACTGTGACTTGTCTATATCTCCTTTCGTATCTATCAGTTTTTTAAAAAATATTTGAAGTGTAGGTGATTTACAGTGTTGTGTTAGTTTCAGGTGTAAAGCAAAGTGATTCAGATATATGTATATATGTATATATATACATATATCTATGTATATATATTCTTTTTCAGATTCTTTTCCATTATAAGTGGGGAGGGGCATGCTGGGCAGGAACAGAATGGAGAGGAGGAGAGGACAGGAATAGATCTACAGATTTTCATACTAAGATGAAGGAAGTCAGACAGAGAAAATCAAACATCATATGACATTACTTATATGTGGAGTCTAAAAAAATGATACAAATGAACTTATTTACAAAACAGAAACAGACTCACAGACATAGAAAACAAACTTATGGTTACCAAAGGGAAAAGTGGGGGTGGTGGGGGGGAATAAATTAGGTGTTTGGGGTTAACAGATACATACGACTATATATAAAATAGATAAATAACAAAGGCCTACTGCATAGCACAGGGAACTATAGTCAATATATTGTAATAACCTGTAATGGAAAATAATCTGAAAAATAATAGATATAGATATAGTTAGATAGATATACAGAGAGAACTGAATCACTTTGCTGCACACCTGAACTAACACAACACTGTAAATCAATTATACTTTAGTTAAAAAAATACATATTAAAGAGAGGGTGGGTGAGAGGGACAGACATGGTAGTGTTGGACTAACCTATTGACACTATGCCATTGTAATATCGTTTTACATTTGAGGGAAACGGGAGAAGGATGGGATAGAGCCCTGTGTAGGAAAATACTTCAAAGCCTATGGGCCTTAAAATAGAACTTTAGTTTCGTAGCATGTTGGGAACTTTAGTTAGCAGTATGTGGGATCTAGTTCCTTGACCAGGTATCCAACCAGACCCCCTACATTGGAAGCCTGAGCCTTAGCCACTGGACCACCAGGGAAGTCCCTCAGGACTAATTCCTAACAAGCACTTCCACCACCGAAGAGTGCCAAGGCCCTTGACTTCCCCAGGCGTTTAGCTGCACCACAAAGCCTGTGGGCCTCCATCTGGGGGGTCGTTCTTGCTGTCTCTGGCCACGTTGCCACGTTCTTCAGGGACACATTCTTCACGTTGAAGCCCACGTTGTCAGCGGGCAGGGCCTCAGGCAGGGCCTCGTGGTGCATCTCCACAGACTTGACCTCAGTGGTGACATTGCTGGAGGAAAGATGACCACCATGCGGGTTTCAGGAAGCCGATCTCCACACAGCCCACAAGCACAGTGCCGATACCTGTGCAATAGGAGAAGGGCAGGCATTCACAACAATTCTAGACCCACCCAGTGAGAAATGGCTTCCTGGGAGCTCCCTTGGTTCTTGGCATCAAGGACCAAGGTCACCTGCAGCACTGGTAGGAAGCGCTGAATCCGATGACTGGCTATTTATGCTGTGTATCAGATAAACTGGAAGTGCTGGGGCCTTTGGCACTTTATCCCAGCTCACAAGTCAGGATCTGAACCCTGGCAAATCACACACCGCAGCTCATTCAACTCCATCATTCCTATAGAAGCCCTGTCACCTCACCTCCAATCTTGTACAAGTCTTGCAGAGGCAGCCTCAGGGGCTTGTTGACCGGGCAAGTGGGAGGGAGGATGGAGTCCAGAGCTTCCAGCAGAGTCACCCTTGTGGCGCTGCCCTCCTTTTGCTCAACCTTCCAGCCCTTGAATCAAGGCATATGTGGGGATGGGGATGTAGAGCAAAGAGAGGTGAGTCTGGGGCGTGGCTACCTGGGCTCCCACCCCAGGACCAGGACCAGGACCCGCGCCAGCTGCCCACCCGCCCGGCCGCCCGCAGACCCAGCCTGCACTCACGTTGGTGCTGGGCTGCAGCATGTCGCTGTGCCAGCCCTAGATGGTCACAAAGACCGCTGAGGCCGATCTTCTTGGTGTAGGCACTCACTTCCTTCGTGATCTCCTGGAAGTGCGCGGAGCTGTAGGCGGGCTCGGTGGAGTCCATCTTGTTGTCGGGCACGATCAGCTGCTTCACGCCCAAGGAGAAGGCCAGCAGCCCATGCTTGAGGGTCTGCCCTTGCTTGGAGATGCCCGCCTAGAACTCGCCCAAGCAGCTGGCCACGATGAACACTGCGCAGTCAGCCTGCAGGACACAGACATCACGGGGTCAAGGGGTTAGTTAGAGGAGGGAGCGCCGGACCGGCTGGGAAGACGCTAGAGCTTCGGGCAGCCCCAGGCCCCTTGGTAAAGCTCCGGGAATGTATACAATGGCATGAGATCCTCTCCAGAATTGGACAAATTCGTGGGTCCCTTGGTTGCTGCTGTGCACAGAGGTCCCACCTTCCAGTTAAACTCTCACCCAGTACCACACATGAGGTTTTAGCTCCTTCCTCCCGGACCCCAAGTGACCTACTTGTCTGGGTGTCAGAAAACCTGGTCCCTGCCCCAGCCTGAAAGGGGGACGGTGTCTGAGCCTCCTCATTAGAGTCTGTCCTCCTCCAGTTCTTTCAGAATTGATGATTGGTATGGGGTGAGGAAAACCTTCTAAGGCTTATGATACTGACCTTCCCCAAGTCCCAGAAATAAAGCCTAAGTTTCCTCCCCTTCTGAACCTCTCCCCCCTCCCTCCACCGCCCCTCCCCCCCATAGGGAGGCCCCTGGGAACATGGGCTACTTTACCTGGGTGGTGCCCGTGATCATGTTCTTGATGAAGTCCCTGTGGTCTGGGGCATCAATGATGGTGATGTAGTACTTGCTGGTCTCAGAATTCCACAGGGAGATGTCGATGGCGTTGCCACTGCTCTCTCTCTGCCTTCTCTGCCTTCAGTTTGTCCTGCACCCAGGTGTACTTGAAGGAGCACTTGCCCGTCTACAGAGGGATGGCAGTGAGTAGAGCATCATCGACGGTGAGCAGAGGGGTCTAGCCTGGCGACTTCAGCGGTGCCTTAGACCCAACAGCGCACCTTGCTGTCCATGCTCTGCCACCAGACCCACCCAGGAGCTGGACATCCTTCCTCCAGCTCCCCGCCAGTCCTAGACACAGACACTGCGGGTGCATTACCTCCACTGCCTCCTGCTCAAACTTCTCGATGGTCCTCTTGTCGATCCCTCCACACTTGTAGATGAGATGCCCGGCGGTGGTGGTGGAGTTGCCAGAGTCCACATGGTTGATGATAGTGATATGGGTCTTCTCTTCGCCCATGGTGGCGGGTTCCTTCCTTCAGTCACTGTTAGACTGGAGCACAGGGTGGGTGAGGCCAAAGCATTCCAGGCAGACCCCTGTGTCTCCTCTCCTCCCCTCCACCTTGTTCCTGCCAAGCACCCCCCTCCCCACTTCATGGCCTAGCCCAGAGCCTAGGACATGTCAACTAGGGTAGTGTCAACACTACTAGGGTAGTGTCAACTGAAAAGTAAAACCAACTTGCCAGGCTCACACCCCGGTAAGAGTCAGGGTCCCAGGGGCATAGCTGTTACTTCCAAGTACATAGTCCTGGCCCATCCATCTTTCTCCTGTGTGGGCCTTCCCCAGAACATGTGGGGGCTTAGCCATCCCCCATTCCTCCCATCCCCCCACCCCACCCCCACTCCTGACCCACTTTCTGCACAAGAAGCCCTGACATTCCATACTTTCAGCTTTTCCCCTGCCCCCTGCAAGTCCCTACCTCCAGGGAAGAACGAATGAAGTCGACCCAGCAAGAACTGAAGCAGTTGTGATGATAGTTAACATCAAGATGTCTTGCTTCCTGCTTTTATAAACCTAGCACTGGACCCTCCTTCTGGCTCCACCCACATCTAACGCCCAGAGCCAAAACTGATTTAGGAAATACCATTCTCTACCCTCAAGCCCAATTTCACAGACTTCTTCCTTGACAGATTGGATATTTGGATGAAGAGAGGGTGGGTGACCAATGTTGACAGCAGCACTATTTACAATAGCCAAGGATATGGAAGCAACCTAAACAGATGAATGGATAAAGAAGATGTGAGATGTATATAGTGATATATATATATATATATATAGAGAGAGAGAGAGAGAGAGAGAGAGAGAGAGATTGAGATCTACACAATGAACTATTACTCAACCATAAAAAAGAATGATATAATCTCATTGGCAGCAACATGGATGGACCTAGAGATTATCATACTAATTAAAGTAAGGAAGACAGAGTAGGACAAAAATCATATGATATCACTTGTACACAGAATCTAAAAAGGTGATACAAACGAGCATATTCACAAAACAGAAACAGACTCACAGACATAGAAAACAAACTTATGGCTTCCAAAAGGGAAAGGGGATGGGGAGGAAGGGATAAATTAGGAGTTTGTGATTAAGAGATACACCCTATTGTATATAAAATAGATAAACAACAAGTATTTACTGCATAGCACAGAGAATTAAAGTCAATATCTTGTAATAACTTACAATGGAAAAAAATCTGAAAAAGAATCACTTTGCTGCACACCTGAAACTAACACAACACTGTAAATCACCTATACTTCAATTTTTTAAAAAAAACACCTGATAGATATGAAAGGAGATATAGACAAGTCACAGTTATAGTTAGAGACATTAAATCCCCTCCCTCAGTAATTGATGGAACAATTAGACAGAAATCAATAAGACTAGAGAAGAACTCAACAAAGATATCAGCTAACATGAGCTAAGAGAACCTTTATTGAACACTGTACCCAACAACAGAAGAACAAATATTCTTTTCAAGCACCCATGGACCATCTACCAAAACAGACCCTATCCTGAGTCATAGAAGATACCTCAACAAATTTTAAAAGAATTGGAATCATACAGAGTATGTTCTCTGAATACAATGGAATTAAATCAATATCAGTAACAAAAAGGTTACAGGAAAACCTACAAACACTTGGAATCAAAATAATCCATGGGTTCAGAAAGAAGTCTAAAGGGACACAAAAATATATATTGAATTTAATGAAAATGAGAACCCAACTTATCAACTTTTAGGAATGCAGCTAGAGTAATGTTGAGAGAAAAACATACAGCAATAAATATAGGTACTCGCAACAACTTGGTTGGATCTCAAGGGCATTGTGCTGAGTGAAAAAAGCCAGTCTCATAAGGTCACATAAGGTGATTCTACTTATATAACATTCTCAAGATGAAAAAATTATAAAGATGGAAAAGAGATTAGTAGATTTCAGAGGTTAGGGATAGTTGGAGGGGGCAAGTGCATGTGATAATAAAGGGGTTGCATGAGGGAAGTCTTTGTGGTGATGTAATGGTTCTGTTATCTTGATGCTGTGGTGGCTACACAAATCTATACTTGTGTTAAAATGGCATAGAGCTATACACATACATTATACCAATATTAAATTCCTGGTTTTTATATTGTACTATAATTATGTGTGATGTGACCACTGGGAGAAGATGGGTGAAGAATACACAGAAACTCTTTGTACTATCTTTGCAACTTCCTATAAATCTATAATATTTCAAAATTAAAAGTTTTTTCAAAGTGAATTAAAGAAATCATTGCCTTCCCTAATGAAATCACATTCTCTCCTGAAATGTCAATTATGGTATCAAATTAATTAAATTTATAGCTACATAGTGTGCACAGCATCATTAAAAGGTAACTATTCATGGCTTTTGACCCTCAGTATGTATGCATGTGCATATATACATACATACATATATATATATATATATATATATATATATATATATATATATATATATATATATATATATATATATATATATATATATATATATCACGCTGTTTGAACTACCTGTGAGCTGTTATAAATTTTCAAGGCTCAGTTTATAAATCTTATCTTTTCCTACAGTATTTTCCTTGGTCCCTCCACACCTACTCTACAAAGCTAATTTTACCTTTCCATGTGTTCCCAAAGCACTTTGGAACTATCTATTATATAGCAGTTAATACCTCTGTTACAATACTTGTTGATGTGTTTGGTCTCCTCTATTAAATAGAGCTTCTTAAGGGTAGATATTCTAATTTACCCTTCAATGTATATCCATGGCCAAAAACTATGCCCATGCAAAACAGTCACTGAATAAAACCAAGTAATGAAAATTGCATTTAATAAGTTACAGAAAAGGATAAACTATGAAACTGTTCTATAATCTTTCATTCTAAAAGTCCAAGAAAAGTCTTGAAGGGAAAAAAAAAAGACTTTGATTTTGGATAATAATAGACATTAACTATTATCTCTCATTTAAATATATTTTAGTACTTTGATATCAAAAATACTAAAATTTTAAGTAAACTTTATTTTAAATTTTAAGTAAAGAACGTTCCTTCAAACTCCACTGCCAGGATAGCTAAATACACCTCTATCATACTGAGTCTCCTGTGGATACCAACTATAAACTCAGTGCAAAAACAAAACAAAATAAAACAAGTAAACAGACAAAAATGTACCTGAAATTGTTGGAGAGTGACCAAAAGGAAGAGGGAAATCAGCACTTGGACAAAGGCAAAGGAAACTACCATGGTGAGTTTCCTGTTTTTATGACTTTTAACCTGAGAGTACAGGTAGTCAGTGCCTAATGGTGTTACTAAAAGTATTTATTAAAACCCATAGATAGTCCTTGTAGACTGAAGAACTAGAAGAAAGAATTTAAGAGACTACAGCAACTGGATAGTGAAGGGGGAATTCTGGAAAAGAGAGATAAATAGAGAGGACCCTCAGCTTCTCTATATAACTGTGCCCAAATCTCTGGTAGCCCCTGAACCATGCAACCAGAAGCCACCTAGCTAAGGATAAGGGAGTGTAATTTAAATTGGAGCTTCCACCCGAGAGAATGAGTTTTCAGTTTGAGTCCAAACAAGTTTATTGTCTGTCTAGACAAACAAACAAACATCCAAGAAACAAAAAATAAACATTCCTCACAAGAAAGTAACAGAATTTGGAGCCACCACACATAATATTCAGAATGCCTAGAATATAATGCCAAATCACTTTGCAAACAAAGAACCAAGAAAATATCAACAATTCTCAATAGAAAAGACAATCAACAGAAATTAATCCCAAGATAACCTCTGTGTTAGAATTAGTAGACAAAGATTTTATGCTTGCTGTTATAACTCTGCTCAGTGAAGTAAGGGAAAACATGCTTGTGATGAATAAGAAGATAGGAAATATCAGCAAAGAAATAGAAACTATAAAATAAAATCAAGTTTTTCATTCTAAAATGAAAAAACATGAAATGTGAAAAATAAATCAGTAGATGGGCTGAAAGCAGAATGAATACATAGCAGAAAGGATCAGTGAACTTAAAGATAGATCAATGAAATCATCCAATCTGAGTAACAGAGGGAAAAAAGAATGAAACCAAATGATCAGGATTTATAGGAATATAACAAAGGATTTAACATATGTGTAATTGACGTCCCGGAAGGAGAGGAGAGAATATGGCAGAAAAAAATATTTGAAGAAATAATAGATTTAAAATTCTCAAATTTTGTAAATGATACATTTATGGATTCAAAAAGCTCAGTGAACCCCAAGTAGAATAAGTGCAATGAAAACCATATGCTTAGGCACATCATAGTCACACTGTTAAAAAAAAAATTAATCAAAAGTAAAAATACCATGAAAGCATCTAGAGAAAAATTATACATTACATTTAGGGGACAACAATTTGAATGTCTACTAATTTCTCATCAGAAATAATGGAGGCCAAAAGACAGTAGAACAAGACTGTTAAGTGCTGTAAAATTCCCTGAAAACATTGTTTCTTATAGTTAGCCAAGGAAAACCATATAACACATATATGAAAATAGTGTTTTTTTCATTTCTTTTCACAAATTTTCAAGTCTCACATCACAGAACTCCAAGTGAAAATTTGGTACAATCTTAGGGGCAAAGGCATTTCAGTAGCATGTCTCCATATCAATTAAAACTGCCTAAGCTATAGATCTAAATATCGTGTGTCCTTGTTATTGTTAACAATCTAAAGTTTAATATTCACATAAGACTCCAACAAAGATGCCAGGTTACTTCTACATGTTCTTCATTGAATTTTCCAGTACTTGAACTACCATAACTATACTAAGCATTTCCTACCTTCAAGTTCTTGTATCTTTCCTCTCCCTTTACTCCTGGTACTTGATCTCATTCTGACATCAAAATTGAAGATTTTTGAAGGAGAACAAAATTGAAGAAAGAAATATTGATTTATTTAGCTTTATCCACTTATTCATTCTATTATTTAATAAACAAACATTTGCAATAAATTCCAGATGGATGAAGGAAACTGCTAAGAGAGCTATTAGAAATAAGAGATGTGATAGGGGAGTACATTCCCAGGAGAGTTATTGGAAAGAGTGAAGATTCAGCGAGAAGAATGAACCTGGTGTGTCTAAGGAATAGACACAGCCATTTGGCTGGCAAAGTGTGAATAAGGGGAGAGATCAGGGCTGAGAAGTAAACAGAGGCCTGGAAGGCCATGATAAAGGGTTGGGTTTTATTCTAAATGTGATGGTAAGCCTTGGGTTTTAGGCTGAGATTAGTAACATGTCTAAGCATTTTTTTAAATTCTGCCAGCTGCTCTGCTGAGAGTAGACTGAAGAGGGTCCAAGAGTCAAGGCAGAATACCCATTAGGAGGTGCTGAACACTTCTGGAGGTTAGGGTGTTGTGGTCCACTCTGGTAGTGGTTAATATTGACAGGACTCAGTAATGGGCTGCAAGTGATAAATGAGAAAAAGAGGGGGACTCCACAAGGGCCCCAAGATTTTGGCTTGAAAATCTGCATGGGTGGTAGTGGAGTGACATTAACAGATATGGAGGGGAAACAGGGTGGTGTAAGGTGTAAGGGAGGGATTTTTAAAAAGAAAAAAGAATGAAGAAATGTGATGAGGAATAGAGAGTTTATAAGAGATGCCCTTGCTGGTAGCTTAGATTGAAAAATATTGTCATAAGGGTGTAGTTTTTGTAGATTAGAGGAATGGATATGATCACCTGGAGAGTGTGTGTATGTTGAGATTGTGTGGGAAATCAATACTTATAAAGACTGAGAAGAATCATCCAGTTAAGTTAAAGAAAAATTAGAAACAAAAGGAGAGTGCTTCAAAAAGAGAATAGAAAACACCCTGTAATTCTGAACACACTGCAATTTCCAGCTGGTAAGCTTTTTAAAAATTAAAATAAGTAAAGCCTTCTTGAACAAATGGCTGAATCCCAGTCTCAGACAAGGTATATACAATATGGATCTGGAAAGTTTGTCATACTGGAAAGCAAAAGAGCTATCGGTGATTACTGAGGTTGTACCAGCAGGATAAGGGTCCAGTTTGAAATATTTCCTACTGGCCAAAATTGAGAAAATTTGAGTATCAAAAAGAATGATAATTTAATGGATAAAAACATAATAAAATATTTTTAAATCCCTGAGTTCAGGATCACACTAAAAACAACCTCAGTGCTCACTTTTGGAGGATGATAGAGAACCAACTAATTATTCCGTACACTGGCAAATAAAAGGAAAGGATCAAGGCTCAAGACATTGAAAGAGGTCACCAGATTATCTGCTGAGAGTATTGAGGAGATATGGTGGAAATGTTAGGTAATTTAAAAAATGGGTTTTGGGAA
Organism: Delphinus delphis; assembly: GCF_949987515.2. Classification (NCBI taxonomy): domain Eukaryota; kingdom Metazoa; phylum Chordata; class Mammalia; order Artiodactyla; family Delphinidae; genus Delphinus; species Delphinus delphis. The sequence continues at coordinate 34,490,577 of NC_082690.1, read as the reverse complement.
TATGAGAAATGTGAAAGAGAGCTTAGCTGGGAAAAATAGGACAATACATGGGGTTGAATACCTTTATTCAGAAAAGGTTTTAGTTACTTTGAGGCACTCAATAGCCATATATGGGAGCTGACCAAACATGTAATGGTATTTTGCAGGACAAGTGCACCAGAGAAAGGAAAGAAAGCAAGGACTTTTCAATGGAATAGGAAGTTGAAGATTTCTCCCCTCTCTTTATTTTCCTGATCTTGACATCCTTTTTTGACATCCAGTTAGGTAGCTATGACCTTCATTTTTCTGCACAGTCTATATTCCATCTTTATTCACATACTTGTTGATTTTCTATTAATGTGCAGTAAATAGTTGTTTATTTTTGTGGTGTATACATCTAAAGGATTGACAAGTGTATAGAGTCATGTATTTACCACCACAGTTCCATATGGAAGAGTTCTAAACCCCAACCCCAAATTCCCCTGTGCTACTCCTTTAAAGACAACTCTTCTGCCCACCCCATGGCTCCAGGCATCATTTACTTGTTTTCCTCCCTATAGTTTTTCTTTTGCAGAATGTCATATAATTGGAATCATACACCATGTAGCCTTTCAGGTCTGAGTTCTTTCATTTGGCAAAGTGCATCTCAGATTCATCCATGTTTACGCACGAATCTAAAGTCCATTCTTCTTATTGCTGCACAGTATTCCATCGTGTGGATGTACCTTAGTTTGTTTTTCTAAGCACTTGTGGAATGATAGCTACTGTTTTCCATTTTTTAACTATTATAAGCAAAGCTGCTGTAAATATTCATGTATAGGTTTTTGTGTGGGTCATACAGTACGTACATGTTTAACTTTATAAGGAGCTGAAGTACAGCTTTCCAAAATGGTTATGCTGTCTTACATTGTCACCAGCAATGTATGAGAGCTCCAAATGATCCACCTCCATGTGAATGCTTGATGTTTTTAACTTTTTAAATTTAAGATCTACTTTAGGTAAGTTCCACTATCTTATTTTTAGTTTGATTAGCATTTTCCTAATAATTAGTTTTGTTGAGCATATTTTTCAAATTTTTTAATTGAAGTATAGTTGATTTACAATTTTATGTTAATTTCAGGTGTATAACATAATGGATCAATATTTTATAGGTTATACTCCATTTAAAATTATTATAAAATACTGGCTATATTCTCTGTGCTGTACATTACATCCTTGTATCTTATTGATTTTATATCTAGTAGTTTGTACCTCTTAATCACCTTCCTCAATCCTGGGCTTCCCCCAACCCCTCTTCCCACTGGTAAACACTAGTTTGTTCTCTGTATCCAGGAGTCTGTTTCTGTTTTGTTGTATTTGTCCATTTGCTTTATTTTTTAGGTTTCACATATAAGTAGAAACATGAAGTATTTGTCTTTCTCTGTCCAACTTACTTCACTAAGCATAATACCCTCCAGGTCCATCTATGTTGTTAAAAACAGCAAAAATTCATTCTTTTTATGGCTGAATAATTTTCCATTGTACATATATATATATATATATATATATATATATATATATATATATCCCATTTGTTTTCATTTGCATGAAATATCTTTTTCCATTACCTCACTTTCAGTATGCGTGAGTCTTTAGCTGAAGTGAGTCTCTTATAAGCGGCATATAGATGGGTCTTGGGTCTTGTTTTTTCTATCCAATCAGCCACCCTATGTCTTTTGATTGGAGCATGTAGTCCATTGACATTTAAAGTCATTATTGATAGGAATGTACTTAGTGCCATTTTGTTATTTGTTTTATGGTTGTTTTTATAGTTCTCTGTCCTTTTCTTCTTTTGTTCATTTCTTTCCTTGTGGTTTGGTGATTTTCTTTAGTGGTATGCTTGTGCTCCTTTCTCTCTAGTTTCTGTGTGTCTTTTGTAGGTTTTTGATTTGTGTTTACCATGGGTTCATATATGTTGACCTATAACTATATCTACTTGTTTTAAACTGGAGGTCATTTAAGTTCAAACACACTCTAAAAGATCTACATTTTTACTCCTCTCCCCACATTTTGTGTTTTTGATGTCATATTTTACATCTTCAAGCCTATCCCTTAACAGTTCATTGTAGTTATAGTTGATTTTATTATTTTTGTCTTTTAACCTTTGTACTAGCTTATTTAAGTGGTTGAACCACTTTCTTTACCATATACTTGCCCTTACTTGTGGGATTTTTCCCTTCCTATAATTTCTTATTTCTTGTTGTAGCCTTTTCTTTTCCACTCAGAGAAGACTCAAGATGGGTTTAGTATTGATGAACTCTTGTAGTTTTTACTTGTCTGAGAAGCTCATTATGTCTCCTTCAATTCTGAATGATGATCTTGCTGGGTAGAGTATCCTAGGTTGCAGGTTCTTCCTTTCAGCTCTTTGAATATATCATGCCACTCCCTTCTGGCTTACAAAGTTTTCGTTGAAAAATCAGTTGATAGCCTTATGGGGGTTCCCTTGCATGTGACTCTTTGTTTTTATCTTGCTGCCTTTAAAAGTCTTTATCTTTATCATTATCTTTATCTTTATCTTGCTGTGGGTTTCTTTGGGTTCATCTTGTTTGGGATTCTCTTTGTTTCCTGTACCTTGATATCTGTTTCCTTCTTCAGGTTTAGGAAGTTTTCAACCATAATTTCATCAAATACATTTCCTGCCCCTTTCTTTCTCTCTTCTTCTGGAACCCTTATAATACAAATGTTAGTATGTTTGATGTTGTCCCAGAGGTCCCTTAAATGATCCTCTTTTTTTGTTTGTTTGTTTTTTTGTTTTTCTTTTGCTATTCTGATTGGGTGATTTTCACTATTCTGTCTTCCAGATTGCTTAAGTGTTCTGTATCACCTAATCTGTTAATTCCTTCTACTGTATTTTTCCGTTCCATTATTACATCCTTCAGCTCTATTTTGTTCTTTTTTATATTTTCTAGTTCTCTTTTGAAATTATCATTTGTTCATCTACTGTTTTCCCAAAGTCATTTCTCATTTCACATTCTTATTATTATTGCTTTCAACTCTTTATCAGGTAAACTATTTATCTTTTTTTCATTAGGGTTTTTTTTCTTGTTCTTTCATTTGAAACATATACTTCTGTCTTCTCATTTTGTTTAACTTTCTCTGTCTCTACAAAATTGGGTGAAACAGTTATCTATCCCAGTCTCTGAAGGCAAATCGTTGTGTGGGAGCATCCCTTTGCAGTCTATGTGTGCCCAGTGGCTTTGGTGGGAGATCTGGATCTGAAATGAGCACAGGCTGTGCCTTCCCCTTGGGTGATCTGGCACCCACCACCTTTCTGGGAGGTAGGGCTGGATTCAGAGGGTCTGAAGCCAAAGCCAGGTGTGAGCCTGGGCTTCTTCTAGGCTCAATGGCAGTCACTGGCCTATTGGGGGTGGGGTCAGGGCCCAAGGGGCTAGAGCAGGAGCCCTGAGGAAGTTGGGCTTCTCCCAGATGTAATAGCCATCTCTATGATGATTGAGGGTATGGCTGGGGCCTGAGGTCTTGGGGCTGCACTTTTGCACTGGTTTTACTTTTTCCCAGGTATGCCACCTTGATTAGAGACTGGGTCGGGACTGAAGGGGTTGGAGTCATATTACTCAGCTGTTTCCACATGTTCCCAAGTCTGCACACAGATGCACACACCTGCGGTGGCAACCTCTACCCTGGAGCTGGTTCCACTCCCTCCCAAGTCTGTACACAGACTCCTGCTCTGGCAATATCTGCCTCTGCCCTGGTCAGAGGCAGGGTCAGGGCCCAGACCAGTTCTGTTCCCTCCAAGTGTGCACACTCTCCTTGGCAGTGGCTGCCTCCACCTTAGTGGGGATCAGTGCCGGAGAGGAGAGGCAGGAGCAGGAACCCAGTGTGGGCTGGAGGGCATACTGGGTGATCCTGGCAAGCAGGCCAGAACACCAGGCAGTTTTCAATCTGTAGTCTCCACAGTGTTCCCAGGAGTAAGCAAGACTGTGTGCACACTCTCCAAGAACAGATTCTGGGTTCCTTACAGCTCTCTCGTAAGCCCCTCTGGTTCTCAAACCAACAAAGGGGCTTGTCTTCCTGGTGTCAGACTCCAGGGCTGGCATGCCTAATGTGTGGCTTGAACCCCACGCTCCCCAGGGAGGATCCATGAGCCTGTGATATCACCCGCCTCTTCTGGGTCACCCACTAGGGATGCAGGTCCCATCTAGATCACTTTTCCTGTCCTCCTACCAAACCCAATGTGATTCTTTCTTTACAGCCTTGGTTGTAGAGGAGCCAGTCTGCTAGTCTTCAGGTCAATTTCAGCAAGAGTTTCTCTATGTGTAGTTATAGTTTTGATGTGTTCATGAGGGAGGTAAGCTCAAAGTCCACCTACTTCACTCAAGCTCACTCTTCCTATGACTTAGCCACATCCTTTTAGACTGTTCCAGACCCTTGCTCCCTTTTTTAGTCCCTCACTCACTTGCATCTTCAAGCCAGCTTACTCCTATGGTGCTTATCTCTAGGTTTATAACTGTGCACCAGTTCTTCTTCTTTCTGCTCCCCCTGAAAGTGATTATTTTCCAGAAGTCTGTTCTTGAATCTCTTTTAATATCTATATGTCAGTGAAATCATTCTAAGGTAGGCATTCTCAAAATGTGGTCCCCAGACCAGCAGCATAAGCATTTGCCTTGTTAGAATGGTAATTTGCCTGGCCCCATGGTCTACTGCATCAGAATCCTTAGGGGTGAGGCCCAGCAATCTGTGGTTTAACAAGCCCTCCAGGTAATTCTGATGCATGTTAAAGTTTGAGACCCACTGCTCTAAAGTATAGGGCACAGACCATCTGCATCAAAATCCTTGGGGTGCTAGTGGAATATATGGATTTCTTTGTCCCATCCTAAGCCCACTGAATCAGAATCTCTGTGGTCGGAATCACCAACTCCAAGATATTCTTATTCCCACTAAAGTCTGAAAATCTGTACTCTATACTCTCTCTCTCAGAGATCTACTAATAAGGCTTCAATTATAATTTCTGCACAAATAGTACCTCAACATATACCGCTAGGCTTTATTTTCAATTTCCTATCAGACATGTCCACAAATAACTTTTGCTACCACCTCAAAGTTATATATTCTAATACTATAATCATTGATCCTCTTTTCCCTCCCTCAAATGGCTTCTGACTTTATTTCTGCTCCCAATCATTCTGGCCTGAATCTCATTAACCAGGAGTTATATTTGTCACATATAACTCCCTTGATCACAAATCCAACTGTGATTTCTGCTTAATAACAGAAACAGGTATTTTATTTTCTAAAATACCTTTTGCTTTTCATGAATACTGCTATTACTCTATTTCCTGGCTAGAAATTACATCGCATTGTCTTTCAAGAATATTTTCTGTGACGAGAGTAAATATAATGCTAAAATTTTGAGTCACTTGGACCCAATTGGATTTGGGTACAAACTAAGAACTGTTGAGTCCAGGACTGAAACTCAGGTCTTGGCTTTCAAAACTCAGTTCCTTTGTAGTAATTGATGCTCTGAAAAATGTTTAATTTCTGGATAACTGTTCTTCATTCATTATTTGATGTAGAACAGAGTCTGTTATATAACCAATCATTTATCCATGAGATTTAGTAAGTGCAATAGCAACTAGATCTCAGAATATTCTTCCACAAGAAATGTTAGCATATATTATTAGTGGCCAGAGCATCCTTAAATTTGAATATAGTACTGCATGGTGATTAAAGGAAAAAACAGAGTAAATTTCTCCATTGACAAATAGTTTTTGGGTTGGGAGAGAAAAATCCTCATAAAAATATAAGAAAATTAATTCACATGAAGTGTTTTGCAGCATTCATGATGTCTCTTTAGTATTACCACAAAAGCACTTCATATTTTTGAGCAGCTGTTCTTTAGTTATATCTCTTACTACTGTTATAATAATTACATCCTGGGTTTGTTAGAGTCACAAATGTCAGAGTTGAAGAGTACCTGGGAGGTCATCTATTTCCTACTCCACTTTGTATTGATGAAGGAAATTTAGGATAAGAAAGGTAATAGGGTTTGCCCAAAGTTATGCCACTAACTAAGTGGCAGAGTTGAGATTATAAAAACCCAAGTCTCTTGATGGTCAGCTTTCTTTGATCTTCCTTTTTGAGCAGTCAGGAAGTATGACAAACAGAAGATAGAGCGGAAGAGGTCAGCAGGAAAAGCTGTGAGGCAGAACGAAGGACTGGATAATCAGAGCAAGGAAAAAAGGAAATGGTGTCGCTGACATCATCAACTATAAGCATAGAGATTGAGGAGGGCAATACCTAAGTCTTTAACAGCTCTACATTCAATTCCACAAAGTAAATAGGTAAGACAACAAACCCAAGTCACACGGCTTTTTTAAATTGAGAAGCTTTATGTACAATATCTGAACTTCACCCTAAAAAACCCCGTTTCCTCACAGCATGTGATTGTGCGTATTTGACAGCCAGTGATGACTGCCACCAAGCCTCACCTCTGTGCCGTAACCAACATACCAAAATTAGAACAATAATTTGGCCTTCCACAGACAGCCTCAAAGGAGCTATTACAGGTAGTCCAGGAAATAATGTATTTCATGGAATGATTATAATTATAGTGTTCCTTATAAATAATATGTACTTTTTAAAGTCCACAATTATGCCTAGAGTAACAGAGTATAATTGCTAGATATTTTACTTTCCCTGTGTGTACACAGATTTTGTTTTGCAATGTTCTTCAGATTTCCAAATTAGATCCCAAAAGTAACTGTCTTTATCTCTCCTCTCTCTGCTTTTTATCAGCCCCTTCAGTACAGAGACATACAGGAGACCCATTATTCTCTGCCCCTCTCCAGACTGTAAATAGCAAATAGGGTTCAGGTCTTCAGCATTTGTGTATTTAATGCCACACACACACACACACACACACACACCCCCAACAAATCTATTGCCAAAACTCCAGAAAACCAAAATCTTTTAAGACATTGTATGGGTTCTACACTAACAGAACTGGACATCCTTCTGAAGGCAAGTGTCTGCTGGGATACTGTTACTAGTCCTCTGCTATATGTGCTGCATGATGGTAGACCTAGGGACCAACATTAAACTCACCATTTGTCTTTCCACACTTCATGACTGACTGCCTAGTAAGTAATACTTTTTATTCCATTACTGTGAGGGAACGTTGTGAAGAAAAATTCAGAGGCAGGAAATTTGAAGGACTATTCAGTTTCTCTACTGATCTATACCTACAATTCACCTTCAATTTCGCTACTGAAGTTGGTGGCCTAAAATACAGATCTAATCAACTATGTCACTTCCATGCTCACAAATTTAGTAATTTGCCACTACCTATAGGATAAAGTTCCACCTCCTTACATCATTTTAGGTCCTCCTAACCTATCATAGGTCTTTGTCTTACAAAATCCCTACCAGCTTCCTCACCACACTTTCTCACTCATACCAGCATTCACTCACTCCTTTGCTTCTGCCTACACCTCACACATACTTCCTCTCTTCTTTCTCATTTTCACCTGTGGGAGCCCATAGCTTAAATGCCCTTCTTTCATGAAACTATTCCACCAGTTGGAAATAATCTCATCCTTATGCGTACTCCCAAGCCTTTTCTAAGAGTTTCCTTTCTAATATATGCACCCAAGCCTGTGTGTGCATCCAAGTCTGGGGGCTCCAAAGGGGGAAAATGCAGACTTCAGACTTGTGGGCAAGATGTCCACGCACATACAGACCAGGTACCTCATAGTATGGGATGGTGCCAAGAGTAGGAAAAAAAAAAAAACATAACTTTTTTTTTTAGCTTGAAGGATTTACTTTAAATATTTAGGCACATAATATATGAGCTTCTTGCCTTGGGCTCCCAAAATGTTAAAGACAGGCAAGAACTGAATTGGGAGTTGTGGAAAAATAGTAAGCTCCTTGCTTCTGCAAGTGTTCAAGCACAGATTAGGCAACCACTAGGCTGAGATTGTTTTCTTTCTTCTTCTGCTTTCTTGAAACTTTTAAAACTATTACATCATGGGGACCTAAAAGGCCAGGTTTGAATCTAGAACTTTCACCCTCCTTTGTGGTCCATGAGAATACAGCAGCAGCAGGCCTGGCTCCTGGCGATGGCTTCCCCTCATTCTCTTGCCCCATTTGGTGCCAATCCACACTATATATATGTGTTCAATATTGAGAATTTCACATAAACATAAAAAATACTTGGAATTCCATCATCCATAAAGATGTATGTTCACAAATATTTACTGAAATTTCTTTCTCATAGTGCAAAAAAGGGAAATAATGAAATATCTATCAATGGAGAGAGATAAATGAAGTATGTTACAGCCATTCAATGGAATATTGTTAAAAATTTAAAAATATGTTTGATATAAAAATTTAAATTATATAATTTTAAAGTTGGTTAGATGTAATATGCATACTATGATTCCATGTTTATAAAATGCATATTTAGCATTAAAAATAGTCACATTTATTGTGTGTACAAAGTGTTCTCATTGTTGTGTTATATTATAGTGATAAGGGCACAGGTTTGGGGATTTATCCGACTTCTTTTTTTTTTTTTTTTTTTTTTATGGTATGCGGGCCTCTTACTGTTGTGGCCTCTCCCGTTGTGGAGCACATGCTCCGGACACGCAGGCTCCGCGGCCATGGCTCACGGGCCTAGCTGCTCCACGGCATGTGGGATCTTCCCAGACCGGGGCACGAACCCGTATCCCCTGTATTGGCAGGCAGACTCTCAACCACTGCGCCACCAGGGAAGCCCCCCTTATCCGACTTCTTTTGTTCCTCCACTTAACCAGCTCCATAACTTTGCAGGACTTTCCAAGCCCCAGTTTATTCATCTGTAAGGTGAGAATAATCATATTTACCTCATGGAATTTTCTGAATAATTAAGGATATTCTATATATAAAGTGCCTAGCACAGTACCTCTCTCTCACTCCCCCACCCACACACACACACATGTTCACAGTACTTGGGAAAAGACTGACCAAAAGGTCTCACAAATAGTGTTAGTTAAATGGGATTAAACAAATCCTATTTAACAAATAGAGCAGTGGAATTTGGGGCTTATTTTTAGCTTGTTTGTTTATTTTTGTTTAACTATATTTTATGATAAACTATTTTAAATATTTACAGAAGATATGTCTTCAAAATAAAACAAAAATCATTATACAAAGAGACTATTCTGATTATTTAGATGTGAAGCCTTGAATGTTTGAACCAGGGCTGTGGCAATGAGAGTGGAACATAAGAGTAAAAAGTGAAAGACACATTACTTAGAAGTGAGTGTAAACAGAAGGAAAAAGGATGATTCCAAGAATACTGGAAAATTAAGTAGGGAAAGTGGAGATTGACTTGAGAGCAGTGAAAATACTAGCTTTGGTTATGAATATATTGCTAGATGGGATGACAGAGAACAAAGGGGAAGCGAATAAGACATGATTTAGCTGAGCATTAGAGATGGTGTCACACTGCAGATAGAGACTCACAAATTTACATATGTATACAGTTTTATATATTTATATGTTATATGTATTTTAATATATTACATACAGTATATATATAAAGAATTATAGTAGAGAACCAAGAGGAAAGCAAACCTGAGTCATGAAACCAACTTTTGAGCCTGAGCCCAAAATATTTTATTTAATTTATGTTTTTCCTGTGCAATGTATCTTTGTCCTTATTTATTTTATACAAAGTAGTTTGTATCTCTTAATCCCCTACCCAATCTTGCCCATCTCTCTTTCCTCTCCCCACTGGTAACCACTAGTTTGTTCTCTATGTCATTTGAGTCTGTTTCAGTTTTATTATATTCGTTCATTTGTCTTATTTTATAGATTCCATGTATAAATGATAATATAGAGTGTCTTTCTCTGTCTGAATTATTTCACTAAGCATAATAACCTCTATACACATTCACATTGTTGCAAGTAGCAGAATTTCATTTTTATGGCTGAGTAATATTCCATTGTGTTGGTGTGTGTATGTGTGTACACCACATCTTCTTTTTGATTACTGTAATTTGTTGTACAGTCTAAAGACAGGGAGTATGATATTAATACATCCAGCTTTGTTCCTTTTTCTCAAGAATGCTTTGGCTATTTAGGGTCTTTTGTGGTTACCTATAAATTTTAGGAATATTTGTTCTAAACCTGTGAAAAATGTCATTGGTATTTTGATAACGATAGCATTAAATCTGTAGATTGCTTTTGGTAAGATGCACATTTTAACAATATTAATTCTTCCAATCCATGAACACAAATCTCTTTTCATTTATTTGTATCACCTTCAATTTTCTTCATCAATGTTTCACAGTTTTTAGAGTATAGGTCTTTCACCTCCTTGGTTAAGTTTATTCCTAAGTATTTTATTATTTTTGATATAATTTTAAATGGGATTGTTTTCTTGCTTTCTCTTTCTGATAGTTTGTTATTAGTAAATAGAAATACAACAGATTTCTGTATATTAATCTGTATACTACAACTTCATTGAATTCATTTATTAGTTTTAATAGTTTTTTTGGTGGAGACTTTAGGGATTTCCATACGTAATATCATGTCATCTGCAAATAGTGACAGTTTTACTTCTTCCTTCCCCATTGGATGCCTTTTATATATTTTTTCTTGTCTGATTGCTGTGACTAGTACTTTCAATACTATGCTAAATAAAAGTGGTGAGAGTGAGCATTCTTGTCTTGTTCCTGATTTTAGAGAAAGGCTTTCAGCTTTCCACCATTGAGTATGATGTTAGCTGTGGGTTTGTCACAAATGGCCTTTCCTATATTGAAATATATCGCTCATACCAACTTTGATGAGATTTTTCACCATGAATCAATGTTGAATTTTGTCAAATGTTTTTTCTACAGCTATTGAGATGATCATGTGATTTTCATCCTTCCTTTTGTTAGTGTGGTGATTGATTTCTTCATGTTGAACCATCCTTGCATCCTGGAATAAATCCCACTTGATCATGGTGTATGATCCTTTTTATATATTGTTGAATTTGATTTGCTAATATCTTATTGAGAATTTGTGCATTTATATTCATCAGAGATATTGGCCTATAATTTCCTTTTATGGAGTGTCTGTGTCTGGTTTTTTTATCAGGGTAATGGTGGTATCATAGGATGAATTTGGGTGTTCCCTCCTCTATAATTTTTTGGTATATTTTGAAAAGGATAGGTACTAACTTTCCTCAAATTTTTGGTAGAATTCCCCTTGGAAGATGTCCAGTCCTGAACTTTTATTTGCTGATAGTTTTTTTTTTTAATTGCAAATTCAATTTCACTACTAGTAATTGGTCTGTTCAGATTGCCTATTTCTTGCTGATTCAGTCTTGGAAAGTTGTATGCTCCTAGAAATTTGTCAATTTCTTATAGGTTGTCCAATTTGTTGGCATATAACTGTTCATAATATTCTCATGATTTTTTGTATCTCTGTAATATCTGTTGTTATTTCTCCTCTTTCTTTTCTTATTTTGCTCATTTGCAACTTCTTTTTTCTTGATGAACCTGGCAAAAGCTTTATCAATTTTGTTTATCTTTTCAAAAAACCTGCTCTTGGTTTCATTGATGTTTTCTATCTTGTTTTTTTGTCTTTATTTATTTCCACTCTATTATTTCCTTCCTTCTGCTGACTTTGGGCTTTTTTTGTTCTTTTTCTAATTCCTTTAGACAGAAGTTTAGGTTGTTTATTTGAGACTTTTCTTGTTTCTTGAGGTATGCCTGTATCATGATAAAATTCTCTCTTAGAACTATTTTGCAGCATCCCATAGCTTTTAGAAGATTCTGTTTTTATTTTCATTTCTTGCTAGGTATTTTCTGATTCCCTCTTTGATTTCTTATTAATCCATTGATTTTTTAGTAACATGTTTTTAGTCTCCAATGTGTTGGTGTTTTTTCCACTTTTGTTTCTGTAATTGATTTTTAGTTTCATACCATTTGGTTGGAAAAGATGCTTGATATAATTTCTATTGTCTTAAATTTGTTGAGACTTGCTTTTTGGCCTAGGCTGTGATCTACTCTGGAGAATGTTCCATGTGCAACTTGAAAAAAATATGTATTCTGCTGTTTTGGGATGGAAAGTCCTGTAGATATCTATTAAGTCCAACTGCTCTAATGTGTCACTTAAGACCACTGTTTCCTTATTGATTTTTCTGCCTTGGGGATTTGTCCATTGATTTAAGTGAGGAATTAAAGTCCCCTACTATTATTGTACTACTGTCAATTTATCCCTTTATGTCCGTTAATATTTGCCTTATATATTTAGGTGCTGCTGTATTAGGCACATATATGTTAATGAGTGTTTTATCCCTTTCTTGTAGTGATCCCTTTATTATTATATACTGTCCTTCTTTGTCTTTTGTTATAGACTTTGTTTTACAGTCTATTTTGTCTGTGAATATTGCTATCCCCACTTTCTTGTCATTTCCATTTGCATGAAATCTCTCCTCACTTTCAGCGTGTGCGTGTGTTTTTAGCTCTGAAGTGAGTCTCTTGTATGCAGTATATAGATGGGTCTTTTTTTTTTAATTCAACCACTCTATGTCTTTTGATGGAGCATTTAGTCCATTGACATTTAAAGTGATTATTGATAGGTATTGCTATTTTGTTACGTATTTTCTGGTTGTTTTTGTAGTTCTTCTCTGTTCTTTTCTTCTTCTTTTAGTTTCTTCCCTTGCACATTGATGATTTTCTTTGGTAGTATACTTGGGTTCCTTTCTCTCTGGTTTTTGAGTATCTATTGCAGGTTTTTAATTTGTAGTTACCATGAGGTTCATATATGTTGACCTATATCTACATTTTTTAAACTGGTAGTCATTTAAGTTCAAACATCTAAAAGATTTACATTTTTTACTCCTCTCTCCCACATTTTGTGCTTTTGATGGCATATTTTGCATCTTCATATTTACCCCTTTACTGATTATTGTTGTTATAGTTGTTTTGCAATTTATTGCCTTTTAATCTTCATACCAGCCTGTTCAAGTTGTTGATCCTCAGCCTTTACTATATATTTTCTTTTACTAGTGGAATCTTTTCTTTCCTATAGATATTTAGTTCTTGTTATGACCTTTTTTTTCCACTTAGAAAAAGACCCTTTAACATGTCTTTTAGGGTAGGCTTAGTATTGATGAACTCCTTTAGTTTTTTGCTTCTTTGAGAGGTTTCTTTATCTATCTTTAAATTCTAAATAATAATCTTGTTGGGTAGAGTATCCTGGTTGCAGGTTTTTCCTTTAAGCACTTTGAATATATCATGTCACTCCCTTTTGGCCTACAAAGGCTCTGCTGAAAAATCAGCTGATAACTTTATGGGGGTTCCCTTGTATATGAGTATTTATTTTTCTCTTGCTGCTTTTAGAATTCTCTATTTTTAACTTTTGTCATTTTAATTATGATACATCTGGTTGTGGGTTCATTTGTGCTCACCTTTTGGGGGACCCTCTCCACTACCTATGGCTGGATATGTTTCCTTTTCCAGATTTGAGATGTTTTTAGCCATAATTTCATCAAATACGTTTTCAACACTTTTCTCTCTCTTTTCTCCTTCTGGGACCCCTATAATGCAAATATTAGTATACTTGATGCTGTCTCAGAGGTTTCTTAAATGGTTATTTTGTTTGTTTGTTTTTCTTTTTGCTGTTCTGATTTGGTGTTTCCCATTAATCTATTTTCCAGATCACTTATGCATTCTTCTGTATTACTTAGTCTGTCATTAATTCCTTTTATTGTGTTTTTATTTCAATTTTGTATTCTTCAGTTCTGTTTATTTTTTATATTTTCTAGTTCCTAGTTAAAATTCTAACTGTGTTCACATATTCTTTTCCCTAATTCACATAGCATTTTTATCATTAATGCTTTGAACTCTTTGTCTGGTAAATTTTTATTTCTGTTTCACTAGTTGCTTTTTCAGGGATTTTCTCTTCTTCTTTTAATTGAAACAAATTTCTCTGTCTTCTCATTTTGCTTAACTTTCTCTTTCTCTATAAAATTTGGTGAAACAATTATATATTGTGGTCTTAAAGAGATGTCCTTGTGTAGGAGTATCCCTATACAGTCTATGTGTGCCTAGTGGCTTTGGTGGGAGAGGTGGATCTGACATGAGCATGACTCACATCTTTCCCCCACAGGTTTCTGGCAGCTGTCACCTTGGCAGGAGTTGGGGCTGGAAATGGAGTGGCTAGGTCAGATTCAGGTATGAGCCAGGGCTTCTCTTCTCCTCAGTAACCAGCACCATCCTACTGGGGGCAGAGGCAGGTCCAAGTTACTGGAACAGAAGCCCTGAGAGTCAGGTCTGAGCTGGTTCCATTCCCTTTAAGTCTGTGCTCTCCCCCTTTCAGCACTAGCCCCCTTGCTCCACAGGAGAGCAGTGCTAGAGTAAGCGGGGCTGGCACAGGAGCTTGGCATGGGACTGGGCATGGGCTCTGGTGGCCCCAGCTGCAGTCAGATTCCTAGACTGCTTCTGATGCATTGCCTCCGTAAGTATCAGTAATGGCTCCCTCTTCCCTGAGACTGAGCCCAAATTTATGGGAAGAAGAGAAATCAGTGATTGATGAAGACAGAGTAGTTAAGAGTAGTGATTCACAAATTGGTAACCCAGAGGTAGAGAATCATTCTGTGCTCAAATAATGAAGCGTGTTAAAAAATTTAACACTTTGATGTGCAAAATATGTAGATTTTTTCCCAATATTATTATTTTTTATAATCTTCCACTCAACTAAGTAGCTTGGGAGGAGCAGGGATGGAAAGAACATTAACTGGCCATTAACAGTATATATCTGAGTCTCTTTAGATAAATGTTCTTTCAGGCTCTTATTTCCTCCCCCATCCCTTCTCAACTTGGTATCCAGGTATAGTTTATGCATAAAAGTGGGGTTTACATGAAGTCTGAGAAAATTATACAAATCTCTTCCCAACTCTGTATTTGGTGATATCATGTTGGTAGCTTAAAATCAGGTCTGGTATATTTATACCACAGAAGCTGTCACATGCTGTAAGTCCACATCACTTTTTACCTACCTAGTGGCAGTGAAAAACAGGAGGTTCTCTTATTGTCTTCTGGTTTCTCTAATTTTCCTCAAAGATGTCTCTTGTATTCTCAGTCACTGGTCAGCCTCCTAGTAGCCATTGAAGATGTCTACAGCTGGTCAACACAAGACCTGGCCTCTTGGCTTAGTCAGGACCCAGGGGTCTTCACTTACTGACTCAACCTCACCTTACTCTAATTAGTAAAGATAACTCTGAAAAAACCCACTGTGTCCTTGATCAGAACTCTTGCTGGCAAGTCTCCTTCCTTGACCTCTGAGATGGTCCATCTTGTACAGTGGTTTGCCTCACTCATCTTCAGCAGTAGGCTTACTGGCTCTCTACTCAGCTATTTTCCTCTTCTCCCATAGGTCTTGTAAAAATTCCTGGGACATTTCTATGCCACTTGGGAACTAAAAGAGGTTCAAAGTTGTTAACCTGGACTCAACGGCTACAGGAATGTACCACACTGCTATTTTTACTCTAATACCAACCCTCCAGTTAGTACAGTTGGTTAGTGATGTTCTCCCAGAGTTCTTACCCAGAAATGATGTACAAGACCCTCTGCTTTGACTTTTCCTCATGGCAGATTTACCTAGCAATCTTCTGCCACAAGATCTTAGTCTAAAAGTGAAACCATTGTGCACATGTGTTCCTCTTCCCTTTGACTCTCTTCTTCCCACACTCCTACATTCAGAAGACTCAGCCTTTCTTCCCTGAAACAAGGACTACCTTATATCATCTCTACCTGTGGCATATAGGAATCTCAACTTTCAACAAAGCCTGCTGCGCATGACTACTGCCTTCCTAGGTGCCCAAAGCATACTTTATTTGACAGTCAGAATTGAATAATGCCTTTATCATTCTAGTTCAACCCACCTTTCCTCTGAAACCCCAAAACTCATTGCTTCAAAATGTGGGGACCTTGGAGCAGCAATATTTACAGGTATGGATGAACATCTGTAAGTATTTTTTTTTTTTTTTTTTTTTTTTTTTTGCGGTATGCGAGCCTCTCACTGGTGTAGCCTCTCCCGTCGCGGAGCACAGGCTCCGGACGCGCAGGCTCAGCGGCCATGGCCCACGGGCCCAGCCGCTCCTCGGCATGTGGGATCCTTCCGGACCGGGGCACGAACCTGTGTCCCCTGCATCGGCAGGCGGACTCTCAACCACTGCGCCACCAGGGAAGCCCTGTAAGTATTTTTTAATATTGTTCCATTATATAAGTTTTGGAAATGAGCTATTAAACAAAGTTAAATAGAGTTCTTTAACATACAAAAATTTTAAGATGGTTAATATGCTAGTGTGCATTGTTAATTTCCAAGACAGTGACATAGTATGCAGCATCTCCCAAATCTATTTGATTAAGGAAACTTTTTTAAAGATCACTTTATGGAATTAATTTTCTATGGAACAAATTTTTAGAGACACTGAGCTACTCAGGAGAACTAAAATAACATAGTATCCAGAGAGAGAAGACAGGAGAATTTTCTAGAGGCAAAGAATCACTTATTCGTGGTGGTCTCCTTTTGTCTCCTCCTTTTTCTCAGAAACCAAAATTATTTTTCTTAGAGAAGGTAAACTGATATCAATTAAGCAGATCCTCCAAACATACATATGTGCTACTTATTACAATCTTAATGACTTGCAGTAGCTTCATTATTGTTTTTTTCTGCCATGAAGACTTAACAATTTAGTAAGTTATCCCTTAGATCATTAACAGTAACTTCACAGATTGAATATGTTAATGGAGCTTTGAAAGTGCTTAGTTTAATCCTGTTGAGCAATTTATGTAACGAGACAATCTGAAAGAAGGCAGCTCTATAAAGGATTAGACGAAACTCTCAATTATCTGCTTTATGGATTACTTTCCTGGAGCCAGGATCACTGTTTTGCATTCATCTTCTCTGACTTTCTCACTTGCTTATTCTTACTGGTATCTACAACCTCTAGGCACTACAACGGGAGGTGTTAGGTGCTATTATGGCAGACTTTTGTTTTAGTAACTGGAACTATTCTATTCTCCTGCTGGCATTCAAATTAGTGTACACATCCCCACAAAGTGGTCAAACACAGCAAGCCCAGGGCAGCATAGATTTACTGGTTGGGTAGTGTGGTCGTCATATTTCCAAAGCCAAATTTAGAGCTGAGCTTTTACTGAAATCCCAACTTTGCTATTGCACTGGGTCCCCCCTTCACTCCAAGGAGAAGCATCCAGATCATAGCGTCTATTTTCCTCTAACCTCAGCTCTGCTGTGTGTCTCAGATTGACCTGACACATGGTATAGCTGCCTCTCACCCACCCTGTCCCCAGAGGGTTACCATGGAGAGATTATGCTGGCTATAGGCCCAAGTTCACAAAAAAGGAACATTTTGGACAGGATTACACCATTTTCCGGGGACAAAGGGAAACCATTTTAGCATGCAAGGCATTCCTTGCACAAAAATACTAATTTTTTTAAAAACGGTCTTCTGCTATTCTATTGCTAGGCATTCAAAAACATCAAGAGCATCAACAATTATGTAATTCTGGTGCGTCCACCTGGAAATCACTGACCTTCACTGGTAGTTCAGCCATGTGATTTTTACATAGGTTACACAAGTGTGACATAATATACATTATATATAACATTTAAAATGTGTAAATATATGCATGACTATGCAAATGTTACAGAGATGTACGTGTTTAAATGCTTGCCTAGTTCTTTAGAGTTTACAAATCTCTAACTCAATGACATAATATTGCATAAAAAGAAGGAAGCTTGTCAATCCAGAATTCACAGAGGACCCTGAAAATAGGTGTTACCAAGCTCAAAATGCAACCTAGGCAACCTATTCTGTCATATATGTACTACTATTTTTCTAAAAATATAGGTAATATCGTTATGAAAAGAAATTATTAATTTATTTAAAAGCACTGCTGATATCATAGGAGTTTTGTGTTCATTATGTATTTGTTCAATCAAGATACTAAAAGTGCAACTATTTTGTGGAGAATCCATAAAATATTTTTACATGAGAAGAAGCAGTTTTACAAAATGATGAAATTAAAGTTGATCTCAATTTTCTTCTTTTCATTTATCTTCATTTTCTCATTTTTCTAAAATAAATATGTCTCTTGTTATAGGGAAACAGCTTTACTCAAAAAATATGAAAGCCAATATGATAACTGTCAGGACTTAGGTAATGAAGCACATTAGGTACAAAGATTATTTGGTTTGGAGGTGTTCTGAGCCTAGAAAACAGATCACCAAGATGTGGAGTGTAGCTGAAGCTTGAGAGGAATTTTTAAGGGAGGGGAAAACTTAGCAACTGGAGAAATGAAAAGAGAGTAGTCTTCAGTAGGTGAAACAGTGGGAGAGAGGTGGGGTTCTGCCTGGAGACCAAAGGATTTTGGAAATTGCAGCACACATATGCTCCTGTAGGAAGATAAAGACACACGGGTTGGGAATGGCCAGTCACAGCTGAGCTGTGAATGCATAGCCTTTAGGGAAAGAAGGGCTACTAGAAACACTTTTATCCAGACAGTGACATATATATAAATTAGAAGGTCAATGAGATAATAAAGAACAAGAAAGAGAGAGAGCAGCTCCAACCAGGCTGCTCATTCTCATATGTGAGAATTGAGGCTGACAATAACCCACGTGACTTAATTGCTTTCAGGAATTACTCAGGAAATTCCCAGTCACCTTTGGGTTAAATTATAGAGCCTCTCCTGCTTTAAGACCTTCGCTGACTTGCCCCCCCCCCCCACAGTCTCCAATACCCTCAGATCTCCAGGTGCCTCTCTCTATTCACCTCAGGTACTAAATTAATCACTCCTGGCCATCCTCCAGGACCCTCCCCTTTCTGGAAGGCCACCTCCTGCATTCTTACCCATCTGGAGCTGCACAATTCCAAGAGCTCTCTGAAGAATGGGACAAGCAGTCTGGAGAGAGCAGAAGCCAGGAAGGTATTCCAAGCAGGTGGTCCAGCCTGGAAAACAGATCAGAAGAGGGCCAGGAGATTACTGTGTCTCAGACAATCAACTTTGAGCAGATACTCGAAAGAGAGCCAACTTTTCATTAGTGGTGGAGGTGGCAGTGGGGCGTGGGGAGGTGAGGCAATTGCCACTAAGCTGCCAGAGAACAAATTTAACTGTGATTTCATATCATCTTCTTTTTTATCTTTATTCATTGATTCATTCATGCATTCAGAGTACATTTATTGAATATTGTAAGTTACACACAGAATATTGTATGTCACTCACAGAACTAGCTAGGCATGTGAATAAGTAATTAGAGCAATGCCTAGAAATAGTACTCCTGAATGACATTTTTTTTTTGAATGACATTATTTTTAATGCATGTTCCTTTCTCTATAATGGCAGCCTTCATAAATCACAATTGTATTTGTGAAATTCTCATATATACCAAAAGAGTGCATCTCTGTTGGAATGCATAAAGGGTAAAATGAACATCAAAAAATAAAATGTGTTTCACACAGATGCACTGCGTAAGTTTGCTGTCCTATTCACATCGCATTCTATGTGGTAGAGTTAGAAAGTCACAGCCTGCAAGATAAGCCATGGGACGTTTTCTGCAAAAGAAAGTCAGATATCTTCATGAACCACAAAGGATTCAAGGTAAAGTTTTAAAAAGGAGCAAAGTACTGGACTTCATATTTCTTTGTGAAAAAGAACAAATCTTTTTTTTATTTTAAGTGTCTTGCCTGTGGTATGTCTTCAGATAATTGATTTAATAATCCAAAATGAATCTCAAGGAGCTCAGTTGCAAGCAAAGGCAAGGAAGTGGAAGAACCACAAACTGACCAAAATGGAGTTTCTGCTATTAGAGGGAATGGAGCTTGCAATGAAAAAATAATGTTAAATTTCTTGCCCCTTGACATTTGGGACTGCGAGTCACACCTGCTACAACACATTCACATGTATCATTTAACTCGCTGTTTATAGTAACCTTGTGAGGAAAGTATGACAGATATTATTACTACAGAAGAAAAAGCTGAGGTTCAAGTACTCAAATCCAGAACTTCTATTTTTTCTTCTAGTTATTGCTTCTTTTTGTCCTATTCTAGTCATCTACTTCCTCCAGGAGCCCCACCTTCATGGCACAGTGTTCTCCTGTGATTGTATGATTTTTTCTCTCCAAGCCTAGCCCAAGTTCCCAGTTTCATCCCCTGGATCTCTGGGAAACGAAGATGTTCCATTTTGCTTTGCTTTGGGTTGGCTCCAAAGGCTGCCTGTCATGACGTCGGAAGGCTTAACTATGAGCCATCTTGGAACATCGTCCAAAGGGAAGGCAGAAAGTACCAGGAAGCTGAGGGCTGGGGACATGCAATAAACTTAATTACAGGGTACAAAGAGGCATGGTGAACTTTTCTTTGACTTTATCTACTAGCTAATCCATGGGAATTCATTCTGGAGAGCAGACCACAGCAGCAGACATCTCTAGGCAGTGAGACCAATTGAAGTCATACAGTCTACAGCATTAGAATTTAAGAGATTGGTCTTTTGGAAGAAGGACCCAGCCAGAACCAGCAGGTGGAAATATACATATTAGGGTTCAGCCATGAAAATAAGAGAACTGCTCTGAGCTTGGCTACCAGGTCACCAGACAAGTGAGTAGATATTCAGGACAGCATTGCAGTCCAAGCAGGGACAAGCATACTCTGTAGGGAGTAGCCTGGCCTCCATCCCCACACACTGCACTGGGGCTAAGTCTTGTGTGTCAAGAACACATGATACTAGTCTTTTAACAGCAGTATTCAAGTTCCAACATGGAAAAGAGTGGACAAAACACACAGAAAAAAGAAACATAGGCAAGCACTACCGAGAAGATGGGACTCAAAAGTGGGAAATTATGAGAGCCAAATCCTCATTTGCAATAATAGGAAATAATTAGATATAATTTATTAGTCAAATTAGTCGAAAAGTGATAAACCAAGGATTGGAAGTACAAATATTTAGAAATATAGAAGAAAACAGAGTAACAAATGGTTAACTCTAGGGACTGGAATTGGAAGATGGGAAGGTACATGGAGGGAAGCAGCTAGTTCTTATTACATGCCTTATAGTAGTATCTTTTAATTGTGGTAAAATATACATAACATAAAATTTCCCATTTTAAAATGTACAATTCAGTGGCATTAGTATATTCACAAGGCTGTGCAATCATTACTACTTTTCATTTCCAGAATTTTTTCATCATCCCAAACAGAAGCTCTATACCCATTAAATAATAACTTTCCATACCCACCTTCCCCCAGCCCCTGGTAACCTCTATTTCACTTTCTGTCTCTTTGAATTTACCTATTCTAGGTAGCTTGTATCAATGGAATCATAAAATTTATGTCTGACTTATTTCACTTAACATAAGTTTTTTAAATTTATAACTGTTGTAGCATACATCAGAAATTCATTCTTTTTATGGCTAAATAATATTCTATTGTAGTACACACTCTATTTATTTGTTGATGGACATTTGGGATGTTTCTACCTTCTGGCTAATATGCTGGTGTACAAGTATCTGTTTGAATTCCTGCTTTCACTATATTTTTAACCATATATCTAAGCATTATTTCATTTAAAATATTTTTCAAAGAATATTTAAGGAAGGGAGGAGGAACTAAGGAACAAAGCAATGAAAGAACTAAGGAAGAAACGAATGGGTTGCACCTATAAGTGAAGGACACAGGTAATCAGGTTGGATGCCACAGTGTGTTGGAGAAAGGAGGGAATGGTGACCTATGCTCCTTACAGCCACAGTCTATTAACCTACCCAAAGAAGTTGCTGACTCAGCTGTGAGATAGGCTATCTTGGTTTCCTATTGACATAGGACCTATGGGAATACAAGAAAATTACTTAACCCCTGTCATACACACCTTAGTAAATGTTTGAATATCTTTTTTTTTTTTTTTTTTTTTTTGGCCAAGCCTGCATTCAGTCTTCTCTGATATTTTTAGTGTCAGTAAACATTAGGAATCACTGTGTGCCTTTACTACGACTAGGTTCTGGAAATAAAGAAATGGATAATACGGTCCATGCTATCATGAGACTTACAGTCTGGGGGAAAGATGGCCTTAAGTATAAATAAACGTAAGAATATGTGTGCTTTGTTCAGGGGACAGATCACATGCATTATATTGAACATCACGTTGTTTCCATTCAGGGTCTGTTTTGATTCGTTTGTGCCCATGTGTACCAGCTGTTAAGTTCAGTACTTTAAATATTACCAATTTCACCAGTATTAAAAAAGAGAAGGAACTTGAGTTAGAGTTTAAGAGAACTCTAAGAGAGTTCTTTAGAACTTTAAGAGAAGGAACTTGAGTTAGAGTTTTGAAATACAAGTGTCATTAACCATAAGGGGGAAAGACTAGGAGGGTACTTTCTAAGCAGAGATGTTGACAGTGTTCTGTGCAGTTGTAAACAGGGTCAAGGTATAAAGCTCACGAAGTGAGGAGGCTGGAGAGGTAAATAAAGCACAAGGGTTCATCAGGAACCACCTTGTACTCCAAGTTAATACTCAATATTTTCCAAGAAAGTGTAGAGGAGCCTCAGAAGAAGTCTTTTACTGCAAGTTATGGAAGGTCTGATGAAAGAGTAGGCCAACTGGACATGGCAGAGGGAGTTCACCTGAGAGATGGAAGGTTTCCTGCTACCTCCGCAGCAACAGCAATAAGGGTGACAATCAGTCGACCCCTGAAAAGAGCTTGTTGGGTCTGGTAATCGCAGACTCATTTTTTTTTAACATCTTTATTAGAGTATAATTGCTTTACAATGTTGTGTTAGTTTCTGCTGTATAACAAAGTGAATCAGTTATATGTATACATATATACCCATATCCCCTCCTTCTTGTATCTCCCTCCCACCCTCCCTATCCCACCCCTTTAGGTGGTCACAAAGCACCAAGGTGATCTCCCTGTGCTATGCAGCTGCTTCCCAATAGCTATCTATTGTACATTCGGTAGTGTATATATGTCAATGCTACTCTTTCATTTCGTCCCAGCTTACCCTTCCCCATCCCCGTGTCCTCAAGTCCATTCTCTACATCTGCATCTTTATTCCGGTCCTGCCATGAAATTCCTCAGAACCATATTTATTTTTTAGATTCCATATATATGAGTTAGCACATAGTATTTGTTTTTCTCTTTCTGACTTACTTCACTCTGCATGACAGACTCTAGATCATTCCACTTCACTGCAAATAACTCAATTTCATTTCCTTTTATGGCCGAGTAATATTCCATTGTATATATGTGCCACATCTTCTTTATCCATTCATATGTTAATGGACATTTAGGTTGCTTCCATGTCATAGCTATTGTAAATAGTGTTGCAATGAACATTGTGGCACATGACTCTTTTTGAATTATGGTTTTTTCAGGGTATATGCCCAGTAGTGGGATTGCTGGGTCATATGGTATTTCTATTTTTAGTTTTTTAAGAAACCTCCATACTGTTTTCCATAGTGGCTGTATCAATTTACATTCTCACCAACCATGCAAGAGGGTTCCCAATTCTCCATACCCCTTCCAGCATTTATTGTTTGTGGGTTTTTTGATGATGGCCATTCTGACTGCTGTGAGGAGATACCTCATTGTGGTTTTGATTTGCATTTCTCTAACGATTAGTGATGTTCAGCATTCTTTCATGTGTTTGTTGGCAATCTGTATATCTTCCTTGGAGAAATGTCTATTTAGGTCTTCTGCCCATTTTTCGATTGGGTTGTTTGTTTTTTTTGATATTAAGCTGCATGAGATGCTTGTATATTTTGGAGACTAATCCTTTGTCAGTTGCTTCATTTGCAAATATTTTCTCCCATTCTGAAGGTGGTCTTTTCATCTTGTTTATGGTTTCCTTTGCTGTGCAAAAGTTTTTAAGTTTCATTAGGTCCCATTTGTTTATTTTTGTTTTTATTTCCATTTCTCTAGGAGGTGGGTCAAAAAGGATCTTGCTGTGATTTATGTCATAGCATGTTCTGCCTATGTTTTCCTCTAAGAGTTTGATAGTGTCTGGTCTTACATTTAGGTCTTTAATCCATTAAGAGTTTATTTTTGTGTATGGTGTTAGGAAGTGTTCTAATTTCATTCTTTTACATGTAGCTGTCCAGTTTTCCCAGAAACATTTCTTGAAGAGGCTGTCTTTAATCCACTGTATATTCCTGCCTCCTTTGCAAAGATAAGGTGACCATATGTGCATGGGTTTTTCTCTGGGTTTTCTATCCTGTTCCACTGATCTATAGTTCTGTTTCTGTGCCAGTATCATACTGTCTTGATTACTGTAGCTTTGTAGTATAGTCTGAAGTCAGGGAGCCTGACTCCTCCAGCTCCGTTTTTCTTTCTCAAGATTGCTTTTGCTATTTGGGGTCTTTTGTGTTTCCATACAAATTGTGAAATTTTTTGTTCTAGTTCTGTGAAAAATGCTATTGGTAGTTTAATAGGGATTGCATTGAATCCATAGATTGCTTTGGGTAGTATCATCATTTTCACAATGTTGAGTCTTCCAATCTAAGAACATGGTATATCTCTCCATCTGTTTGTATCATCTTTAATTTCTTTCATCAGTGTCTTATAGTTTTCTGCATACAGGTCTTTTGTCTCCTTAGGTAGGTTTATTCCTAGGTATTTTATTCTTTTTGTTGCAATGGTCAATGGGAGTGTTCCCTTAATTTCTCTTTCAGGGCTCTCATCATTAGTGTATAGGAATGCAAGAGATTTCTGTGCATTAATTTTGTATCCTGCTACTTTACCAAATTCAGTGATTAGCTCTAGTAGCTTTCTGGTGGCATATTTAGGATTCCCTGTGTATAGTATCATGTCATCTGCAAACAGTGACAATTTTACTTCTTCTTCTCTGATTCGGATTCCTTTTTTTTTTTTTTTCTTCTCCAATTGCTGTGGCTGAAACTTCCAAAACTGTGTGGAATAGTAGTGGTGAGAGTGGGCAACCTTGTCTTGCTCCTGATCTTAGAGAAATGGTTTCAGTTTTTCACCATTGAGAATGATGTTGGCTATGGGTTTGTCATATAGCATTTATTTTGTTGAGGTAGGTTCCCTCTATGCCTACTTTCTGGAGAGTTTTTATCATAAATGGGTGTTGAATTTTTTTGAAAGCTTTTTCTGCTGCATTTGAGATTGTCATATGTTTTTTTTTTCCTTCAGTTTGTTAATATGGTGTATTACATTGATTGATTTGCATATATTGAAGAACTCTTGCATTCCTGGGTTAAGCCCCACTTGATCATGGTGTATGATCTTTTTAATGTGCTGCTGGATTCTGTTTGCTAGTATTTTCTTGAGGATTTTTGAATCTATGTTCATCAGTGATATTGGTCTGTAGTTATCTTTTTTTGTGTGTGACATCTTTGTCTGGTTTTGGTATGAGGCTGATGGTGGCCTCATAGAATGTGTTTGGGAGCGTTCTTCCCTCTGCTGTATTTTGGAAGAGTTTGAGAAGAATAGGTGTTAGCTCTTCTCTAAATGTTTGATAGAATTCATCTGTGAAGCTATCTGGTCCTGGGCTTTTGTTTGTTGGAAGATTTTTTTTTTTTTTTATACAGCAGGTTCTTATTAGTCATCCATTTTATACACATCAGTATATATTTTATACACATATACATGTCAATCCCAATCTGTTGGAAGATTTTTAATCACAGTTTCAATTTCAGTGCTTTTAATTCATCTGTTCATATTTTCTATTTCTTCCTGGTTCAGTCTTGGAAGTTTGTACTTTTCTAAGAATTTGTCCATTTCTTCCAGGCCGTCCATCTTATTGGCATATCATTGCTTGTAGTAATCCCTCATGATCCTTTGTATTTCTGCAGTGTCAGTTGTTACTTCTCCTTTTTCATTTCTAATTCTATTGATTTGAGTCTTCTCCCTTTTTTTCTTGATGAGTCTGGCTAATGGTTTATCAATTTTGTTTATCTTCTCAAAGAACCAGCTTTTTGTTCTTTTGATCATTGTTATTCTTTCCTTCATTTCTTTTTCATTTATTTCTAATTTGTATTTTATGAATTCTTTCCTTCTGTTAGCTTTGGGGTTTTGTTTGTTCTTCTTTCTCTAATTCCTTTAGGTGTAAGGTTAGATTGTTTATTTGAAGTTTTTCTTGTTTCTTGAGGTAGGATTGTATTGCTATAAACTTCCCTCTTAGAACTGCTTTTGCTACATCCCATAGGTTTTGGGTCATCATGTTTTCATTGTCATTTATTTCTAGGTATGTTTTGATTTTCTCTTTGATTTTTTCAGTGATCTCTTTGTTATTTAGTAGTGTTATGTTTAGCCTCCATGTGTTTGTATTTTTTACAGTTTTTTCCTGTAATTGTTATCAAGTTTCATAGCACTGTGGTCAGAAAAGATACTTGACATGATTTCAATTTCCTTAAATTTACCAAAGCTTGATTTGTGACCCAAGATATGATCTATCATGGAGAATGAGAAGAAAGTGTATTCTGTTGTTTTTGGTTGGATTGTCCTATAAATATTAATTAATTCTATCTGTTCTAATGTGCCTTTTAAAGCTAGTGTTTCCTTATTTATTTTCATTTGGGATGATCTGTCCTTTGGTGAAAGTGGGGTGTTAAAATCCCCTACTATTATTGTGTTACTGTCAATTTCCCCTTTTATGGCTGTTAGCATTTACCTTATGTATAGAGGTGCTCCTATGTTGGGTGCATAAATATTTACAACTGTTATATATCTTCTTGGATTGATCCCTTGATCATTATTTAGTGTCCTTCTTTGCCTCTTGTAATAGTCTACATTTTAAAGTCTATTTTGTCTGATATGTGAATTGCTACTCCAGCTTTCTTTTGTTTTTCATTTTTATGGAATATATTTTTCCATCCCTTCACTTTCAGTCTGTATGTGTCCCTAGGTCTGAAGTGGGTCTGTTGTAGACAGCATATATATGGGGCTTGTTTTTGTATCTATTCAGCCATTCTGTGTCTTTTGTTGGAACATTTAATCCATTTACATTTAAGGTAATTATCGATATGTATGTTCCTATTACCATTTTCTTCATCGTTTTGGGTTTGTTATTGTAAGTCTTTTCCTTCTCTTGTGTTTCCTGCCTAGAGAAATTCCTTTAGCATTTGTTGTAAAGCTGGTTTGGTGGTGCTGAACTCTCTTTTGCTGTCTGTAAAGGTTTTAATTTCTCCTTAGAATCTGAATGAGATCCTTGCTGGTTAGAGTAGCCTTGGTTGTAGGTTTTTCCCTTTCATCACTTTAAATATGTCCTGCTACACCCTTCTGGCTTGCAGAGTTTCTGCTGAAAGATCAGCTGTTAACCTTATGGGGATTCCCTTGTATGTTATTTGTTGCTTTTCTCTTGCTGCTTTTAATATTTTTTCTTTGTATTTATAGTTTGATTAATATGTGTCTTGGAATATTTCCCCTTGGATTGATCCTGTATGGGACTCTCTGTGCTTCCTGGACTTGATTGACTATTTCCTTTCCCATGTTAGGGATGTTTTCATCTATAATCTCTTCAAATATTTTCTCAGACCCTTTCTTTTTCTCTTCTTCTTCTGTGACCCCTATAATTTGAATGTTGGTGTGTTTAATGTTTTCCCAGAAGTCTCTGAGACTTTCCTCAATTCTTTTCATTCTTTTTTCTTTATTATGCTCTGTGGCAGCTTTTTCCACTATTTTATCTTCCAGGTCACTTATCTGTTCTTCTGCCTCAGTTATTCTGCTATTGGTTCCTTCTGTAGTATTTTTAATTTCATTTATTGTGTTGTTCATCATTGTTTGTTTACTCTTTAGTTCTTGTAGGTCCTTGTTAAATGTTTCTTGTATTTTCTCCATTCTATTTCCGAGATTTTGGATCATCTTTACTATCATTACTCTGAACTCTTCTTCAGGTAGACTGCTTATTTCCTCCTCATTTGTTTGGTCTGGTGCGTTTTTACCTTGTTCCTTCACCTGCTGCATATTTCTTGGTTTTCTCAGTTTATTTAACTTACTGTGTTTGGGCTTTTTCACAGGCTGCAGGTTCATAGTTCCCATTATTTATGGTGTCTCCCCCCAGTGGGTGAGGTTAGTTTAGTGGCTTGTGTAGGCTTCCTGGTGAATGGGTCTGGTGCCTGTGTTCTTGTGGGTGGGGCTGTATCTTATCCTTCTATTGGGCAGAGCCATGTCTGGTGGTGTTTTAGGAATGTCTGTGAACTTCGTATAACTTTAGACAGCCTCTCTGCTAATGCATAGGGTTGTGTTCCTCTCATGCTAGTTGTTTGGCATGGGGCATCCAGCACTGGAGCTTGCTGGTCGTTGGGTGGAGCTGGGTCTTAGTGTTGAGATGAAGCTCTCTGGGAGATCTATCACCAAATGATATTACGTGGAGCCAGGAGATTTCTTGTGGTCCAATGTCCTGGACTCAGCCTTCCCACCACAGAGGCTCGGGCCAAACACATTGCCAGAGTACCAAGACCCTGCCAGCCATATGGCTCAGAAGAAAAGGAAGAGAGAAAAACAAAACAAAACAAACAAACAAAAAAAATGAACAGAGAGAACCCTAGGAGATATTGTAAAAGCAAACCTATACAGACAAAATCACACAAAGAAGCATACACATACCCACTGATAAAAAGAGGAAAAGGTTTTATATGTATATATATATATATATATATATATAAGGTTTTATATATATATATATAAAGAAGAGAGCAACCAAACCAATAAACAAATCCACCAATGATAATAAGCTCTAAATACTATACTAAGATAAACATAAAAGCAGAAACAAATTAGGCGAAGAAAGCAAACCTGAAGTCTACAGTTGCTCCCATAGTCCACGGCCTCAATTTTGGGAGCATTCATTGTCTATTCAGGGATTCTTCAGATGCAGGGTTTATCAAGTTGACTGTGGGGATTTAATCTGCTGCTCCTGAGGCTGCACAGAGAAATTTCCCTTTCTCTTCTTTGTTCACACAGCTCCTGGGGTTCAGCTTTTGTTTTGGCCCCACCTCTGCATGTAGGCTGCCCTCAGGCATCTGTCCCCTGCCCAGACAAGAAGGGGTTAAAGCAGCGGCTGATTAGGGCTCTCTTGCTCACTCAGGCCAGGGGGAGGGAGGGGTACAGTAGTCATAATTGGAACACAGGGTGAGCCTGAGGCAGCAGAGGCCGGCATAATGTTGAAACAACCTGTGGTGTGCCTGTGTTCTCCTGGGGACGTTATCCCTGGATCACGGGACCCTGGCAGTGGAGTGCTGCACAGGCTCCCAGGACAGTGTGAATAGTGACCTGTGCTTGCACATAGGATTCTTGGTGGCAGTGGCAGCAGCATTCCTGGTTCATGCCTGTCTCTGGGGTCTGAGCTAATAGCCACGTCTCATGCCCATTTCTGGAGCTTACTTAGGTGGTGCTCTGCCTTCTGTGGGCACACTGGGAAGGAATCCCCTCTCCTCATGAACCCTGAAACAAAGGTCTCTTTCCTCTCCAGCAAGTCCAGACTTCTTCACGAACTCCATCCCAGCTAGCTGTGGCACACTAGCCTCCTCAGGCTGTCTTCACGCAGCCAACCCCGGTCCTCTCCCTGCAATCTGACCTCTGAAACCCGAGCTTCAGCTCCCAGCCCCCACCCACCCCAGCGTGTGAGCAGACAAGACTCTCAGGCTGGTGAGTGCTGGTTGGCACTGATCCTTTGTGTGGAAATCTCTCCACTTTGCCCTCTACACTCCTGTTGGTGTGCTCTCCTTTGTGGCTCCAAAGCTTCCCCTCCATCCACCCCCTGTGCCTGACAGTGAAGGGGCTCCCTAATGTGCGGAAACTTCTTCTCCTTCACAGCTCCCTCCAAGAGGTATGGGTCCCGTCCCTATTCTTTTGTCTGTTTTTTCTTTTTTCTTTTGCCCTACCCAGCTACATGGGGATTTTCTTGCCTTTTGGGAAGTCTGAGGTCTTCTGCCAGCATTCAGTAGGTGTTCTGTAGGAATTGTTCCACATGTAGATGTATTTTTGATATATTTATGGGGAGGAAGGTGATCTCCACTTCTAACTCCTCTGCCATCTTGAAGGTCTTCAGAGTCATTGTTGACCTTGGCCAGTGGTGAAGTGGAAGACATACTGCTGAAGGCCAAAGATTAAGTGACCCAAAACCTATTCCATATTTTCAACCCTGTGTCTCTTCTAGTCTTTTGAGAATTCTGGGAGTAGTTTCCTCTTTTCCTAGTAACTTTTAGCTCCAAGCACCTTCTTGAGTTGAATTCCATCTTTTCACTGTCCTGTGCACACTTTCACACTAAATCAAAATTCCAGTTCCCCATAACTTCTGACCTTGCTTTACCCACTCCAAGGCAGTGCCAAAGCTCTGTCAAGGTGGGGTGCTTCCTCACTGTGGTAAGCAATAAACTCAGCTTTGTCTTGTCAACAGATCATGTTAGTGATATTTGGGGACCCAGAACCTGACCAGACTAACCGCGCCATAGAACTGAGACCCTTTCCTTCATTCACATGTACACACTACTAATTCACAGCATTTGTGTAAATAGCTGACATCACTAGGTTGTGTTTTATATTGTAATGCTGCTCAGACCCCATAGACCTCAAAAGCCTCTGATATCCCGCTTATTCTGAACTTTTACAGACAAGCTTCTCCCTTTGTACTCAATTTGACTACCAAAAACAAGGCAATGTAAGTCTCTGACTCCTCCCTACCAGCACAACCACTAACACCTGTCTCAGAATCTACCTTTGCAAACCCAGGGACCATTTTTAATTAAGAGCCCTGCCAAATAACAGTTCTCCATCCTTTGAGCAGCCCTGATAATCTCTCAGGGATCTTGAAATTTCTGCCCTGAGATTCCTTACAAGGGAAAAGAATAGCATGGATATTTATTTTCCCATTCAGATCTACCAAATTCAGTGGAGGCCCTTAAGCAAAAGTGGCTACAAATCATTTTAGGTTTAAATTATGAGTTTGATATATTGTTTTCTGTTATACCACTCAGTATAATTGCTCTAATGGATGTGTGCACAAGCTCAAAGGAGCATAAAAGAGAAGTTATCCAAGGCAGCCTGTGAAAGTCTGGTAAAGCTTCTAGAGGAACTGAGATGTGAAAGGTGAATTGGGCATTTGTAGCAGAGGCAAGAACACTCAAAGGAATAGAGATTGAAATAATAATAATCACTAAAATTGCTGAGCACTTCAAGTGTCAGCCCTGTTCTAAGCATTTCATTTTCACTCTTTTAAACAAGCCATTGAATTCTCTCAACCACCATGGGAGGTCAGTATAATTTTATCATCCTCATTTTACAGATGGGAAAACTGAGACACAAAGATATTTCATAAATAGCTCAAGGTCACACACACATTTCTAGAGTCTAGGATTCAAACCCAGGAGATAAGAGCACACTGAATCACATGCAAATTTTCCTCCTACTGAAAGAACAAGATGAGATTAAAAGAAATGAGAGATCTCGCTAAGGGGTTGGAGCATTAATCACAAGAGAAATAAAGGAGGGAGATGATGTTGTATAGCGTTATCTTCAATCTTTGGGATTTTGTCATTTACAGACTTCTTCAATTTTTCCTTGTGACTCTTTTCAATTATTTTAGAAAAAGAAAAGTGCACAGTTAAGGATTGTTAATTCATGCTTGCATGGGGAAAGGATTCCTGTCACAAGTTGAGACCAGGCAGAGACCCACATAGTATAAGAAAATGCTTGAGAGCTCAGTGTTGTGACAGAGCAGGCTCTGGGACTACTGACAAACTGCAACTTTCTGGCCTGCAGTTTCTTCACGAAAAATAAAGGATGGAACTCAACGGTCTCTAAAATCCTATCAAGTCCCATATCCCTATTGCCTCCTACCAACTTGCACTTGGACCTCTGTGCTTGCCTGCTGTCAGCTGAGTTTCCCATGTTTGTATGTTCTTATTCCTCCTCTCCTTCCTCTTTCTCCCATCTTCTATATCTCACTGTTCTGGTACCATCTGTTGTTTTCATACATCCTGATAGCTCAAGAATGAGTTTTTACATGGGAAGTTTCTCCTATATGAGATTAGGCTCTTCATAGGAAAGATACACTTTAACAAAAAAATTATGAATGCAGTCTTCCACCATGATCATTTTCTGTCCTTCAATCTCAATTTTTCTTCTTTGTAGTGGTTATGGTATTAGGAATAAATATACATATTTATTATGGCAAAGTTAGAAATTATACATAAGCAAAACATTTTTGCATATATCTTTCTAGACTCATATACATTATTTATCTTTTATTTTCAAATCCCAATTCCTGAGAAATTTGTTAAAACTCCTATGTTAATTGTAAGCAGAGTTTCTTCTGAGAAGTTATAAGAAGAGTTGAAAAAGCAAACAAACTGGTAGAAGAAATACATCAAATCTTGGATAAAATTGTTTCCAAAGAAAATGGATCAAATTCTGGTCTTAGAAACTCATGCCTCACTTTATTCCATATTCATTACAGTCTTGTAAAAAACTAAAACTGTGCAGTACTTATGCATGAATACCCTGTACCACTTCTAAGAAATGCAAAGCACAGATTCGATCTCATTGCCTTTCATCAAAACCTCACAGAGTCCTGTATGAAAGTGCTGTTCTCCCCACGTCAGAGGTGTGTTACAAAGCTAAAAGTTACCAAACCTGTTCATGGCCTGCCATTTTATGCAATTTGGAATTAGAAAGAATCTAAAATTCTATTCTCTCTACTGTTATCTTGCTATTGTTAACATAACCCTAAGTCTATAGTATCTCTCTTTTGAAGGAAATAAATTCCAAGAAACTGCAGGAGAAGAAACAGATCTCAAAATCACTCTAATTTTATTCGTGTCTTGGGGAATACAAACGAGCTATCAATGTAAATATCAGTAAAACATTCCTAGGTCCTTAGATGAGAGGTGTTAAATAAACACATTTTTAACTGAGTCTGAAAAATGTGTTTACTTACAAACTTCCTACACTATTCTGACTGCTTTCCCAGAAGCAGGCTCCCTTCATCACCACAGGGCTTCCTCGGGAGCCTGCGTGCTCTTGTTCTTCAGCATTCTCGACATGTGACCCACTCTCAGAGACCCACAACTCTGAGAAGGTTGTTCGTTTGTGCTGTGATGCATCGTCAATTTTCCCACTGCAAAGGCTGCCTCTGCCCTCATGTGACTCAGAGCCTGTCAAACTACCCCTGAACTAGAAGTCCTCATGTGGCCCTCTCCCCAACATCTTAATAGAAGATTTGCTCTTATGTTTTCTTTGACTTTCTGTCTTGCCTTCTCCCCCTGTGCTCTTTCTTTAGGCCCAAACTTCTCTATCACTTGTCTCTGTTTTATCCTACTTTAATCATATCAAGAAACTACCCCTCTTCTCACTTGTTAAAAGGAGCAAATTAAAGTCTCTTGTACTTGTTTTATCTCCCCAGCTTCTCCCAACCTCCCAAACAAAAAGAAAAAAAAAACAATTGTATAAAGCTCACGAGGGCAGAAACAGTGAATAAGGTTTTATTCAGCTTTACATCCCCAGAAGCTCTTAGTACAGTGACTTGCAAGCAGTAACTTATGTTTAATTAGCTCTTGGATCGCATTTTGAAGGCCTCAGTTTGGCCAGATAACAAAGTTCACAATAAACATCACAGTATAGATTATAATCTGGTCTCTATAATTCTACTCTTTTCTTAGTTATAATCGTCATTTGCATGTAATGCACCATTTTCTGGGCTCCATTGTTGAAAATGAACTTTTGACACTAAGAGATAAAATGATTTATTGTTCATTTAGGGAGCCAAAATCTCCTGCCAGTTGGATGCTCACAACCTCTTTAACAACAAAAAGCACAGAATCACCACATATCCACAATACTAAGTCATACCTTTCATAATTTAGCATTTCTAAAATTGTGATGAATTTTATAATTGATGCATACATTTACTGTGGTAGTGCTGATTTTTCCCTTCAACCATTAGTGATGTTTCTTACAAATACAAGGTAAAATTTGGATTTCAGTGCTTCAAAATAGCACTTTTGAAAGAATGTTACCTTTTTTTCATTTTTTACTCTACCCAATGAATATTTTTCTCAACAGGAAGCTCATGAATTTTTAGTCCTTGATTAATTGACCCTGAAGTATGGAATTAAGTGTCACCGCATCATAAAGTAACCAATGACACAGCTTCCAGTTAGTGCCATCAATTGTTTTCTGCATTTTCTACTCTTCCAAAGTGTGTTATGAACTGATGTATGTTGTTAGGGCACTTGCCAGGTTGCGCTCCTTCTACAGCGACATTTGACATTTAATTTAGGGGTTGAGCAAATGGCAGCTGCTGCAGGCTGTGACTACCTGTAGCACTGAAACTAACTTAGATAGAATCAGTAGCTTTTGCTTTTTACTTCTCAAAAAATTATCAAAGTTACAGGGATTCTAGAATTAAATTAAGTTATGAAAACCCTGTTTCAGCCTCTCGCTGATATGAAATACGTATCATGGTGCCCAGAATATTAAATTTAAAAATAGTATATTAAAGATTTTTTCTTTCGTATTTAGATAGTTACATATTAAAAGACAGATATTATCCTCCTTCATAAGGAAATACACAAATCATTAAGAAAAGTTTGAATACTTTTTAAAAGAAAAGAATGAGAAACACAACAAATAACTCATCAAAGAAATATAAAGAACCAATACGTATGGAAAAAGAAAAGTACAACATCACTATTAATTGAAAGCCATTTACCATAGCTACTATTTTTTCTTTCTTTGGTCAAGTTTTCTAATAACTTTAAAAAAATAGCTTTATTGAGATAAATGTCACCATTTTAAAGTTCACAATACAGTGGTTTCAATATATTCACAGAGCTGTGCAATTATCACCACTGTCTAATTTTAGTGCATGTTCATTGTTCCCGAAAGAAACCACACGTCCATTAGAAGTCACTCTCCATTCCTTATTCCCCCAAGCTCCTGGTAATCACTAATCTACTTTCTGTCTCTATGGATTTGCCTATTTTGGATATTTCACATAAATGGAATTACACAACATGAGGTCTTTTGTGAATGCTTTCACTAAGCATAGTGTTTTCAAGGTTCATACATGTTCTATCATGTAGCAATACTTCATTCTTTTTATCATTCCAGTGATGTTTTGACAATGTTTTGGTGAAATTAAACTCTCTAACATTATTGTTGGGACAATATATTGATTTTTTTGAAAAGTCCTTCCTGGGGAACAATTTGGCAATCTATATTTAAAAACCTTTTTTAAAATATAAAACTTTTCACCCTGGAATTCCACTTTCAAGAAATCACTCCAAAGAAACAATCATAGATGTGCACGTAAATCGTCCACAGTGGTATTGTTTGCAGCTCTGTAGTTGATTAAGAAATACTGGGAGCAACATGATGCTCAGCAGTAGTGAATATGTTTGATAAATCATGATGTGGCAATATTGTGGGATACTCTGCAGCATTTGAAATGATGATGAGGACTGTGCTGTAGGAACTTGCCCTGGAGCTATGGGGTTGCCATCTTGTGGATTACGACCCCTTTTCTAATTAAATCAGATCAGTTATGCTTTTTTCAAAATGTAATGTAAAACCTGACTATATAATAGATAACAGAGTTATGCTGCTTTAAAAATTAATTTTAAAACAAGCCTTATAGATGAATATTTACAATTGCAGAAAGAGATTAGTGATATAAAGTTGAGTGGCAAAAGCAACTTAATACACACTATGTACAGTTGGATTCCACTTTTTATAAAAAAAAGTATATGTAAGTGTGTGTATTAAAGATATATGATATATATGTATGTTTTTACTTTTTGCCTCTGTGTTTTCTGTAACATTTATGACTACTTATATGATAAGGAAAAAAAGTCAACTTTTTCTTTACTCTGTAATTCAGACATACAGCACACAATGCTTCTTCTTCATCATCCTTTTTTCTTTTAACATTTCTTTTGTGTACCATAGAGAAGCTTCTTAGTTTATTTGCTCCCAGCAATTGAGCTACAACATCACTTCTATTTTGAATTAACTGGCTGCACTTCAATTTCTCCTTCGTGTTCTGGCTAATCATAAAATATTATTCAGTCAGGTTCATAGATAAAAGAATTCCCCCCTAATTCCATTAAATAGTTTGTACACACACCCTAAAGTGAACCTTGGTCCCCACAACCCAGGCTTGTGCCCTGACATTGCCAAGGTTTTTTCAGTCTCTTTAAAAGGACAAGGAGGTTAAACCAGATTCCAAAACAAGGCAAATTCAGGCAGATATTAGTTTATGTAGATAACCAGACTACTCTCTGTATCTATAAGAACATGGAACACCTAACTTTTTCCAGTAATGAAAAATTCACTCAATAAGCTGATCTTAGCAAATACTTTGATGTTTGACTATTTGAACTCTAGACATACATCTTTTTTTCTTTTATAAATTATAGGTATATGAGCAAACTTTCACTATTCATCCTTAGTACAACATGTGCTAAAAAAAAATTAACTCTTTACGGCTTCAACCCAAGCAACACATACCATTAATTAACTTGCACGTTAATGACAACTACTGCAAACAAATTCTAAAGCAGCAAGACAACTACCTCCTCTTCCGGGGGCCCTGTAGATGCTCTTGTAGATCTCAAAATTGCATGCATACGATTTGTAATTAAAAGGCAGATAAAGTAAATCTAGTCTGTTCATCCTTTCAAAGGCTGTCCAAAGCAAATGTTCTCCAGTTGACCTTTAGTAGACAAAACCACAGGCACAACAGTTAAAACCAGAGAATGCCACTGGTGATAGAAGTCAAAGACTTCAAAGGAAGATTTGGCCAATAAACACTGGTAGGTGTTTATTTAAACCATAGTGTGATTATTTGGGGAATGACTTCTTTCTTTTTCCAATTTCATTCATTTAAAAATATGGAGCCTGGTTTACTTTCCACTGTGAATTCATAATATCCTCACTGTACACTCTGCTGCTAATGGCACCAGATCATTGTTTAAAAAGAATTCTTCATACAGTTTGAGTTTTATAAGTTTACAAATGCAGGAAAATAGTATGTGTTTCAACACAAAGATTATTTTAAAGAGGTACTGGCTACTATTTATACAGTTTTCTCTGTGAAATTACAGTTTTTTGGTAGATCTCTTACTGCAGTTAATAATATGTTTTACCTATTTAATAAGTTACCAAAAGCAGATACACAATTATATAATTTATACAAGATTATGTAAATGGAAAATTCAATAACATTCAAAGAAGTTGTTTTCATGAACTATATTTTATTCACATTTGCTTTTCTGAGATAATACAGAGATGGTGAAAACTTAGTGGAGTTACTGGCAAATTATAAATACCCAACATTGATGCTATCATTATTATGACTATTACTAGACTATTATTTATGAATGCTATGAGCCAAACATTTTGTGTGGGCACAAAGGCAAGCAACAACTTCTGCTGACATTGAATTTGCCATTTATCAAGGAGATAGATGTTTATTCAGAATTATACAAACAAATCTAAATTTACTACGTTCCTGTGAAGTAGAGGCATACAGTGCTATGAGAGTGTAAAATAAAAGACCTGAGCCGTTCTGGAGGGTCAGGGGAGGCCTCCCAGAAGTAGTCGTGCTTAAGGTGAGATAAGAACAAAGACCAAACAAACAGAAAGAACAAAGGACCAAGATGGTGAGAAAAGGGGCTCCCAACAAAAAGAAAAGCATATTTGAGACAGTGAAGGTCAGTGAGATTGGATCAAAAACGCAGAAGAAAAATACATTGATTCAATACATATTTAGATAGTAAAATCCACATGAAGATGTCATGCACTGGACATAGAGAAAGAAAGAAAACAATTTGTCAAGTGATGACTCCTATAACCTGGCAGACATCACCTTGACCAAACGATTAAAGTTATCATCAGAAATTAATGAATTGAATGAGAAGAGCCCATTATCACTTCTGTGAAATTCCTATATAACAGTGTTGGGAAAAATGGATATTCACATACAAAAGAAAGAATTTGGATACTTAACCATGTATCATATACAAAAAAAGACTCAAAATGGATTAAAGACCTAAACATTAGACCTAAAACTATAAAACTCCTAGAAGAAAACAGAGAAAAACCTTCAAGACATTAGATTTGACGTTAGATTTTGGATATGACACCAAAAGCACAAACAGCAAAAGAAAAAAATCAACAAACGCGACTTCATCAAACTTAAAAACTTCTGCACACCAAAGGAA
The DNA here is from genome assembly GCF_949987515.2 of Delphinus delphis. NCBI lineage: Eukaryota > Metazoa > Chordata > Mammalia > Artiodactyla > Delphinidae > Delphinus > Delphinus delphis. Next base: position 34,452,374 of record NC_082690.1, on the reverse strand, counting down.
AGAATCAATAGAGTGAAATGCCAACCTATAGAATGGGAGAAAATACTTGCAAATCATATACCTGATAAGGGTTATTATCCAGAATATATAAGGAACCCTTACAACTCAACAACATAAAACCAAATAATCCAAAGTACTTGAATAATATAACTTCTCCAAAGAAGTTATACAAATGGCCAACAAGTATATCAAAAGATGCTCAACGTCACTAATCATAAGAGAAATGCAAATCAATAACACATGAGATATCACCTCACATCTATTAGAATGATCACTATCAAAAGTATAGGAAATAAGTAGTATTGAAGAGGATGTGAGAAATTGGAACTTTGGGGCACTGTTTTGGGGAATGCAAAATAGTGCAGCCATTATAAAAAATAGTAAGAAGGTTCCCCTCAAAATTAAAAATAGAATAATGATATAATCCAGCATTCCCACTTCTGGGAGTATACTGAAAATAATTCAAAGCAAAGCAGGATCTTGAAGAGACATTTGCACACCCATGTTCATTGCAGCATTATTCACAATAGCCAAGAGGTAGAAGCGCCCAAATGTCTATCAATGGATAACTGGAATATTAGGTAGCCTCAAAAAAGAAGGAAATTCTGTCACATGCCACAATATGAATGAATCTTAAGGACATTATGCTAAGTGAAATAAACCAGTCACAATAGGACAAACATACGGAATGATTCCACTAATATGAAGTATCTAAAGTAGTCAAAATAATAGAAACAGAAAGTAGAAAGGTGGTTGACAAGGGCTGTGGGGGCGGGGAGGGGAATTAGTGTTTAACAAGTATAGCGTTTCAGTTTTACAAGATGAAAAAATTCTAGAGGTCTGTTGCACAGCCATATGAATATACTTAACACTACTGAACCACTTAAAAATGATTAAGATGGTAAAATTTGCTATATTATTTTACCACAATAAGAAAAATAACTAATGTTTTCAAAAAATCAATGTTATGAAATATGAAGAAAGACTCAGAAAAATAGTTCAGATTAAAGGAGACTAAAGAGAAATGACAACTGAATACAATATTGATATATGATCTTGGATTATTTTTTATAAAGGACATTATTAAGGCCTTAGAGAAAATCTGAATAAAGTCTATGGATTAGGTAATATTGTATCAATGGTAATTTCCTGATTTTGATAATATTCTGCTTTAATGTGGAAGAATTCCTGTGATTTTAGCAAATAATGACTGAGGTATTTAGGGGTGAATTGTCATCTTGTATACAACTTACTCTTAAAGGGCACAGAAAAAAAAGTGTCTCTGTGTGTATGTGTGTACAAAGAAAGAGAGCAAATGTAGTAAACTGCTTACATTTGAAGAATGTGAGTGATAGTTATCCAAGAATGTTTTTGTAGTATTCCTAATTTTTTAGCTTGTCCAACCAGATTTCATTCACCAAAGTGGGTAATATTGTATAAAGGGTTTCCACTCTGCCCCTGCCCAGTACTGGTGCTGGGAATTTCCATTCCTACTTTCACTGATGATTTGGTGTGTTTGAGGACCCTGGACTTTTGTAAAGGGGGAAGAAGAATGAAACAACCAATGCAATTCTTCTTGGCAATACACAGTGCTTGCTCAAGGGGAGACACTGCTCTGTAGGCTTTGTCTGGGTTCCATGCTTTGATTTGGCTTTCAGGCACCTCACTGGTACTGTTCATCAGTGAGTTAGGCAACATCCTGAGCTTGAGTTCTCCATCTGATGCCCCACCATGCACCCAGTTATAAGTGGATTAAATGAGATCTATCTGCCTGGACCCCATCTGAGGTCATTATCCTGTTCTCCTCCTCCATTCCACCCACAAATTAGGTATCCTTTTCTACCTCTGCAGGTGCTGGATATATAGTGATGTCCTTCTGCCTCTAATCTTGATCCAATTTTATTATATATACAATCTATATCCTGTTTCCTCCAATGAAAATCTTTATTCTTGATTTTTCTAAAAACATATATGGAGATCAGATAATTTCTAGGCTACCGATAAAATTTTGAATGGTGCCAGCTTTATAGTTGGTAACTGAAGCTTTTGTTTTGGATGAGTTTTCCAAGGAAAAGAGCAGAGTGAGAAGGCTTGAAAGCCTTGAGGATTCCCTAATGTTTATCATATTAAATATTTAACTGCTTATTAAATTATAGACATTATATATATTTTAATATTAAAATTGAAGTCTTCGTTAGGACATTTTACAGTCCTTTCCAACCTAGAGATGCTATGATTTCCTGAGTTACTTTCAGATTACCTGAAAATTACTTTGATCCTTGAGGAGAAAGAATTAATCAAACAAATTAACCATAGTGATTAGTTCAGCTGACTTAATGACTTATTTTGATTATTATACAGTTGACAGTTGCTGTAAACCTCACTAAATCACAGCAGAGTAAAACTCATGCTGTGATAGTGGCAAAATTAATGGCATTAATTGGGGAACAGGGGGTAACTTCATTTTTCTCATCATTAAACAATTCTTATTGGAAAGGAAACCAGACATGCAGAATATTATAAAGGAGGAAATAAAAATCGTCCATAATTCCCCAGCCAGAAATAACCTATCAACATTATTAGCCATTGCTCTTTAATGATTTATTCTAAAGAAATACTTATACTATCAAGTACACTAATGAAAAAAGATAAATATATGACACATATTGATATAACATATATATGCTTATTATGGTATCATCATAATGAAAAATTGAAAACTACCCCGCGTATGGGGGTAAATAAATCATGTGCTATCTATGTAAATGACTATTATGTTAGAAAGTGTGGGACACTTGCTTGAGTTAGCACTTCATCACAATCAACTACAGGTAAAAACTTAATTGTGATGGCACTTGGCAATGCATGCCACAGATTACTAGCACAGTATATCCTTTCTTATTGACAGGTAATTGAGCCCTGCATTCAAGACCAAGGACATGACTGAGCCAATCCCCAAATTCCATCTTTGTGAGATTTTGAGGAACCATTTTTGGTACCAAGTACAGAATCAGCCTGAGTCAAAGCAAGAAAAAAAACACAGTAGGTATTTAAACAGACATTATATACATATATAAAAGTATATATATATATATATATATATATATATATATATATATATAAAAAAAGTATAGTTGCTTTACAATGTTGTGTTACCTGTTGTGTTTCAGGTGTACAGCACAGCGATTCTGTTATATATATATATATATATACGTATATATATACACACATATATGTATATATATATTCTTTTTCAGATTCTTTTCCTTTATAGGTTATTACAAAATATTGAGTAGAGTTCCCTGTGCTATATAGTAGGTCCTTGTTGTTTATCTATTTTATATATAGTAGTGTGTATACATTAATCCCAAAGTCCTAATTTATCCCTCCCCCACCCCTTTCCCCTTTGGTAACCATAAGTTTGTTTTCTATGTCTGTGGGTCTATTTCTGTTTTATAAATAAGTCCATTTGTATCTTCTTTTTTTAAGATTCCACATATAAGTGATATCATATGATATTTGTCTTTGTCTGGCTTACTTCACTTCGTATGACCCTCTGTAGGTCCATCCATGTTGCTGCAAATGGCATTACGTCATTCTTTTTTATGGCTGAGTAATATTCCATTGTATATATGTACCACATCTTCTTTATCCATTCATTCTTTATCCATCCATTTAACAGAAACATTTTATTCAGAGGAATTGATTAAATTGTTATTGGATAATTGAAAATGTGAAAGGAGGACACTAAGGTAACATACAGCTAGCAATTTCAGGAAGCTCTGTCACCTCAGTGGAAAGGGATACAATCAGTAAAGGTTGATGTAATTGGCACCTGAGGCTTGGAGGAAATGCCCTGCAGAGCTGCCACTCAGGTCCCTTAGAAGAGAATTCTACCCAGCTGTGATGGTAACTGCAGCTTGGAGGGGCCTGTAAAGCAGGAACATTATTTTTATTGTTTTATAAAGTTCTTGTGTGAATTAAATGAGGTTACACATGTGAAGCTCTTAGCTATTATTATTGGTGGAGGTAATGTAGGCGAATAGTTAAGCACAGAAACCTTAAGTCAAACCATCTGGGTTCAAATAGCATGTCTAAGAAATACTAGCTGTTTGCATAGAAAGTCTCTTTGCTTTCTTCTTATCATAATGACTGTAAAATGTATTGGAATTTATTAAATCTTACTAGAATATCAAACTGGACAATTTTTGATAAGATGGGTATAAATTCTCAACGCTATAATGTAAGTAGTATTCTTTTCTCCATTTCACAGATTTGAAAACTGAGGTATAGTGAGGTCAACTAATTTTCCCAAGGCTACATAGCTCATCAGTGGTAGAACTTGTATTGAATCAGGATTCTCCATAATATTTACCACCATATAATACATTATATATTTTTACTTATCTCCCCCTGCCCACTAGAATATATGCGCCATGAGAACAGCAATTATTTGTTTATTTTTTAGTTTGTTTGTTCACTACTTTGTTCAGCCCTTTGAACATGGCATGGTACATAATAGGCACTGAATAAATATTTGTTGTGTGAATATAAACCACGCAGGGAATCCAAAAAAGAACAACTATATATATACATATATATTATCTCACTTTGTAATGGCCACAATGTTGAGGAATAGTAGGATAGGTATTATTTTGCCTGCATTTCTCATAGACAAAAATTTTAAACAGGTGAAATTAATTCTTTAAGTTACATACTTAGAGGACCCTCGGCCTTCGGATAAGCAGCTCATAGTCGTATTCTATACCTTAAGTTTGAGACAGAGGTCAAAAGAGAGAAGCAGGGAAAGTGTTAAAAGGAGGAGACAGGCTCATGATAAAATATTTGTGAGATCAGGGTACTCTGTGGGCCAGAGTTTGAAGCCTCAAAGGCTGACTGCTGTGGAGCAGGCTATAGTAGGAATAATGAGGTATGTCACTACTACAGTTGTAGTAGACTGAAGATGGCAACATAGCTTTCTCACTGATCTGAAAATTCTTAAAGATATAGTTTCAACGCTAAGTCAAAATTACTTAGTCAAATTTTCTCTGGCTCATTCCAGAAATCATGAATAAAAACTTAATTTGAAAACCATGGGAACAAGATAAAAATGAGTCTACTTCAAGTTTCCCAGAGAGCAACATGAATTATAATCACTAGTTAAACATTCAAAGACTTCAAAGGAGCATTTAGAGAAATAACTGGTTAAACCAAACCTGGCCATTGTACTTGGAACTTCACAGGGTTTTGTAAATCTCAATTAATTAGTGTTTATAAGCTACCATGAGATCATTGGATAAATAGTAGATAATAATTAAGCGTTATTATATGAAATGTGTTATTACATTTAAGCTCTCATGAAAATGGTTAAAATGAAAAAATGCCAAATGGTAAAGCCCATAAAAATAATGTTTAAATGTGTATAGCTTCTTTAGTCTGAGCCCTAAAAGATGTTTGAAATTGGTTACCCTCCATGAAATGTTGAAATGTTTTTATGGGTGGTGAAATAGAAGCACAGAGGTACAGAGGACAGCTAGAAATAAAGCGTCATTTTCCTTGATACCAGTCTTTACGTGAATCTGGAGCAAAGACTACAGAATCATAATTGAGGCAAGACCTACTCACCAAACAAGACAATAAGGAAACAAGTTTGTAGCTGTTGTAGGATCTAGCAATAAGCATATATTTTCTTTGCAAAAATTAGTAGGCTCTTGTTCTTAAAATAGCTGCTTCCACTGCTAAAGTCTGAGTCACTGTGAGTTTTCACCTAAGTTGGAAACAAATGTCAGTGTCAGCATGTTTGTTTATGAGCTGAGGCTTGAAAGATTTTCCAGTTTTGCCAAATTGAATGCAATCTTCTCAGTGTAGCTCTAAGATGGTTTATAGAGTGAATAAGGAGGGTACAGCTGCCACACTATTGTCCAGTTCCTCAAAAAATCCTTGTTACACATAAGCTCTTCTCCCTGCATCACTTAGGAAATAGATAAACTCCTCTATTTTCAAAAAGGTGAAATACCAAGAAGCGTATGAGAGTTTAGCTTTTGTTAGTCCATGGTGATTTATACAAATGACGGCCAACACTGTGTTCCAGGAGGGATCAGGAATCTTTTGCTCCTACCTGAAAGTCGGTGAGTTGAAAGTTTATCAATAAAGGAAGCACTGAGCAACAGGTGATCATATTTATCCGGATCCTCTGTCAATGCTTTTCCCTTGGGACCTTCCAGGTGAGTTGCTTGATGTGCTCATCGGTCAGCCACTACCCAGGTGCCAGAATGAGCAGCCTTGCTTTAGGAACCAAAGAACTCTCTGGCTGTACCAGAATGAAAATAAGAATCCAAGGATGAGAATGAGATGATCAACTTTTTAAAAAACTTCTGGCACTGTATTTCCCTCCTGCTGGTCTGAAAACAAAAACTGATCTGATTTACACAAGAATTGGCATAGACTACCATTAGCTACTAAAAAGTAAGATATTTCAGAAATATTTTGGAAAGACTGATAAATAAAAGATGAAATAACCAAGATTAGTACAAAATGTCCACTCCTTTTTTAAAGTTATATTCATAGATACTTTGAAAATATTTAAAAACATTGAAACCAACACATCTGTTATTTATCGTTGAATATAAATTTATGGATATTGTCCAATCTCTACAGACAACAAGGGGTCAGTGTATTTCTTCCCCAACTGATTTTGAAAATAGTGTTTATTTTAAACATGTGTAGCGTTTTTTAATTCTCCAGTGCCCGTTTTTCTTAACACCAAAAACATTGTCCCATCTTCACAGTAAAAAGCCACAAGTCTATTTTAAGTACTAGGTTATTTTTGAGAAGCCTCTTAATTATGTGGTTTAAAAACCTTTATGGTGTACAGAATATTTCTAAGTTATGGTCATTTTTTTTTCTTGGTCAGACCTCAAGATATATGATCCAGGGATTTGCTTCCCTAAAACTATATACCTACAATTTATCTCGGTTATCTTATTTAATAAGGTTCTCCATAAAATCTAACTCATTTTTCTTACAATCTAACATTGTAAGCCCTCTGCAGGGACTGGAGTTTGTTTTCTCTTCAGTCCAATCTAATACTGGTGTTCTTCTTAATTATTTTCTTCACAAAACTTCATCAATGATTTTTGCAGTTTTTATTTTTAACTTCCAAATTTTTTGAGGGGTTATCTTGATGCTTCTTATGCTTGCTAGAGAACTTTATAAAGCAAGAAAACTTAATGATGAAATTATACAATAATCAATCGCTAAATTTGAATAAATGTTTCTTCATAATTAGGCTTTGGAAATTCTAGGATTTGGGGAAGATCAATCCAATGGGTTCCTTCTTTGTCTCCAGGAGCAGACAAAATACAAGTCAGGTGTACACACTAAGCTTTTTGACCAGACTGTTTGACCTCTATTATTGCCTTTGTTCTCCTGATCCTGGGCTTCCTCTGTCACCAGACTTGCATGAAGCTACCCTTTAAAAAAAAGCTGCTTTCTTTACCTGGTTCTGCCCTTTCCCCTGTGTCATTTTGACCCAACTCTTTGCCACCTCACCTAGATATCCCAGAAGAATATTTATGGGAAAGTGAGATCAATGCAATAGTATTTTTTTTTTAACAACCTTATTCGAGTAAAATTGCTTTACAGTGTTGTGTTAGTTTCTGCTGTATAACAAAGTGAATCAGTTATATGTGTACATATATCACCATATCCCCTCCCTCTTGCATCTCCCTCCCACCCTCCCTATCCCACCCCTTTAGGTGGTCACAAAGCACCAAGCTGATCTCCCTGTGCTGTGTGGCTGCTTCCCACTAGCTATCAATTTTACATTTGACGGTGTATGTCAAATATGTCAGTGCTACGCTCTCACTTCGTGCCAGCTTACCCTTCCCCCTCCCCGTGTCCTCAAGTCAATTCTCTACGTCTGTGTCTTTATTCCTATCCTGCCCCAAGGTTCCTCAGACCGTTTTTTTTTAGATTCCATATATCTGTATTAGCATACGGTATTTGTTTTTCTCTTTCTGACTTACTTCACTCTGTAGGACAGACTCTAGGTCCATCCACCTCACTACAAATAATTCAATTTTGTTTCTTTTTATGGCTGAGTAACATTCCATTGTATATATGTGCCACATCTTCTTTATCCATTCATCTGTCGATGGACACTTAGGTTGCTTCCATGTCCTGGCTATTGTAAATAGTGCTGCAATGAGCATTGTGGTACATGACTCTTTTTGAATTATGGTTTTCTCAGAGTAAATGCCCAGTAGTGGGATTGCTGGGTCATATGGTAGTTCTATTTTTAGTTTTTTAAGGAACCTCCATACTGTTCTCCATAGTGGATGTATCAATTTACATTCCTACCAACAGTGCAAGAGGGTTCCCTTTTCTCCACACCCTCTCCAGCATTTATTGTTTGTAGATTTTTTGCAATAGTATTTTTAAAAGCACATTGTACTATTTTTTAAAATGGGCTTTTTTTTTTCTGGTGGTGGTTTTTCCAAGTTTATTTTGAAATGATACCAACAGTAAAACTTATAATTTTTTTTACAGACTGTTATTTCCAATAAGTAAAATAAGTTACAGCAAAATTTTTGTACATTTTTGTATTTTGTTTTTACAATGCTGTACTATAGTTAAAATGCCCTTTTGTTGTTGTTTGAAACCACTTGAAAAATATACCAGATTTCTTCATAGCTCATAAAGTGCAGCAAATTTCTTTTACTTTGAAATGGTAATTTTATGTGCCTATTTACTTCCCTTCCATAGAGAAGAATTTTTTAAGTAGTTAATGTGTTCTCTAATCTGAAGATCAGCAAAAGGAACAAAATAGATTAGAAGATTTAGTTTAGCTACTTACCAGCTGCATGAATTTTAGCAAATCAATCTCTCTGAGCCTCTAAAATAGGAAAAACAATATCTCTCATAGTACTCATGATAAGGGAGTGGACATCTATCATCAAATTTCCAGCAACCCTTTTGCCCTCAGGGAACTGAACCTTTCTACCCCATGTAGTTCTGATAAATGATTAATTCCCAGAGCCCCACCAGTCTCCAGACCACAAGTTTATTAAGTGACAACAACCTGGCCAATCAGAATACCTCAACCTTCTCTCCACTGTGACTGATCCCAGAGAGGGGCACATGACCTACAAAGGGCCCACTGGAGTCCTTCTTTGAGCTTTGCTCTATGAAGACACAAAGAGAATCTCTCCTCTAGGATAACAAATGCAAAGAAACATGTGAAGCTAAAGTTAGGTGACTTTGAGTTAGCAGAGAGAAAAGCTGACCTGAGAGTTATACAGTTAGACACTTTAGTCCTGCCATGTTTAAAGTCAGATCTACCCCTGAGGTTTTCAAGTAAGCCCTTACCCTCCAAAAGAGATCCCCTTTTAAATGCTTTACTAGTTCAAAATGGTTTTTATCACTTGCAACTGAAAAAGTTGAGACTAATATAAAGGATTAAGTGAGACAAAGTATGCAAATATAAAGATGTGTACCAACGTTAAGGTATAACTACTGTTCAAAGATGACAGCCCCCCAAATTATCATGAAGAGAAATTCATGTCAGAGAAATATAGTCAGGACTGTACCATGTGGGGGTCACTTGGTAAATATGAACATCCTCATTACATGGTCTGCAATCATATCCCACAACCAAAAATAAGGGGGGAACTTCCCTCCTAGAGATCATTCTGAATTTCTGGCGATAGCATATGGATAAAGAAAATTCAGACTGAGCTCTGATGAACCATACCACTTGATGAAAGTTTCAAAATCTGCCCAAAAAAGCAATCATTTAGAAAAAACCAAAAAGACTGTCTACCATAGAATTTCTCCTATTCCCTTATATAATGTTGTATAAATATTGTTTTAGTCTTCAATGTGAATATTCGAAGAACACAGATTGCTATGGTATTTTGTAACTTTGTTTCTTCTATGACTATGATGGCTTTCTTCCTCCTCCCAAGTATTAAATTGGGTTGTTAACTTAAAAGGCAAAAATTAGTGACTATATTTGTCCCTGTTGTAATAGTGGATAAACAAACAGTTGTGGTTAGTGCGTAGGCATTTAAGATGTTCAGAATGCAGATTGTGGTTTAGAGATCTATCTCAAAAATGGGATTTCCAGAATAGGAGTCTATTTGGAAATGAACACAGTGCACAGGTAGAGCAAAGACATCAAGGAAAATAAAGTCTGGAAGACTCACTCAATTCCGGTACAAGTACAATGCTAGATAGTAAAATACACAGTGATGTTAAATAACCCTTCTCCTCTGACATGTGGGTTGAACAATTTTCTGACACATCAGAAAATAAATAGGACAAATCTGTTTTCGTTCTGTGTGTTTTCCTCTTTACCTAATGGAATAGGGCCTGCAATTTTGCACCAAGGTCCTGTATATGAAACACAGATGACAGTGTTGGTGAAATAACAAGAATGCCATGTATAATTTAGCTCAAGTTAATGAATATTTGAACACACACTCACTGTGTGACAAGAATGGGGTGAGAGAGTAGGCATACAAACTGATTAATATTCTACTCCCAAAGAGAAAATGAACTGTGGAAGCCCAATGTATAAGATGTACAAAAGAGAAATTTCGCTACTTGGTTATATGGAGGAAGAGGGTTTGATACCACTTCTTCTGACTCCTAATCAAGTGGTCTTTCCACTGTAGCATGGGTTTAATATTCCACATGTCTACATTTATCTATTCCTTCCCTGTTTAGATCAGGTCAACAAACAGAATGTTGTATATTAAGTACCCCCATGAAGCCCATATAAGACGTAAAACTAACCCAGAGGAGAAATTGAGTAATTCTCCCTGGGGATAGCTGGGAAGTTTTCTGAGGAAGTAATATCTGGGCAGGGTTTTGAAAAAATTATTTTTCCTTGGTTGGTGTATCAGGTTTCTCCAGGGAAAGAGAAGCAGTAGGACATACATGGAAACTTATTATAGGAATTGGCTCACTTGATTAGGAGACTGAGAAGTCCCACAATCTGCCATCTGCAAGCTGGAAAACCAGGAGAGCCTGTGGTGTAATTCAGTCTGAGGTTAAAGACCTGAGAAGGGGAAGGAGGAGGGAAAGAGAGGGAGCAATGGTATAAGTTTCAACAGAGCCCAAAGACTCAAGAACCAGGAGCACCAAAGTCCAAGGGATAGGAGAAGACGAATGCCCCAGCTCAATTGGAGAGAGCAAGTTTACCCTTCCCCCAATGTTTTGTTCTATTAGGGCCCTCAGTGGATTGAATGATGTCCACCCACATTGACAAGGGCCATCTGCTTTTCTTAGTTCACCAATTCAAATGCTCATCTCTTCTGGAAATACCCTCATAAACAAACCCATAAATAACGTCTTACCAGCTATCTGGGCATCCTTTAGCCAAGTCAAGTTGACATAAAATTAGCCACCACAGATGGAGAGGGACATTCCAGGAAGAGGAGTCCAGGAAGAGGTAAGAAAATCATGATAAGCTTAGTGTACACTTTGATAATACTAGAGAGTAAAATACTAATTCCAAAGGAGTTGGAAGAGAAATCCCCTTAGATTAATTATTCTAAGTAGAGAAATGTCCAATTGAAGCCGTGAATGAATTAATTATACTCCAAAACCACTGAGCTGTACAAGTTTCTATGGCTCTGGGATCAAAAGGATATTGTTCTGATAATGACACGGCAGCAGCTATTACACATAAAATAAAAATCTAGTTCTGTGCTGTGCCAGCCCAACTTTTTTTTTTTTTTTTTTTTTTTGCCAGCCCAACTTTATTCCATCAGAGGCATCCTCTCCAACAGTATTTGGATAGTGCTATAGTCATATTTGTACATTAGGGACAGAAATGGGTGGAACTCATTTTGTGTGTTTTTAAAAAAATTAATTAGTTAACTGATTTATTTATTTATGGCTGTGTCGGGTCTTTGTTGCTTCGCGTGGGCTTTCTCTAGTTGTAGCGAGCAGGGGCTACTGTTTGTTGCAGTGCGCAGGCTTCTCATTGTGGTGGCTTCTCTTGTTGCAGAGCATGGGCTCTAGGCACGCGGGCTTCAGTAGTTGTGGCACACAGGCTCAGTTGTTGTGGCACACAGGCTTAGTTGCTCTGCGGCATGTGGGATCTTCCCGGACCAGGGATTGAACTCATGTCCTGGGCATTGGCAGGCGGATTCTTAACCACTGCACCACCAGGGAAGTCTCCTATTTTGTGTTTTTTAGTTCCTCATCCCAACCTCAACCCCACACTATCATCCTGTTTAATTTAGAGAGGATCTTATTAGGAAGTAGGCCTCTTGCTATGTATAGGCCAGAAAATCAGTTTCCCTATCAAATAAAGGCGAACGTATGTCAGGCATTGTCCTGTCCTTAAATGCAAACTGAGCTTCACTCCCACTTCCAGCTCCAGTGAAGGTGCTAACCAAAACTGAATGAGAAAATCAAGACACAAGGAAGTTGGGGCCAGGAGTCTCTATGGGCTGCAGAATTTATCCTGCATAACTGGAAACTGAAAGCTAGCCGCAGTTCCAGCTCACCCATAATGTTTAGCCATACTTTGGCTAGAAGTTTAAGTAAAGATTTTTCAGTCTTTCCATTCTATTTTTAGATCTGGTGTTGTGTCACCAAAATGTAATCACAATGTTCTTTTTGCATTATTTTAAAACTCTCTAGGCTTTAACCTCCACAAGCAGATCTCTGAAAAATTAGTGAAAATACAGACTTTCAGAAGATACTCTAGGAAACAAGGCTTTTGAATTGCCATGTTGAAAGCAAATTACATGTAGAAGAATATTGCAATTATTTTATACCTTTAATTTTTCACCTACAAATGTGAACACATGGTATGTTGACATACTCTTGTATATTCTTTCTTTCTCTCTAGGAAGAAGCAAGACAAGTTTAGTATCCATTCATGCATTCAAAAAACATTTATTGAGCAACTGTTATGTGCCAAGCATTGGACAAATACAAAGAAGACAAAGACAAGATTTTTTTCTTGGGATAGAAGAGACAGTCAACAAAATAAGCAAACACTTCCAGCCAAGTGTGCAGCAGTATGTTACAGACGTTGTGAAAGAAATTAGAATAAGGCACAGTTGTAATAAGACATTGACCACGGGTCTCTGAAAAGGAGCCATAAGGAAAAGTAGCTGTTTGCTAAGTGGACATGGAAGGGTGGCAAAGTTGGCAAGGGATTAGGGAAGGGACTCCAGGCAGAAGTGACAGCAGGAGCAAAGGCAAAGAGGCATGACTTGGCTCAGTTCACTGTTTCTCAAACTTGCATAGTATTTAGAACTCATAAAATTTCTATTGTACCCTAAAGTCAAATTAAGTTGTTTTCTTAAGTGGAGACATAACACTAAGTATAAACCTTAATGTTTATAGATACTATATAATTATAAAACCAAAACAGATGGACAAATTAATTATAAAGAAAAATACAAAAGTAATACCATTCCAAATAACAATATCAATTGAATGGTATAAGTGATATTTTTTACTGGGACAATATTGTCTTGATTGCGGTGAATCTTTCGAGGCTGACATGACTGTATACTACTTTGTGCAAAATGATGATTCAGTTCTTTCAACACTTTTTTTTTCTAGAACCATTGCCAGATCTTTATTCATACAGCAAGCTGTGACATCAATTGGTCTTTATTTGTAATGAATGTGGCATTAAAAATATTAAGTCTAGGGCTTCCTTGGTGGCGCAGTGGTTGAGAGTCCGCCTGCTGATGCAGGAGACGCGGGTTCGTGCCCCAGTCCGGGAGGATCCCACGTGCCGCGGAGCGGCTGGGCCCGTGAGCCATGGCCGCTGGGCCTGCGCGTCCAGAGCCTGTGCTCCGCAGTGGGAGAGGCCACAACAGTGAGAGGCCTGCGTACCACAAAAAAAAAAAAAAAATTAAGTCTACCTCTCCTCTTTATTCATTAATTCATGACAATGAGACAATTTTGTGGTCGTATTCACTTAGAAAGTGATCACTCTAGACCCTTATTGCTCAAAATGTGGTCCAAAGTGTAGCAACACTGGCCTGGAGCTTGTTAGAACTGCCTTGGGCCACACAGGACTTACTGAATCAGAGACAGCCCTTTACAGGATCTCCAGGTGATTCCTGGACACACTAATGTTTGAAAAGCACTAGGCTAGATGATTCAAAATATGCTTATATTGTTTTTGAAGATAATTGTCAGAATCAAAACATGAAAGAGAAAACTTCTCATAGAGACCTCTTGAACTCCTGATGGTCTCTCTCGCTAGCTCATTGTGGAATTTAAAGAAATTCAGCTTGACTGAAGCGTAATTCCAGGGGCAAAAGATATGGCAATCAATAAGGCTGGAGAGATAACAGAGACTGGTGTGGCAAACTAAGGAGTTTGGACTCTATCTGGTAATCAATGAGGAGCCACTGAAGGATTTTAAGCCCTGGAGAGAATGATGAGATTTGCACTTTTAGAAAGATTACTCTGGCTGAAATCATGGATTAGAGAACGGCTGACTGGAGCCGTGGAGACAAGCTAAGGGCTTATTTTAATTGCCCAGGCAACGAGGGCTGACCTAGGGTTGAAACTGGGGCTCGAGAGGAGGGGGTGGGTACCACAGATAGCAAGGAAGTAGCTTGGTAACTGATTGCATGTCAAGTTTCTTTCTCAGCCAACTAAGGCAGGAAAAGCAATTCCAAGGGCAGGTTTAGGAAAAAGGATTAAGCATAACAAAGCGTACATATTGGGCTTGTGGTAACTTTGGAATATCCACTGTGGAATTGTCCAGTGGGCAGCTGCGACAAAGGTCTGCCTGGGCATGTAGATTTGGGAGGAGTGAAGGCAATTGCAAACAGAATCATCAGGGAATAACTTATGGAGAAGATGTGGAATTTTAAATTATTGCCTTGCTTTGCCATATAATCTATATATTAAAATAGATTCTTGGTGTTTATGAAATATCTACTTTAGTTTTATCCTCGACCAAAATTATGATTCTTTCCATATTGTCACAGTTAAGGGTCTTGCCTCATACATTAATAGGAATAGATGTCTTTTTAAAGAAATGATTCAGCTACTAATTATTTTACTCATTTTTGAAGGTGCCCTGAAACAGCTTAGAAGAGAACTGTGATTTTTGTTTCTTACTTGAGAAAAAAAATGTAATGTTAGGTAACACTTTTTCCTGCTTTAGAGAAGGCTAATCAGTAGCTATCTTCATTGTACAAATTAGCAGTCTCCTTTGTACAATACATAAATCAGCCACTACTTACTCTCTGGAAGGGCAGAAAGAAACTATTATCAGAAATAAAATCTCACCAAGAGATGCACATCTTTCTAAGAATGGTGCACAACTGTCCTACACTTTTTCTGTTGTCACCCTCAGTCACCGAAGAGTCCCCCTGAGCCGCAAGGATATCCTGGAAGTCCCTCCTCTCTGTTCTCCCATCCTTGTCAAATGCACTCTTTCAATATGTTTATTCCCTCTTCCACTGTCCTCATCCCCAGCATGAAAGGAAAAGTCATATCATTCAGGTCCTGAGTCATCTGTCTACCCTCTGAGTGAAGCACCTACAAGGAAAGATACCAACATACCTGTTTCATGCTGATACTGACCTTAAACGTGTCTTCACATGGTGAAAAGAAATGTGTCTCTTCCTCTTTTTTAAGGACACCAGTTCTATAGAGTTGACCTATTTAACCTTTTTAAAGACTATCTCTGATACACTCACATTGGAAGCTAGGGCTTTAATGTATGAATTTGGGAGTGACAAAATTCAGTCCATAACAGAGTCCTAAAATGCAAATTCAATTTAAGTGATCACTCTGGATAGGCAGTGAAGACGTCTTTGAATGGATACAAAAAATGAAGTAGCGTGGAACTTTTCGTAAATGGGAAATGCTTCTTACTAATGTATCATGGAATCTATTTTGTGGGTTGGAATGAGCAATTGTTTAAAAAAAATAAAATATATACTTATATATATAATATACCTGTATCATATGAAATGTATTCATTTCTTTTTATATGAGTTGAGTCAAAAATATGGAAAGCCACTGATATAGTGTGAATAATTTCAATTCAGGTTCATGGCTCATGACCACCTACTTGAGTTATGGAAGAATGACACAGTAGCTATGAAAAAGATTATCCACAGTCCCATTCTAGTTCTGAACAAGAATCTAGTCAGCATCATAGCTGAACTATCTGATCTAAATAACCTCAGTCAACTGAGACAATAACAGTGTTCCTAAGTGGTAAATGCATCTTTTAACCCCAAGGAAATTTAAAATTTAGTACATTGAGAAAGATTTAAAAGAATCAAAACTATAGTATTATATTTTCAGGTAAAAAGTAGTTTGATATTTTATATACTTGTAATATTTATGAAATTTGGTTTTTAAAAATAACTTCAATTTAGAAACTTCAATTGACTTGCAGAATTAAATTGAAATTTTACAAAAATTTATGAAAATACTACAATACTTAAGAGAACTTATGATTGGCCATTTTATAAGTTTAGGGTACTAAATTTATTCAACTGTTCAGATTCAGAAAGATTTTGTCTAGGTAGAAGATTGAAGATCTAAACAGGGAAATTGTTTAAATGTTGGTCCATTAAATTGATGTTAATGATGACATTCTCCAACATAATTAAAACTTAAAGAAAATACATGATAAAAAATATCATCAAATATCCCGTTGTTCCAAAAAGGTAAGCATCTGCTTGTCATTTCACTTACCTTTTCTCCCAAGGCTAAGCTATGTCCTCCACTCCATTTTCTGAGACTCCTCTTCCATCTTGATACCTGCTAGGAATCGTTCTAGATCAGCTGTTCTCAAACTTTAGCCAGCATCAATATTACCTGGAGAGTTTGTTAAAATACAGATGCCAGGTCCCACCTGGAGTTTTGGATTTCAGAGAAGGAGGGTGGAGTCCCCAAATTTGCACTTCTAACCAGTTCCCAGGTAATGTTGATGTTGTTTGCCTTAGGTTCCCAGTATTTCATTCATTAATTTAGTCAAAAAATATTTACTGATCACACACTCTGTCAGACAGTGCATTTTGTGTAGCATTCTCTTTCCCTGTGGCAGTCCTCTCCTAGAAGCCCCCAGTGGCAAATTTAGGGGCTTAGGGATTTTGGAATGGTTCTCTTCAACAGTCGTATTCCACTAATTTGATTAGCAAACAGTTTCTTCTGTACAGTGTGAAGGGAAACCTCATATACTCTAGGTTCAGGTATTTCAAATTCTGAATTAGTGAAGTGATGATTGATGAGCTTGTGTTCTGCCCTCCAAAATGGTACTTTGCAGTTACATGGGCCACTTAAGACTGAGTTTGGAACATTGGTTAGATCCTGTTTTGCTTTTTTCTTAAGCTACAGAGAGCATTTTTGGAACAATGGGATATTTGATGATATTTTTTATCATGTATTTTCTTTAAGTTTTATTTATGTGGGAGAATGTCATTTTTCTTTGGTGATATATGTGTCAAGATGTCTAATATTTACTTTAAACATTTCAGAAAAAATATATACATATATTACATATGTACATATTATATTGCTATATCTATATCTAGACGTCTATTATATACAGTAGATAAAACATGTTTTATATTTAGATATTATAGATAGATAAATAGATTATATATGTTATAACTCTGTGTATAATAGATACCTACATGCTCTCTATCTATATTCAAAAAATGTCCACATTTTGCCATATTTGTTTCTCTCTCCTTTACATATATACAGATGGTTTGAGCAACTCAACCAACTATATATATATACATAGTGTTACTTTTTTCAACTTTTTGTACGTTTGAAAATTTTTATAATACAAAGTTTGGGTGGAAAAGCAAGTTTAGAAAAGTTACAATAATTCATCAGATATTTGTCTCTCATACCAACGAGATTTTCACTATATGGTAAATGTTGTTCTACTTGACACCATAATGTAACACAGTTCAGAGAGCTTCACAAATCTTTGAAGCATTCTTCAAAAGATCACAGAGGAAAGGATTAGAAAGGCTAAATGTGCTGCAGCATTATGTGAAATTGAGACCAGTTAGACTACTTTTATTTATCGAGTAAACTAAAGCTAATCTCTGTAAGTCATGTCTGTCTCAATGAAAGTTTAATAAACTGGCAGCAGGAGGGGAAAAAAAAGAGTTCTCTAATAAATGTAAAAATAAGAACTCACCCCTTCTGAAAAAATAACTTTTTGTCATTATTATATATTATTTTGTAAAATTTTCTAATTCCATTATCAGATACAATTCAGACTGACAGAATGTAAGTGAATGTACATTTTCAGGGATAATAACTTGCATTTTATTTCTCATAAAGGAAGCTGCCACTGTGACTACGGGTTGCAGATTTGGTCTTTTTCCATCTGAAATGCTCAAACTATGGAGACTGTGGGTCTGTTCTTTTTCAATTATCCTTCTTATCACACTCATTAGTGTGCTTCACTCTGATTGAGTTATGACTTTTCCTTGCTGGGTGTGGACTCATTTATTTGAGTTAGTTTCCTTAAGTTTCTTCTGGGTTTGTTATTTTCTTCTTCACTTTTTTCACTGCCTTAGTTAGGGCCTGTTACAGTGGGCTGGGGGGCAGCAGTGGGAGCACAGACATGCTGGTGGCCAGGAAGCACGGATAATGAGCTCCATGCTGCCTTTCATGATCAGAGAGCCCTCCAAGCCAAATGGGAGGACCCTTCCTCTGTGTCTCTACAGATCCGTTCAGGCACCTCTACCAGAAAACCCAAGAAACTAGTTTTAGAAGATGATCAGGGGTTCAAAACATTAGTTAGGTGTCCTCTGTGGGCTGCTAGCGTGTGAAGTGCAAGAGATACCAAGAATAAGACATGGTCTAAAAGTTTAGAGTCTAAAAACAGAGGATGTAAGTGTGGAGGAAGAGCTATACAAAAATGATCACAAATGCATATGTGGTGTCTTAACAGAGATGTTCATCGTCGTGTGGTCTTGGAGTCAGAAACGGCTCTGTTTATCCTGGAGGGTTGATTTGTTGTTTGTGGGTTTTCTACCTCAATGTCCTCATCTTCATTATAAAATTCTTACCTCCCAAGTTAGGGTGAGGAGTGATAGGCCAAGTGGGCTCAGGGGCACTGTAGCTGCTCAGTCAAAGCTTCCTTCCTTCCCGCATGCCCGGTGGTCGCTGTGGAATCCACAGTGTGAGAGCTAAGGAGGTTCAAAACATCCTCTTCCGAACAGCGGTAAGTTTCTGACTACACATGGGCAAATTGTCAAAAACACTCTACCCATCGTTAATTCTTATTGAAAGTGTGGAGGAGATTCCCCATCCTAACTCTGAGGCACAGCAATATCTCAGGTATAGAGCTAAAACGGACCTGAGTGAAACAGCAAATGTAAAGAGGTTAGGACAGTGACTGGCACATTGCAAGTGCTTAATAAATAATAGCCATTATCATTATTAATAAATAGTAATTATTATTTATTAATTATATTATATAGGACTTCCCTGGTGGCACAGTGGTTAAGAATCTGCCTGCCAATGCAGGGAACACAGGTTCAAGCCCTGGTATGGGAGGATCCCACGTGCCACGGAGCAACTGGGCCCGTGTGCCACAGTTGCTGAGCCTGCGCTCTAGAGTCCATGAGCCACAACTACTGAGCCCATGTGCCACAGCTACTGAGGCTCGTGCACCTAGAGCCTGTGCTCCGTGACAAGAGAAGCCACCGCAATGAGAAGCCCGCGCACCACAACTAAGAGTAGCCCCCACTCACTGCAACTAGAGAAAGCCTGCGCGCAGCAACAAAGACCCAACGCAGCCAAAAACAAATAAATTTTTAAAAATTATATAAATTTATATAAAAATATAAAATAATTTTATATTTTGGGAAGACAGAAAGCCTGAAAGGTGAAACTCCCTTAATCATATAGCTAATAAATGGCCTTTGTGCAACCATTTAATTAATGTCTCTACGCCTTTGTGTAACCATTTAATTAATGTCTCTACTATAATTCACTAGACTGAAAGTTTATAGCAGGAACAAGGTGAGTTTTTGCTTACCCCTGTATTCTCAACATCTGCAGCAGCACAGGCGTATAACTGATGCCTAAAACTCTTTGTTGAGTGCATTTGGTTCTTTTAAGCATGGCCTTTGGAACTAGATACACTTAGGTTGAAATCCCAACTCCAGTACCTTCTATCTATTTAACCACTTTCAGTCATAATTTCCTCTCCTCTTAAAAATGAGGCTTGCAGTCCTTAAACAATACCTATTTCACAGGCTTGTGGAGAAGCTTAGATGAGGTGATACACATAAGCACTCTGCGATATATGAAAGCACTCTGTGCATCAAACCCAGCACATGGAGGTGCGCAGGACATTTTAGTCCCCTTAGGTTTTGCTTTCTTTACAGCTTTGTCAATTTTTGTCAGCAAACATCATGGTTTGCCACAAGGGGGCAATACTAAATGGAAATTGAAATCTATACTTAAAACAAAACAAAACAAAATACCAAAAAACTTTCCTCAGTTAAATCAATTTCTCCCTTCCTCTCTCTCTCTCTCTGTTTCTTCTCCCTCGTAAATGTAGTTAGTCCATGATGCTTTCATACTTAGAATTCTGTTCTTTTCCTTCAGCCTGTTCTTCAGAAATCTGTCATCATAATAAAATCTTAGCTCTAGAAGGTACTTTAGAAGTCATAGTGTCACATGGGACAAATTCTACCCTCTGCAGTTATTCCTGCTCCCTTAGTCTGTGGTCTTGACTTGCTGCTTCCATTAACTGATTCTTATGTCTTCTTTGCTTCTCTAATAATGAAATAATTTAAGTGAAATAAGCCAGACACAAAAGACAAATATTGTGTGATTTTGCTTGTATGAGGTACTTAGAGAAGTCAAATTCATAGAGACAGAAAATAAAATGGTGCTGACCAGGGGCTGGGGAAAGAGGGCTATGGGAAGTTGTTGTTGACGGGGAATAGAGTTTCAGTTGGAGAAGATAAAAAAGTTCTGGAGTTGGATGGTGGTGCTAGCTGCACAACAATATACTTAATGACACTGAAATGTACACTTTAAAATGGTTAAAATGGTAAATTTTATGTTATATATTTTATCACAACAAAAAAAATGTTAAAAAATTGAATCATGTGTTTTGCTCATTTGGATTCAATGTTGTATTTCTAGATGTGACATAAAGTTGAAATACAATGATACAAAACCCACTTTCAAGGAGTATGCTTTGAGAAAAGAGAAAAGATAACACCCGGGGTGAAATGCAAACAGGGACAGTGACACTGCCTTCTCACCATGGAAGGGTACTGAAGGGTACATTTAGTCTCCTTAGGTACATTCGCCTTCTGTTTTGTCATCTCTTACCAGACCTGAATTTAGCGTCAGAATATCTGAGTCTGGGAGGCCTACATCTACAAAACTAATTGAAAAATAATAATAATCCAACAGTGACACTTACTGAGTACAAATTAAGCACCAGGCTTAAGTGCCAGACATGATATAGGTCAAGAAAAATGTTTTAGTCAGATTTACAAACATATATTAGTTTACTAACCTCACCTCACTATTTTGCTCTTTAAAATAAACAAAGCCCCGTACACCCCATTTCAGAATTAAACAAGCAAACAGACATGCCAAAGAGTGTGTCAGCCAATAGTATTTGTGAAACTCACCATGCAGCTGACAGGGCCACATACTATGAAGCAGAAATTTTTGGAGAGGCTACATTTCAATCCATTAAAATTTCCTATGAAAAATAACTTGCAAGTATGGACACTCTTTTTTTTAGAAAGGCTATTCTTTTAGAAAGAATCTAGTTCCATTATTATGGTAGGGAAATAAAGCACGAAAACAACGGTTCAAAACTGACCATAAATCCACCTTAAAGCAAAACCATTTCTGGTGTCTCTCGAGTGACTGGATTAATGTGGCATAAGAGAAAGCCTGACTAGCAGGTATAATTAAAGTGTGATTCACAGGAATAAGTCATGAGTAACTCTGAAAGGACCTACAAGGGAGAAAGTCCATTATAACATACTAAACTTTAGAGGCTAAATGATGGAGGGTAGGAGGAAATATCCTAACCCCATGTAAATGCAGTGATGGGTCTGAGTGGAAACATATTGATAACAGCATCAGTGATTATTGGTCCAATGTCTGTGTGAGCCTCTGTAACATAGCACATTCTGCCCCATGTGATATACAGATACTCATTCTCTGTTTTTTATTCCGAGAACTGCTTGAGGTCAGGCACAATGCTTTGCTTTAACTTTCCATATAAATTGCTTCTCTGCCCAGATCCTAATGTATACAGTAGGCATAAAACATGCAATTACATACATGAATGGGTAAATGATAATTTATATCTTAGAATCTAGAATAAATCTGTCCTGACATATAAAACTTTTAAAGAAAAAATGAAAATTGAAATCCAACTTACTAAATGAAACTTATCAAAGAATGTTGCATTTTTAAAGAATTAATCACAGGACTTCCATTTAATGAAAAACAGGAAGAGACTGTTATATTTTATCCTGTTTCATATCTCAGCAATTGGTATTGGATTTAGTTGCTTGTAACAGCAACATGGCAAAAGTTGAAAGGGAACTACTTGTTTGGCCTAACTTTTTGTCTTTCAGGCTGGTGATGAACAGATGTAAAATCACCTTAGGTGAAAAACTGCACCACTGCAGCTTCTATCACTACATCAACTAACAAATAGCATTATTGCCCTCCACCCCACCCCACCTTCCCAAATGAGGCGTATTTAACTGACAGACACAAGACAGACACTAAAAGTGAGGAGGACTCTAGTGGTAATTGGCCATTCTGCCAATATTTTGAGGTCTAATGATGTAAATATGGATGGAAGGTTAAAGTCCAACTTCCTTGGCTCAGAAGAAAATAAAATCAAAGCTATCAAATACACTGTTTACATCATCTTATCAGTCTTGGTTTAAGGTTTCCATGCTATTTTTAATGTTCATGTGTACTTAAAAAAAGAACTAAAAGTCTTGACAGATTCTGAAACTTAATTGGGAAAAATGTAAAGCACTTTAATGGAATTTTTCCCATGATCTGTAGAAGAGTTTTTTTTAACAGATGGTTCAAAAGGACGAAGCAATGAAAACATATAAATTAAAAGCAGATCCTTAAGAAAAATAACTGAGTTCTCAGAAATCCTATAGATGATGGCAGGACTAGATGTAAAGCAGCAGTTTCTTTTGCTGTCAAGGTTTTGAGAGAACAGAAATTTATTAGGTGATCCTCTACCAGAGGGATAACTGCCTCTTGGTATGAAGTAACTATTCATTTGGAACTTCAGCCAACTTCAACAGTTTGAAAAGCTCCATGCTTTGGGGGCAATTCCATCAAGGTGACGATAAAAAGCAGTATTGTGATACAAATAGTTATTCTTCTACAAGAGGAACACCTAAGTCCGAGGTGCTAGTTTGGGGAATAAAAACGACCTAAAATCTTCCCACCTTCACAGCAACTAAGAAAAACAACAACAACAAACCGCCTTAGGCCTATGTAGCTTTTCGTTTTGAATATAAAAAACCTGACTTTCTAGGATCAATGCAGTGAACAGTGGGAAAAAGTAAAACTTTTCAACCTGGAATATATATGCATTCAGTGCAGACTCGCGAAGCAAAATCTAAACTAACGCTCGAAAGTAGCATCTTCCAACCAGGCTTCAAACTTTAGAGAAAGTTAACGTTGGCTTCTCTCCCAGAGAATTCCAGGGAGTGGGTGGTGAGGCAGGGGTAGGGAGGCATGTTGGGAGTTGGAGCTCATTTTGTGGGTGGCGGACCCCGAAGTGTCACCGCGGGCTAGGGGGAGCGGCCGCCCAGGAGGGGCAGAGTTAACCCCCGGGCGCAGGCAGAAGCGCTGTCGCGCGGCAACTGAGCCGAGCCCGGGAGCTAAGTGCGGGCGGGCGGGGGCAGAAGGGTAAACGGGAGGAGGGGCGGGGCGGCGCGGGCTGGGAGCGCCGCGGCGGGAGGAGGGTCTCCGAGCCCGGCAGGGTCTGCGAGCGCTCTGAGCCTGCGTCCAGCGAGGGGGAGGGTTTCCCCGGCCCGGCCGGAGGGGCGGCTGGGCGCTTCTGACTCCCAGCGCAAACGACTGTCAAGGGAGCAGGAGAGCTGAGCTGCCGGAAGTGTCTGCGCGCCGCGAGAGAACTTTCCTGCTCCGGCCGCGGCCCTGAGCCTCCGCGGCCTCCGCGCTCCCGGCGACGATGCGTCCGGGTGACAACGACCTGAGCGGACCCGCGCCTCGGCCCTTCTCCCGTGTGTGCGCTCGCCTCGCCTCCGGGGAAGAAGCCTGAGCCCGGAGGCGTCCGCGCGCCGCGGAGCCCCGCGCAGGCGGCGCGGCGCGCGGGACCCGTTTCCCTTGCGCGTCCCCTTGCGTCCCGGCTAGTTCCCCGCGATCGCGCGTCCCCTGAGCCGGCCGCGGTCGCCGGCTGTCCCCGCCCTGACCGCCGGCCCGGACGTGTCCTCGGCGGCCGCTGGCAGTGCCTGTGCCATGGGGCTGCCGACTCTGGAGTTCAGCGACTCCTACTTGGACAGCCCGGATTTCAGGGAGCGCCTGCAGTGTCACGAGATTGAGCTGGAGCGAACCAATAAGTTCATCAAAGAGCTCATTAAGGACGGCTCTCTGCTCATCGGGGCGCTGAGGAGTAAGTTCCCCCGGCGGGGAATGGGTGGAGAGGGCGCGGGGATCTGGAGAGTCCCCCCGGGGTGTGGGTCTGAGGGGTGGGTTGGAGGAAGAGAAGCTTCTTTTGTTTGAATGGGTTTGGGGACAAAAGCTGAAGAGCTCCCCTGCTGGTGACCAACAAAATTTGTTCGTAGGTGTTCTTGACTTATTTACTCCCAAGTCTACAGAGAAGGGAAAGGTCTCTCTCTACTAGACCCCGGAGTATATCCTGAGGAACGTTGTTCAAAGTCATCTTTTTGTATAACGCTCCTGGAAAAATGTTGGGGACTATTGGTCTTTTTTGTTATTTTACTGTACCTAGTTTGAACACTTAAAAAAAAGTCCTTAAGGAGGGATTCGAGATTATCTTAAGGATAAAAATGAAGTTAGTTTTAGTGATATTCAAAGAAAATGATTAATTTCTTATGTACCTCAGTGGCTCTTCATTGGGCACAACCAGTCATTGAATTGGCCTTTTAAAAACATGTATAGATTTGTAGTTTTGCGATTTAATAAGATGAAGACAGAGCGGCACCAGTGGATCTTATCTCTTTACAAGATTTTTGTGCGACTTAATTTTTGGTTTGCATCGTAACTGGTGTTGGTCCAGTCACTGGGGATGAGAGTTCAGTGGCTAAAGACCAATCAGAACTTCTGACGATCTATAGAAAGTAAAGACTGCCTTTAGGAGGTTCTCCCACCTCCTTTCCCACACACCTCCTGTTCAGATTTTCTGTACTTCCTGCATCCCCTGGATCTTCATTTTCAATTACTAGGACCTACGAGAGTCTTAGTAAAAGAAACTCTAGTTTCTCTTACAGAGAATTGACTGACTAAATGATAAGGCTTAATTTGTTTTGTTACCTTCCCCAGGACCTATTTGCACTTTAATAAAGGTTTCTGAAACGAACCCCTGGAAATTCTGGTCTCCCATAGGTGAGCGAGATATTTTTGTTAAGGTGGAGAGGCCTTTGGGTGATCCATCTAGCAATTCCCAGGACATAGGTAGGGGAAGCATCATTGATATGTCAAGTGCAAGGTCAGTAACAACATGATGGAGATGTGCATGTGTCTGAAAGTAAGACAACGTTAGCATCTGATCTCTATTTGGAAGTATGTATTCGTACTAAGGTTGAATCTTAGCAAAATGTCTTGAAATTAGTGTGCTCCCAAATGCTTTTTATTTTACCATCCCAAATGTGAAAACATCTACTTATCACTTGTGTTACTTAACCAGGGTAAAGGAAATAATGTTCTATGTCTAATTCACTTAATTTCTGAATTTGAGGCTACTGGTAATGATAGTATTTACTGATTTGTGAAAACTACTAGTTTATCTGCAGTTCTGTCCATCTTATGTATACACAAATGTGAACTCTCCTTCTTTCCGATTTGCAAATCCCACTTGAGGTCTCTGGACTAGCCTCTGCATCTTAGGGAGCATGATGCCTTTTCAAAAAGAGTTTCCCCGTCTCAGTGTTGAATGCCAGGCTGACTCTTGCTGGAGCTACCATATGGTCTACAAATGACATTTTCCTCTCGCTCTGCTGGAGATCCGTTCTGTTGCTTCAAAAGTTGAAAACACATAGCTGTGATAAAACCTCTGAAATGTGCATCGTTTTACTAGTAATATTATGAACTTCACTATGATTGAATCTAACCTTGCAAAAATCAGGTGATTCCCATCTTTATAGGTTTGTTCTTCCATTCATAAGTGAAGAAGTCTGGAGAGTGTAAGTTCCTTGAACATACAGACCCTGCCTCATGAACTTGAACTTGTACGTTTAAATATACAACCTGTCTTTCTAGGATTCTTAGGTTTGTGATGAGAGTACATTACGTTAACTAACATTTGATTATTACTTCTCTTGTAGTAGAAAGAAAATGTTTTATTCCTTGTTAAATGAATTCCCAACATTAGCTTCCAAATGGGAAAGATCTGGAGCTGAGAAACCCTTGAAGTCACATGATGGTGCTGCTCCAAGTGACCTTCTGTCCCTTGGGGAGGATGCGCTGAGGTTAGGCTGCAGCTGCTAAATGCCTGCTCTCTGAAGCTGCTCCTGTAGGAGGATCGGAGTGTGTCTAAAGGACTTGAAGCCAGCTTAATTCCATCCCAAAGATCCACCAAGGAGCCCTCCTTCCCCCAGTCCTGCCCCTTCTGACTGTTTTTCCTTTCTGCCCTAGGAAGCCTTCACTTTCCCTAACCTTAAACTATGCCTTTCCTTTCTCCATACGTGCTGTTTCAATAAGTGTATCCATTATCCATTTCAGATTTATTTGTAGCACTTTGCTGTCATTTTCATTTATAGTTAATGGTTTCTTAATAAGACTTTCCTGAGCTGACAATCATCAGTGCATTTCTAAGCATCTTATATTATTTCCAACCTAGTTAATAACTTTTCTGGTGAAAGTCTTGGCATGCTCTCTTGGGTAATACATGCTTTACTGTTCCAGTAGGAGTCACATATGCTCCTTAATCTTTTGTTCAGGATGTGCATTTCTTTAGTAGAGTATTTTGAAGGATACTTATAAATGAGGACCTTGACTTTCAATTTTAAAATTTTAAATAATTTAAAATAACAATAACTTTGAATTTTAAATAATATATGTAAGATACTTACCATATTTTTAAGATGAATTATTGCATTTCACATTCATATCCACTCTGAGAAAATGGGTGACAGTTAACTGAGTTAACATAGTGACTTAACGTAGACCTGAGTTTAAGTTCTGGTGCTGTCAAATGCTCTGTGATAATTAGCAAATAACTTAATCTCTGGGTCCTACCTTTCCTGTAAAATGAGGGAGCATTTATAAAAATCTTACCATTAGGATTATTTGTTCATTTTGTTACATGCCATATAGACATTTGGTGAGTGGTATTTGAGAATATATGATACAGGTGAATTGGGTTCTAGTTCATGCTGTGTGACTCACAATCTCCACCCTTTTTATCAAATGTTACTCTATGAACTTTGTTCCTTTAACAGGTGCCAGTCTTAAAATTTGGGTTGTGAAATTATAGGCTAGTTTTGCTTATTAATTTTCTCCTTTTATAGATTATATCCAAAGAAACATTTCAAAATGGCTTTCTCATATAATTCCCCCCTTTACTTTCTCTTTTTATACTTTTGAATTCAAAGAACCATCGTTGAGTAGAGCTTTGTCTTTACAAGAATAGACAGACCCTCCCTTCCCAAGAAAAGAAGAGAAAAAGAGGGGGGAAAAAAAGGCAGAAATGGAATTTTACTCATTGAATCGAATTGATTGAATTGATTGGGTGGAGAGAGCCTAAGCCTGTCGACATTCTTTCCTCCCACCTGCCCAGCAACATCTTGGCCATCCCTTCTTTCTTATCACTGTCCACTTCCTCTCATCACCTTAAGGTGGAATTGGCCAGGTATTTCCTCTACCTTTAGGAGATTGTTTCTCAACCTTGTACGGCTGGACTTCTTTCAAAGAAAAAAAAAAGTTAGTGGACTCTAATATTATTAATTATGATAGTTAAAAATATACCTGCATGAAACTATAATTGTTATGCTTATTCATGCAATCTTAAAAGCAAGTCAGTTTACACATTAAATATAAATAATACTGTGAAACCAATTCAAAACTTTTAGACTACATTTAACCAATGGATGATGTTATTTTGCTGAAATGACATTTTCTCTCATACAAAGACTGTTGATAATATCTTGTGTGTGTTGATGATTCATTTTCTCACTGTTTTCCTGACTGAAAGTACAGTTCTTCAGAATCAGCTTGTCCTGATGATGGCCTTGTCTCTCTCACAAACTTTATTCTTGGTTGTATTGCCTCTGTTCTTAAAGCAGTTGTTCCTGACACTAGCGATCCATGACACAAATAAGAAGGGCACCTATCTGAGTGGTAGAAGTGTTACTTTCTGCTGTACAGCAAAGTGATTCTGTCATACATATAGATTCTTTTTCATATTCTTTTCCATTATGTTCTATCACAGGATATTGAATATAGCTCCCTGTGCTATACAGTAGAACCTTGTTGTTTATTCATTCTCTATATAGTAGTTTGCATCTGCTAATCCCAAACTCCTAACACCCCCCGCCCCGGCAACCACAAGTCTGCAAGTCTGTTCTGTGTGTCTGTGAGTCTGTTTCATAGATAAGTTCATTTGGGAAGCACATAGTTTCTTAAAGGTGCCTACCCTCTGTGGCCACAGACCTCAGTTGGAAGTATACTGTCATGGTGCACTTGTGATCTGGGGATAAAGTAGTTGTTTAGTATGAAAGATAACCCTAAATGCCAAGGCCACATTGAACTATCTTGGAAAGGGTGAGGTACTCTTGCCTTCCATTTGCTGTGTTTCACTTTAAGCCAGTCTCTATTTTGTGTGTGTTCAGGGTCCACTTTGCTACCAGTTTTTGATGGCAAAGGGAAGGAGTTAAATAAAAGGGAGGAACATTGACAAGTTTAAGGAATTTGAAAGACTTTCTGTAGTTATTGCACTATTTACTTGGTCATCCTTCAGGTTTTAGTGAGAACTACTATTGTTTTAGGCTATTTTTGGTATTTTAATTTGCACCTAGGTTTTATTTGGTTTACTGGAACTCACTGCAGATGCTTGTTTACCCTGCAAGAGCTACTTCACTGTTGCTTATTCCACTAATGTTGTTTTGCTTGTTTAGCTGGGCAACCTAGTCAAAGGTGTGGATGTGTAATTACTTCCACTATTCATTTGGTTCTTATAGTTATTCATTAGAATTTGAGTTAAATGAGCAGAAATAATTGTATCTTTCAAATGAACTGTAATTAATTTAGGAACTGGTAGATGAGGAATGTGGTGCTTTAAGGTTCTTCTTCAGAGACATGTATAAGAGCAGTTAGACTTGTGTTAATTTAAATATGGGAGCCTTGGCACTCATCAAAGTGGAATTAAATTGGGCTGGCTGAGTACTCCTGTCTACCTCTCTCTGATAGTCTACATGAGCTTAATCGTGCCCTTTAACAGTATCTTTATTTCCATTGGATTTCCTTTTCCACAGATAGTAATTGAGGGGTTGTCCTGTTAGAAAGGAGTGGGTTGCTGAGAGAACAGAACATGTTTTCTGTCTCTTGGAGGAGAATGGCTTAGCAATAACCACCTTTTACACTGCTTCCTATGACAGTTATGATCAAGATACTCTGAGCATGCAGAAAACTTAGGTAACCACGAAACTTTGAAGTCACTGAAAAGCTGCTTTAACAAACATGCTTTCAATTATTAACATTTCTTAGAGCACAGTGTTAATCGTGTTCATGGTGATGCTTAAGAAGCATTTCTCCAATTATGTAAGAAAAAAATAATAAAGCTTACATTCAGTATTGCTTTGGTGCCAAGTGTAATTTTATTCAAGTAATGTATATGTAGAGTGGTAAATCTTTTCTGTAGATTTATAAAGAGAAATATTAAAGTTTTCAGGCTATTAAGCCACATTCAGTAAATATTATGCACCAATGAAATGTTTATTATGGACAGATGAGAAAGGGTGAAGGAAAGGGGGTTACTTAAGTCTTGGATCTCTTTCCTGAATATTGTTTCTTGTCAGAGCTGTGGATGCCACCTGTTCTGGCCCCAGCCATCCCCAATGTCTTGTCTGGATGGTCATTTCTGCTCATTTCAGCATCTTGGCAGGTGCCAGCTTCACCATGGCTGCACCTGCTGCCCACCTGGTTCAGTTTGCAGCTCTGCCAGTCTTCCTTTTTCCTGTAGCCTGCTGAATCTCTGCCCAGCATCTAATCCTCCTCAGAGTGTATCTCAAGTGGATCTGGCCTTACCAACCAAGGACTTGCTACCTGCTTCTTGCTGACTTTCATCCTGAAAATGAAAACCAGTTGCCGAGCACCTGGCTCTCTAGTTCAAGGAATCTGTGCTTCATCTTTTGCAGCTGCCATATTCTGAGTTTCATGGCTGGGTTTCGTATAAGTGTAGTGACTTCCATAATATTTGTTAATCTTAATGGCCCTTGGGGCAGGATGATAGCAGGACAGACAATGGAAATGTGGTTATTTTAATGGTTTTGTTTTTGGCCAGATGGATTTAAACTTGGCCTGGATATTTCTGGTACTGTGGAGCCTTCTCTGTAGGATTACAGGTAACTGGAATGTTTGGTTCATCAGAATATGCCATTGTTCATATCTGCAGTTTTCTGATTTTATAATCAAGAATCCAGTTGTAATGCTGGAGAAAGTGTTACAGCAGAACACTCATGTACGATACTCTGTGTAAGGAAAGTGATTTGCTTTAGAAAAAGTGAATTGTGGAATAGTAAGGTACCATACAGTAGCTGATAATCTGTCAGTTTTTCCAACCTCTTTCCTTCGTTGCAGAGGAGTGTATGCATAAAAGAAGAAAAAATAAGCCCTACTTTTCTAAGATTTTGAATCTTTCATTTTAGAGTAATTTGTCTAATTGTAATTTTTACATGGAACATGATGGGAAAAGGCTAGGATAAGACTAATAGTTAACTCTTTGTAGATTATTTTATATTAAGTATTACAGATTTTTCACTTCCAATTTTTAGGTTTTGTGGTGAAAGTCTCTATGCCTAATAGTATTTTTAAAATGCCAAAACATGACGTTTTTTATGTTGTTGGTTTATCTGATTTGGGTGATTATCAGGTATAATGGCGAGCATCTTGTATTTTGTGAAGGATGAGGAACCATCCTGGGGTGATTCTCAATGTTGGGCGGTATGAAAATATTGGGAAGAAATGCACAATTGACATAAACTTGCTACATTGATAGTACTTTCCCTGAAACTTGACTTTACTCAGGGAAAAAGTGGGTAGACACAAAATGACCCCTTTCATTTGGAAGTCAGACACATTTCTCAGTAGTGGAATTTCTGTATTTCCTCACGCAAATCTAAAAAGCCATACTGCTTGCTAGTTTATGAAAGACATGCCAAAAGTATTCCCTCATGTGTACACATATACTGGAGTTTATCCAAATGAAAGACCCAGCTTCAGTTCTCTCTTTAGTACACAGGAAGAGTGATGATTTAATTTAGAAAACTGATACGTGTTTGTGATACGTGAAATGAGTATTCTGTATAGTGTATTTATCCCCTTTCAAATGGAAACTGTGTAAATTGATTTTACTTTGCTTTGAGAATTTTCTCTTTTTTCATTTATTTAATTTTTTATTCCTTAAAATGTCTGAATGAAAGATACGGCCCAAAACAAAACAAATACAAAAGGAGTGGTGGGAGAGATTAGCAAGGAGAAGCAGATCAAAATGAATTGTGAAAGCAATTAAAATATTGTGGTTTTGGAACTTGTTTCAGACTTTTTTGTGCCGTCTATGAAAAAATTATTATGTAACACTGAGAATCAAAGGAATAAGAGATTCCAGTTGTTTTAAAAGTTGGTTGCAGAAAATATGAGGGACAATTAAAAATTGTCAACATAAGAGATAATAGATGTGAATTTTTAAGGGGTACACCATTTGGGGAAGATTTGAGAAAGTTGTGTACTCCTGAAAAAATGATGTCAACATAGATGATAGGAAGGGACATTCGCAGGCTTGTACTGACTGCATAGCAATCCTGGTTTTCCTCACGTGACCCTTTTTTAACGTTATTACTTCCTTTGGATCCCAGCTGCATCATGGCCCCTTTTTCTCAGTATGCACTGTTGTTGAATCCCTCTTCCTTATTTCCTCTCTCCTTCTCTTAAATGTTGGTAGTGTGCAAGGATTCCTTCTGAGTCCTTTTACTGTTCCCTTTACTTTTTTTGCTTTCCTTATGTGATAACATCTGCTGCCAGGGCTCCAGCTCTGACCTCCTTTTCCTGAGCTCTGCGTCTGATTTTCACCAGCCTGCTACCTATCACCACCTGGATGTGCTGCGGGCCCCTCAGACTCAGCGTGTGAAGACAAAGTTCTTCCTCCTGCAGCTTGTTCTCTTTGTGTTCTCATTTGTTCAGTTATATCCTCATCCACCTGGTCATCTTAGAGAGAAACAGCTGAGTCTTTCTAATGCTTCCAGTTTCCTTCTACTCCAGTTTTTAAACCCCATTTTTTTTTTTTTTTTGCGGTACGCGGGCCTCTCACTGTTGTGGCCTCTCCCATTGCGGAGCACAGGCTCCGGACGCACAGGCTCAGCGGCCATGGCTCACGGGCTTAGCCGCTCCGCAGCATGTGGGATTGACCGGGGCACGAACCCGTGTCCCCCGCATCAGCAGGCGGACTCTCAACCACTGCGCCACCACGGAAGCCCTAAACCCCATTTTTAAGCTGGTGTTTTTTTCATTCCACCCAGATCCTAACGTTTGGTTAGTCCTGCAATTCTGTGCTCACAATATCTTAAATGTGATGTTCTCTGCCTACCTTAATACTCCTTCAGTGTGTGTGTCTCTGTGTGTATGTATATATGTATGTATGTATGTAGATATGAAATAATTTTTTTTCGTAGCTTAAAATGACAGAAATTTATTCTCTCTCAGTTCTGGAGGCCAAAATCCAAAGTCAAGGTGTCGGCAGGGCCATGCTCCCTCTGAAAGCCCTAAGGGAGGATCTTTTTTGCTTCTACTAGCTTGTGGTGTTGTCAGCAGTCGAAGACAGTCCTTTGCCTTGTAGCTGTTTTACTCCTGTCTATGCCTCTGCAGTCACAGAGAGTACTCACTGTGTGTCTCTGTTTATTAGATTTTACTTAGTCTTTTGAATATAAACTTCTAGGTGCCAAGGTTATCTGTATTCTAATGACTGCATTGTGGATACTCAGTAATTGTGAACATGAACCAGCTTACATTTTACTAAGAACATTATATGGAGGAGGATTTTCATTATCTGTGGAGTGAATGAGCCAGGGAATGGAGACTGCAAGTTTGTTCTTTAATATTTCTCCCATCAGGCTTCAAACGTAACTGCTCTGGCCTGGTTGTACTGACTTTTAGGACTGGATAAGCCAGGGGACAGCAGACAGCGTCAGGAGGTAGAACTTCATTTTAGTCCTGCTGCTGCCACTAGCTAGTGGCATGGGTACAAGCCATTTGTCCTAGACCCTATTTTCATAAACAGTGGGAGTAGCATTTGCTGTATATGCGTTGTAGGGTTTTCATGTGGGCCAATGGACAAAATGCATAATAACATAATTTAAAAATGGAACATTATTTTCATTTGCTTTAGGCAGGATCTTTGTAATCCAGATAACTTCAGCTTTTTTCAAGGCTTAACTTTAACAGGTTCTTGTTAGTCTTATTATCATACTCCACAGACAAGATGATTGAGGTGGAAATGCTTTAATAGAATGTTAAAGCATGGGTTTGTTTGTCCCCCAAATTAAGTCTGTTTGGTAGGAAGTGATTAGGAGATGTGGCATGGTTTTGATTTAGCTTTTTACTTTTAAACAGATAAATAATTATCTATTATGATCTGGGAACCAAGGAACAAGGAAGCATTAGGCTGCCATTTAGGGATAATCCTGAACCAGCAGTGTAGATTTTGAGACTTTATTGATGTATCTGCCGGTACTTTGATTCTACTGGCTTAGGTCAGCGGTCTATAAAACTTGTTAAAAGTGACGGTCGTAACTTGCACTTGTCAGAAGTGAAATAAATACTTGGGTAATTTCACGTAATATAACAGGCCAAAATGCAGATGAGAGATCTCTCTTCCACATTGATTTCTGCATTGAAAGCAGACAGTGGCTTAGAAAAGTGCTTTCTGAGGTGTTTCTTATGCTGCACAGATGTTTTGTAAATGTCATGTTTGTGGTGAGATCATCCTAGTGATTACTGGTGAGAAAAGAAAATGATAAGACTGGTAGGGTGTTGCTGGAGGATCTGGGAGCAGGGAGTTATGGGAAAAAAAGAACATTGAATTAGATATTGAAGAGGAAATTCAGTTGGCTCAATGAGAAAATTGAATTGAACCTATAAGCTGGTTGATCCAGGAAAGGTGGTGTGATTGAATTGTTGTCAGAATCGCCAGGAGAGTATATCTAGATGGTACCCTAAAGATAAAATAGATTACTTAAAAAAGATTTTTTTCTTAAGCGATCTGTGAACTTAAGGGAAGCTCTACCCTGGGTTTGGGGCAAGTAGGGAATGATGAACAGGAAGTCTGGACTTTAGGGACAGTTTGGAAAGTAAAGCAAGGACTGAAAAAGCCCAGTCTCAGGGGATAAAGAAAGAAAATAGAGATCCTGAATAAGCCCGAACAAGGGATAGTAGTAGCAAGTGAGTGAGAACTTTCGGATTTGTCAGGTTTAAACTGTTAGATGCATGTTTTTTTTTCCTCCCATAATTTCCTTGGCGCCTCAGACTGTTCTAATGGAAACTAGAATTCAGTGAGTATTTGTGACTGGCTGAGCATGATGTTTTGTGACACTCGCTGATGAGGGGAGGAGAGAGGAGAAGCAAGATGTCAGTTGCAAGATACTCTTCCCACTTTAAGTCCTTAAGTTACATCTTAGGCAGACTTGTTTCTTGTTTGAGGTTGTGTTTTGCATTTCTGTCAGAACATATGTTAATTTAAAGTAATCCCAACTTATCCAAATAATCTGAACATTAAATCTGGTTTAAAGAAACAGAAGGGTTGGTCTTCAGCTAAGTTTAGTGTTATTCACACATGTGCAGTGCTGATAATGTATAATCTTTAATCATTAGAACATTTTAACGTTATGTAGGTTCATTGAAGATTTAACGTTAACAGCAGTCAACCTGGTGTGGTAGAAAGAACCTGGGCTTCAGAATCAGAGCAACGCTTTTCAGTCCCAGTGCTGTCACTTATTAGCTACATGGCTGTGAGCAAGTCACTTGGCTTCTTTTGTGCTTTTCCTTGTCTATAATATGGAAGTAATATTTATTTCATATGCATATTTGCAGCATTAAATAAGATAACACATGTAAACTATTTAGCACAATGTATGATACTTGATATTAAATATTAATTTTCTCATCTATCTCATTTCTAGCTAAAGTTGAGACCAAGTTATGAACAACAACTGCCACCATATTTTATTCAAAAAAGAATGTGAGGTGGCTTTTCTAAGCAAAATCTTTACCTTGCCAGGACAGATGTACAATATATGTTGAGAGCGCACTGGATTTAATGTTGATGTGAGAGAGCTGAGGACGTGGGCCATGTGTCATTACTTGGTACCATGCACGTAACTTGCAGCGGGAGTAAGCCATTGCTTCCATGGAATGGTGTAGCTAGCTTTTTAAGGACTTTGCCACATCAGAGATTTTGTGATTTTTGTAAAAAACATGGTGTTCATCATGCTGATTTGATTATTTGCCTGTTTTTCTCTCTAGAAAGTCAGCTCTGAAAGAGAGTACCAGGTCTTTGGGATCTGGAGCTGGACATATGATACATTTTTTGTCAATGCCCGTTACATGACTGAACTTATAGGTAGGAAGTTGTGTCAAACTAATGCTTGGAGATGCAGAAATCCACAGGTTGTCAGTCCATTTAATATTGGAACCAATTCCAAAACTTTCTATATGAAGATAAATATCTTAGTGAAAAAGCCGGTAGCATAGGATGTAGATTTACCAGAATGAGATTGATTAGAGCAGGCTTATTTAAGGAATTAATATGTGTATTAAAAAATGAATTTTCTCTTCAGCAGTGACAGTAATATGTTAGGCTCAAATACAAGAGATGTTGCTAGGAAAGTGTAATTGCACAGACAATTTATGTTGTTTCCTATTTGTAACAAAGCATTGCATGTGTTATTTTCCAGATGCCATTTCAAAGTGTTGATTTTAATTGTATGGAAATGCCTTCTTTTAAAAATGTCATTTACTTTTTAAATAGCATTATTGAGGTATAGTTCACTGCCATAAAATTCATCCTTTTAAAAGTGTACAATCCATTGGTTTTTCTAATGTTTACAGAGTTGTGCAACTATCACTATTGTCTAATTTTATTAAAATTTTTTTCAGCTTTATTGAGGTATAATTGACAAGGTGTACATACTAGTGATTTGATATACGTATACATTGTGAAAGAATTCCAAAGGATTCCTGCCAGCTAGTTAACTTATCCATCATCTTGCATATTTATTTATTTTTTATTTTTTGGTGAGACCATTTAAGTTCAACTCTCTTAGCAAATTTCGGTTGTATAATACAGTGTTACCAACTATAGTCACTATGTTTTATGTTATATTCTCCTACTTTATTCATCTAATAGGTAAAAGTTTGTATCCTTTCTCCAACCTCTCCGTATTTCTCCTACCCTCTAGCCCCTGGCAACCACCAATTTACTTTCTGCTTCTATGAATTTGATTTTTTTTTTTTTTTTCTTAACGTATAAGTGATACCATGTAGTATTTGCCTTTCTCTGTTTGGCTTATTCCACTTAACATAATGCTCTCTCCGTTCTTCCGTGTTGTCGCAAATGGCAGGATTTCCTTCTTTCCCATGGCTGATAATATTCCATTGTGTGTATGTATATTCTTTGTCCATTCAGCCATTGATGGACAACTAGGTTTTTTCATATCTTGGTGACTGTAAATAATGCTGCAGTGGAAATGGGAGTGCAGATATCTCTTTGATATCTTGTTTTCATTTCCTTTGGATATATACCCAGAAGTGGGATTGCTAGATCATATGGTAGTTCTATTTTTAATTTTTTGAGGAACCTCCATAGTGGCTTAACCAATTTACATTCCCACCAACAGTGCCCAAGGGTTTCCTTTTCTCTACATTCTCACCAATACTTGTTATCTCTCCTCTTTTTGATGATAGCCATTCTAACAGGTGTGAAGTGGTTTTGATTTGCATTTCCCCAATGATCAGTGATGTTGAGCACCTTTTCATGTACCTCTTGGCCACTTGTACATCTTCTTTGGAAAAATGTCTATTCAGGTTCTGTGCTCATTTTTAAGTCAGATTTTTATTTTTATCTTTTTGTGCTATTGAGTTGCATGAGTTTTTTTTTTAATATATATTTTGGAACTACTATGTAATTTTAGAATAGTTTCATTGCCCTAAAAGAAATCCCACACCCATTAGCTGTCACTCCTTATTCTCTGTCTTCCCTAGCCCCTGGCAACTGTTACTACTATACTATTTGTTTCTGTGATTTGTCTGCTCTGGACTTTTTGTGTAAATGGAATTATACAATCTGTGGCCCTTTGTGACTGACTTCTTTCACTTAGTATGTTTTCAAGGTTCACCTGTATTTTAGCATGTATTGGTACTTTATTCCTTTTCATTGCCAAATATTCAGTTGTGTGAATATACCACCACATTTTGTTTATCCATTTATGAGCTGATGGACATTTTGGTTGTTTCCTTTTTTTTTTTTTTTTTTTTTGCTATTATGAGTAATGCTATAAACATTCATGTACCTGTTTTTGTGTGGACATGTTTTTATTCTCTTGGATATATCCCTTGGTGTGGAATTTTTGGGTCATATGGTAACTCTGTGTTGGAACTTCCCATTATAAATAGAAATTTAATAGGTTTATAAGCATATATGTTACATCCTTATGATGGAAAGCACTTTGAGAGCTAAATGTATATTTAAAGCAAAGTTATAACTTCCCATAACAAATTCAGATATGGCCCTTATGTTTTATTAGAGAAAACAGAATCATTTGGTGGATATTTAAGGAGGAAACATTCTGTGTTCTTTTAATTTTCATTATAGATGGATAAGTATTTAAAAATCTCATAATGTAAATACAGGATAATAACAATTTTTACATATGTGCAAAGAGTGGCAAGAAGAGTAGAGAGGAGAAAACAAGGCAAAAATATAAAGAACATAATGTGATGGGCCAGAAGAGGTGTGGAGAAGAAAGAGGAAATGGAACGTTTACTCACATGTTCATTCAGCATATTTATTTAGCACTTGCTGTATGTCTGATACTGCTCTAGGCCCTGGAAATACGGAACAGACAGAGGCCCAGCTTCTGGGCTCACATTTACTGAGGGCATGCTGCTAATATTGTGTGGTGTGTGGGTTATTACTGCTTGGTGTTAGGACTTAGTGGGTACCATGTGTACCCTTTGTTTCCTCTAGACACCCTTTCTCTGTTTCACAGAGTGACTTGCACACGCCTCCATTATAGCAGTCAACACAGCATAAGGATCTCATCTAAGAATCTGGATGTCCATTCTTCATCCAGTCAGACCTATTCAGGAAACACTTAGTGGTCACCTACCACACTTCACGCACTCAATACTGTATTAGATATTGAGTGAGTGTGTGTGTGTGTGTGTGTGTGTGTGTGTGCGCGTGCGTGCGTGCGTGCTTTTATGCTGAGTGGCCCTAGTAAGTCACTCTCCTTCTTAAGCCATGGTTTCCTCATTTTTATAATGGGGATAATAATAATAATCCTTACTTTTTTTCATGAGGATTAAGTCTCTTGTGAGATATACCTAGCATAGTGCCTGGCACACAGAAACCAGCAAATGGTTGATATTATCATCACATTATAACATTTAGCAGAAAAAATGAAGTAATCTCAATATAAAAAATGTTTAAAATGGGAAACATTTTCAGTGCCTTTCTATGATGATAAACTGTTTTTCATTTAGCCTTCCATGTCCACATGAACACACTTAAAAATATACAGTAATAACATATATACCATTTATATATAAATTAATACCATTATATCAGATATTTTCCTTGCTTCTGCATATTTTTATTCTTAGCATATTTATGGCTAAAAGTCCTCAGGTGAAGGTGATACTTATGCGTAAGTAATTTAAAGCAGTCTACATATGAAATGTAAGTGAAACCAGAGTGGGTTCCATTTTGAGTAAAGAAACATCTGCAGTTTGCCGCAGTTCACCCAAAGGAAATTGGATCATGTATCAGCTATGTGATCGAATAAGACTTTCATCTTTTAAAGAATTTTTCCTGCCTAAAATCTGCATTCATCTGTTGTTCTGAAATGAAGCCTGTGATATATACATTGTGACACAAGTTTGGGGAGCCCCAACATATTCTGTCATTGGAGCACAGCTGTGGCATCCGCTGAACTTATCCAGAAATCAGAAATAACTATTTTTAAAGCTTCTTCAGGCTCAGACATTTAGATTGCTTCTTTTTCTTAACATGGACAACTTAGTTCCTGTATGTTTCTTTTCGGGCCCTAAATTATTAGTTTATTTGGATTATACATTACTTCATCTTTTATATGTTATAAACACTGTACTTTTTAAAGGAGTTACTTATTAAATTAGAGAGGAGAAACTCGTTCCTTAGGGCATTTTTTGGCTTTAGATGATCTTTCTGACCGCTTGTTAAATTTACCCCTACTGCTCCAGCCCCCCTCAAATTGTACATGTGCACACATTCCAATCCAGGTTCCTCTAAACTGTGGTCTCTATCTCTTTCTTTATGCCTAGCACTCTGCCTGGTACATATTTGTGGCCAGGTGACTGTTGAATGAATACATGGTTATGTTGAGCTTGTGGAAATTTAACACTGATATATTCTGAAGCTTAGAACTCTAGTGACCACTTGTCAAATCCAAAGGACACTGTGGTTGTCATTTTCACTGGACTGTGGTATATTTGACCCTGCCAGCCACTCCTTGCTTCCTGAAGCTGCTTCTCCCTTGGCTTCTGTGGAGCCACATTCTCTTACAAATCTTCATCAGTTTGCTAACTTTTTCTGCTTAGTCTTTCAGAGTTCCCTTAACTCTTCCTTCCTCTTTAATGTAGGTATTCATATTGTACAACAATAACTTTTTCTCAATAGATGTAAATTGGTGATACATATATAACTGAAACCAAATGGTTTGTATCTATAAGATAAAAGGGGGAAGAAGGTGAGGAGGCCTGTAGATAAGTGAGCACTAGACACAGGACAGTTGATTAGCTGAAGGATAAATACAGCTGTTAACCTTTACCAGGGGTCAGAGAAATGCAAATGAATATGAGTAAGGTATCCATTTTCTATCTATTAAATTAGCCAAAATATTTTAAAAAAATGCCTTATGCTAATTAGGGTGTACTAAGACTCTTTCATTATGCTACTGATAGCAGTGTAAATTAGTAATGTGTTTCAAGAACCTTGAAGGATTTATACCCACAGCTACAGTGATCCCAATTATGGTACTTTTCCTGTAGTGGGTAATATTGATTTCCCACACAGTGTCTGTGCCCTTTCTTTCTATAAGAACCTTGAGTTTGTTCTGGAACACAATCCTCGCCCCAGATCAGGGATAAATCCTGATTTGTTGAGTCAGTCATGGTAACCCATTTACCCTTGCCCATGACCCACTTCTAACCAATTTGATGTAAGGTACATCAGCTGTGTTTTTCTCAAGATTCAGTGACTCACAGCGCCCCCATGAGTTTGTTGTGGTACTGCATGCAATTGGGGAACGGTGGTCCCAACCTAAGACAATAATGAAAATTTACTTACAATAGAAAATAATTAGCAGTAACAACTAATTTCGTATACTTTGACAGTAACGACTTAACTAGCCAATTAAACAGAACCCTTAGGATATAAACCTAAGAGAAAAGCAAGGTACAGAAATGTGTACTGCTTTTGTCATTGTATGAGGGAAAAATAGGCTTGCTATAAAACTTAGTACAAAAAAGAAATGCCTGTATGTAAACATACTACGGTGGTGATATGAGAGAGATTCCCAAGCCCTTCCTTCCCTGCCTCCAGTAGTTGGGAAAAGGAAGTTAGTGAGAACCTAGTGGGAGGTGTTGGAGAGTCGCCCCTCCCTTCCTTAGGGCTTTGCAGCTGTGATTCCAGGTGTGCTCACTGTTTTCCAGTGGGGTGGGAGGGGACGTAGAGTGGGAGGCCACGAGCTCTCAAGCTCCAGCCAATTTCTGAGAGTTGATGAGGTAGAGGCTGAGATAAATACTGTCTTTCTATTCTTTACTCTTTAACTACATTTCTTTCCAATCCATTAACAATTCCCTGTAAATAATTTGCCAGCAACTTCTTTAATTTATAGGCCTAACATCCTTTCCCTACTTGCTTTCCCACCCTCCAACTGCTGGCTATTTAATTTGCTTTCTCTTTGTTTATCCAGTTGTCTTTGAGCAGTTTCTCTTTTTATTCCTTTAAAAATAGCCTACTGAGGCTATCATAAAATACACATACCCAGGCCTGGACTGTTTTGTTTGGTAGAGGTAAGCACACTGTTTTCATGGACAAATAATTGTACCTGGAGTTCTGTTAAAATATAACTAGTATTAATAATAATAAGGGTTCTCCTGGAAAACAGATTTAGCTTTTAAAGATGTTGAGAATATATTTCTGGTAATGGTTTAAGCAACAGAACCCATGGTGAGTTTCATTTCTTTTGTAATGTTTTATAAACTATAAGAAGCAAATCTAGTCCTGTGAAAATCCCTTGGAGGAAAATGTGACCTTATCATTTCTGAGGTAACAAATATTGGGGCATATGGGTCAAGGTTAAAAGGAGAAATCTTGATAATTAAATCCATTCATTTATCAGATAACTATTAATCACCTACTGTGAACAAGCATTGTTCTAGGAACATAGTATTTTAAAGTAAATCCAAATTATCATTTATAGGATAACAATGAAATGATAATTTGGTTCTCTTTAGTATCTGCTAAAAAATTCTTGGAAA
The DNA here is from genome assembly GCF_949987515.2 of Delphinus delphis. Taxonomy (NCBI): domain Eukaryota; kingdom Metazoa; phylum Chordata; class Mammalia; order Artiodactyla; family Delphinidae; genus Delphinus; species Delphinus delphis. Next base: position 34,410,146 of record NC_082690.1, on the reverse strand, counting down.
TTTTAAAGCATTTAGTTGAGAAGAATTTGGAATAATAAAACATCAACTATTTATTGGCTATACTTTTGGGATTTCTTTAGGGAATCTGCCAAAATTTATTCCTTTGGAAGTATTACCGTTAAGTGGTCTGCTGTATTCATTGCCTTTCTGCGCCAAGCTTAAATTTGAGCAAATTTGTTGCATTCTATTAACTTTAGTAATCCATGGGTTTGTATTTTTAATGTGATTTGAATTTCATTGTATTTATTAGTCATCCTTTCTAATAAAGTTATGCCACAGTTATCTATTCTTTTTTTTTAATGAAAAAGAAAAAAATAATCTAAGGCAAGAATTTTGGCTAATCGGCTCTGGCCACTCTGAACAGGTATGGTTTTGTAATATGGTATCAGTATCCTGTGCATTCTGTTATTTAAATCATGAGTAACCATAGTGTGCAGAATGATGCAAAGATTTCTGAAATCCTGTTTTTGTGGAAATAGACGCAATCTTTTTAGCAGAGGTTTTAAATGATCTGGAGAGACTATGAAATGATTTGCTTAAAGAGGATTAAAATGTATTTACCTGTGACGTCAGTTCTTAAATGCTGCAACGTGAAAAGGTTTTTGTTAATGGCATTTTATTTTCCCAAATCTGCTAAAGTTTATAAAAACACTTCAAAGGATGAACAGAGAATTGAATTTTATGTGCACTTCTATGAAAACTTACAAATTATTTGTATGTGTTTTCATGTGTGTGATATTTGAGATAATTTACTGCCATCTGAAGTAGCCATTCCCTACTTCCAAAGTTGCTGAGGTCCTTTATCTTTCTTCTACCAGTGGGAATGGGAATTCAAAATTCCAACATGAAAGGAATTTTCTGGAGCAGATGTGACAGCCAGCCCTCTAACATCTAGAGATGGTTCTTGGGCCCGATAAAGAGATAGTCATCAGTCAGAGAAGAGAGGAGACACCTTCTAGCCTTCTCAGATTCTTTTTTCTTTGTTAGATTGAACTACATGATTCTTATTTAATTTTGACTTTGGATCCCAAGTTAATTATGTCCTTGTGCAGTCTTGTTAAACTCTTGTCTCCAGTTGGAGAATAGGGAAAACTAACTTTCCTCTTTTTGTCCTTAAATGTGTAGGGCTGGGACAAGACTTCAAACATGGTGGAAGTAGTAATCTGCTTTTGAGGAGACTCCCCCTCCCCATGCCATTTCCTGCCCTACTTGTTGCTTGGGAACATGTTTATCTAAAGGTGGTAACAAGAATAAACAGTGCAGTTCCTTTTGGCTCTAGATATATGTTTGTTCTGATTTATTAGATAATCATCTCTTATTCACTACTACAGGCCGTATTAAAAAGTTTTATTTAAAAAAAATTAAAACCATAATTGAAAGGGATAATAAAATACCAACACAAGGAAAGGTAAATGTCAATAGGATTCACCTGCTGTCTACCAGGGAAAATGCAACTATATCAGCCATTAGGGGTCTTATAAGAATTAGGAAGCAGTGACTTCTGTTCCTGAAAAGCTTACAACCTAAACAGAACACAGATATGTGAAAAGAACCAAAGTGGATGGGTTTTGGTGGATGAGAGGTTACTAGAGGAACTGCAGTCAGCATGTCTTGGAGAGGGTGGTGTGCATAGGTTGGACTAGTATGGGGAGAGAGTCTAGCCATGTAGGACAGCACAGTGACGGCACTGAAGTAGAGAGGCAGGGCTGACAAATTGATTTCTTGTATTAACTAAAGCAGTTAATAAATAAGAAATGGGAAGAGAACTGGGAAATGCATACTGTGAATGTCTTTGAAAGGTAGCCAAGCTAAGAGAGTCCACTAGATGTAAGCCCCATGGGGACCTTGCCTACCCTGTATTTTTTTTTAATGTTTTTTATTTATTTGTTTGTTTATTTTTATGTCTTTATTGGAGTATAATTGCTTTACAATGTTGTGTTAGTGTCTGCTGTGCAACAAAGTGAATCAGCTATAAGTATACATATATCCCCATATTCCCTCCCTCTTGAGCCTCCCTCCCACCCTTTCTATCCCACCCTGTATTTTGATTCACTGCAGTTTCGGTTTTGTGAATTGAGCTGGGTTCTTGGGTGGTGTGGAATCAGATGTTGAACACAGGCCCTGACCAGCAAAGCAGAATTTTAGTTAAAACTCGTTTGTGGTACATTGCAAAGGATGTTTTAAAGCTTAGATAATTAAGAAACCAGAATTTAATTATATATAATAAGTGAAAAAAGTTGATGGATCCTGGGTCAAAGAAATGCTATAGGTAATTAATGAAGATAATGAAATTGAGTACTTAAGAAATAAACTAGTAGAAGTTTTCTAGTTTACTAGAAATTTCTATTTTCTAGTTTACTAGAATTTACTAACTTGATTTTTTTTTTGGAGGAAGTGATCATAATTTATTTAATTTATTTTTTATACAGCAGGCTCTTATTAGTTATCTATTTTATAAATATTAGTGTATATCTGTCAATCCCCATCTCCCAGTTCATCCCACCACCATCACCATCCCCCCCCCACTTTCCCCCCTTGGTGTCCATACGTTTGTTCTCTACATCTGTGTCTATTTCTGCCTTGCAAACCAGTTCATCTGTACCATTTTTCTAGATTCCACATATCTGCGTTAATATACGGTATTTGTTTTTCTCTTTCTGACTTCACTCTGTATGACAGTCCCTAGGTCCATCCACGTCTCTACAAATGACCCAATTTCATTCCTTTTTCTGGCTGAGTAATATTCCATTGTGTATATGTACCACATCTTCTTTATCCATTCATCTGTCGATAGACACTTAGGTTGCTTCCATGACCTGGGTATTGTAAATAGTGCTGCAATGAACATTGGGATGCATGTGTCTTTTTGAATTATGGTTTTCTCTGGGTATATGCCCAGAAGTGGGATGCTAGGTCGTATGGTAATTCTATTTTTAGTTTTTTAAGGAACCTCCATACTGTTCTCCATAGTGGCTGTATCAATTTACATTCCCACCAACAGTGCAAGAGAGTTCCCTTTTCTCCACACCCTCTCCAGCATTTATTGTTTGTAGATTTTCTGATGATGCCCATTCTAACTGGTGCTAACTGTTGATTTCTGAAGCATCAATTCTTTCTCCTGACTTACTCCTATGACATGAAATAGAACCATATATTTATGGTTTTATGTCCTTCGAAGTTAAAGTGTGTTTCATTAGGGGGAAGATAACTGTCTCAAGGTTATTTTGAGAATGAATGTGTTGAGTGGAGAGCAACAAGAAATATTAAATAAGCAAAGAGAGAGGGACAGTGGGTATCAGTGCAGAGCCCCTGAACTGAAGGAGGGCTAGGGAGGAAAATTCCAGGATGAGCTCTTGAGGTACCTCAAGTTCAGAATTAAATATTCATGGGGGATTTCAGCAGCTTAGACATCTGTTGAATAACAAATATCACTAAACATTTATCATCTCAGTATGATTCTAGGTTATGTAGAGGACAAGTTCAAAAAAGGAAATCATGGAGAAGCAGTCCTGGTTTTGTTTCTCGCAAGCAGGGAAGGAAACATAATTCACGGTTGATGTGGATTTAGTATTTACTCTTCACAGAGCTGCCTTGAGTGCTACCCTGGCACTCAAGTTCACTCACGTAGGATATTATATATTCAAATGTTCCAATGGTTTTCAGACTGTGGATTGTGATCCTAGAGGGTTCTTGAAATGGATTTGGTGAGTTGAAATAGTATTGGGAAAAAAAATAGAATAAATAAGATATCACAGTGTATTGAATGTATTAAGGGAAAATATTGTTTAATGCAACTTGTTTCTGTTTTATAAGTATGCATGAATGAGTAGACAATATTGGATTGTAAAACAGTTCTTACTGTGAGTCAGGGTCAAATATGTAAAAAAAAAAAAAATCACTGTTTTTTCAAGAACTGTAAAACAAAATGAGTGTCATTTGATGAATTAGGTTGTGTCTGTCTAAGATGTATGTGGTGAAGCCTGGTTAAGTTTTCTTCGGGCAGGTGAGTGGGCAGGTGCATGGGGAAGAGAAATTCTCTGGTGCCACAGAGATGTTTTGAGGTCACAGGGTTCTTTGGCAAGTGGCACATCGCATGGGTCCTGTGAGGCAACTGACATGAAGTTCAAGAAAGAGAATAGTTCTTGAAAGCAGATATTTTCTATGTGAACTCCTATACTTCGGAAAGAAACAATGTCTTTTTATTTTGTTCTAGTGAGAATATTTCAGAGTTTTGGAGCAGCATAGCTTGGTTGTTAGAAAAAGGAGGATTTAACTAAGTGAGCAAGTTTGAAGCAGAGCACAGGGCATCTTATAAGGTTAGCTGAGAATAATAAATAAACTAGACAAAGTTTCAATATATCAAGAGTAAAAAAATTAAAGTTACTTATAGGTAGGACATTTAAAAATGGATTTCAGAAAGGAAAATACAAATGAGTCTCTGAAGAATAAGACTTTGATGAAACTGGAATCATCTACTATGTGGTGCATAGTAATTTCTCACTTAGGGATATGTTTATATACTGAGTGCACAAATTATCAAAAAATGTGAATTAAATTGAATCCTATGTTGAGTAAACGATCATGTAAATTAATTTCTTGTGCAAGTAATGGTTCGGTATTTTATTTGACATAACGTATTTAAATATGCATTGCGTTTGATAGATCCTGTGTTACTTGATTCAAGCTTTAAATTATTTAATGAATGGTATTTGTGAATGAGGAAGTTAGGGGAAGTTGTGATGCTTCACTGCACATTTTTTATTTATGTGACTTACTGAATACAGTGATTCCTTAATAGATTGAAAGGACTGTACATCTTTCAAAGAAAACCAATATTACTGAAAAAGTATTGGAAAAATCCTCAAAATTAAATGAAAAACTAAGAATAAGTACATGGTGGTGGGTAAACTTAAAAAGTGTCAGGGCACAGCTATATGAACTCAGATTTCTTGCTTCCATTGGATATTGTCCTTTTCTTTTTTGCTGAAATACCAGCCGTGTTAAATATTGTCAGAAAACAATTGAATAGGACTTCCCTGGTGGCACAGTGGTTAAGAATCAGCCTGCCAATGCAGGGGACACGGGTTTGATCCCTGGTCCAGGAAGATGCCACATGCCGTGGAGCAATTAAGCCCGTGCACCACAGCTACTGAGCCTGCGCTCTAGAGCCTGTCAGCCACAACTGCTGAGCCCATGTGCCACAGCTACTGAAGGCTGCGCGCCTAGAGTCCGTGCTCCGCAACAGGAGAAGCCACCGCAATGAGAAGTCCCCGCACGAAGAGTAGCCCCTGCTCGTCGCAACTAGAGAAAGCCCGCATGCAGCAATGAAGACCCAGCACAGCCAATAAATAAATAAATGTTCCTTTAAAAAAAAAAAGAAAACAATTGAATATTCAATGATAGTTTCAAGTTAGGTAGATTTTATTGCAGATTAAGGCCATGACTGCAGGATATGGCCACTTAGATGTCAGTTGAAAGTTTTGGCCATGATAATTAATTAACATCGGTCTGCCTGGCAACAGAGGAAAAGTCTAGGCAGACAAATAGATTGATTCAGAGGAACTTAAGTGGTCAAGTCCAGTAGAAGCCGTAGCTGGCCTTCTCTGGGCATCATATTAGCATTTTCCTTAGCTTCTGTGTCTGCCTGCACTCTGCATCAGGCTGGATGTCAGGTCTGTGCTGCAAACATAGCCATTTGCTCCAGCTTCTGGTATTTGCTCACAGGGAGCCTCACCCATATCTCTGCCTCTCTCTCTCCTCTCCTCCTTTCTCTTCTTTCTGTGTGTGTGTGTGTGTGTGTGTGTGTGTGTGTGTGTGTCACGCACGTGTGTGGGCAGGCTCAGACTAACTGATGGTGAAACTGGCAGCGAAGGGACACTCTTGGCTCTACCAGCTCTGCCTGTCATTCAGATATTGCACATCCTAAATCTGTTATTTTACAAAGAAGAAAAATGAAGCCATCTCTTACACTCAGTAGAGACAGGTGCTTGAGAAAAGAAAAAGAAGCAGAGAAAGCCCATCAGCGAAGTTTTTTATTACTTCTGCATCCCAGGCACTGTTCTAGGCCATAGTTTCACCCCCACCCTTGCCTCCTGTGATGCATTGGCTGGTTCATTGTCTGCTGTCAGATGAGTCATCACGCCCCAGTTGGCTTGGTGCTGTAGTCAACATTTATAGCCTTGGAATTGTTGCTTTGGAGCAAGATCATTGTTCCTCATCTGTCTCTCTGTGGGGAAGTGGTCTCCATGCTCCGGTTGTGATGGACCCTATAGCATGGTTTTCCTAAATTGGAATCTGCAGGTGCTGGGGACCCACCCCAGGGGTCACACCATGGTTGCTGGCCATAAAGTAAGATGATCTGGTATATGTGACTCTGGGAAATGTAAACAAATCACCCCTTAATTCAGTTTACCAGCCTGTTACTGAGTACACAGCAAGTAGATGATCTGATAAAATTAAATGGATTATTTTGCTTAAAAGGTAAAGTGAGTGGAAAGTTTAGGTTGGCCTTAAGGGGTTCCATATTTAAATTATTAATGTGTAACAGTTGTTAATAATGTTGGGAAAAAATTTGGAAGATAATTCATACAAATAATTGTTCTGATGTTGGGAGTATAGTTAGTTTTGTTTTTTTTCCCATTTTTCTTTAATGTTTCAGTATTGCTTATGTAATAATAGTAATAGTTTTTAATAATAATAGAACTGGTTTTGTTCTTGTGAGGAAAAAAAGCCCAAGTTGAAAATTACACATTTATAAAAGTAAAAACATGCCTAGATTCTTGATCTTGAAGAATCTTTGAAAGAACAAACCAAAAAAATCCAAAAAACTTAAAATGTGGACTTTTTATGTTAATTTTATCTGACTATTGTTTGGGGTAACATTGTTTATTTTTTGAATATCTAATATTCATTGAGCACATATTACTTTTAACAATTTAAAATATAAATATGGATGGTCTTCTAACTAGGATTTTGTTAGTTTTTTTTAGTGATTTTTACTATAAACATTTCAAACACATTCAAAATTAGAGAGACTATTATAATCAACAACCATATACTTATCATTCAGTTTCTATACACATTTTTTAAAAAGCTATTTACAAAAAACTGAACACGTAATAATAGAGTTCCCATATTACTCACCCTTTCCCAACATCTACGCACATATGCAGTTGCCCTTATTATTAACATCTTGCATTAGTGTGGTACTTTTATTAGAATGAATGGACAAGTATTGATATTATTATTACCTAAGGACCATAGTTTACATTAGCATTCACTCTTTATGTTGTATGGGTCTAAGGATTTTTTTTTTTTTTTTTTCGGTACGTGGGCCTCTCACTGTTGTGGCCTCTCCCGTTGCGGAGCACAGGCTCCGGATGCACAAGCTCAGCGGCCATGGCTCACGGGCCCAGCCGCTCCGCGGCATGTGGGATCCTCCCGGACTGGGGCACGAACCCGTGTCCCCTGCATCAGCAGGCGGACTCTCAACCACTGCGCCACCAGGGAAGCCCGGGTCTAAGGATTTTGACAAATGCATAATGTCATTTATTCACCATTATAGTATCAGGCAGAGTAGTTTCACAGGTCTAAAATATACCCTGTGCATCACTTAATAAAACCTTCTCTTCTTTTCTCTCAAACCCCTGGCAACCACTGATCTTTTTACTGCCTCTGTAGTTTTGCCTTGTCTAGAATGCTATATATAGCCTTTTCAGATTGGCTTCTTTCACTTAGCAATATGCATTAAGGTCCTTCCATGTTTTCCTGTGGCTTGATAGCTCCTTTCTTTTTATTACTAAATAATTAGACCATTGTATGAATTTGCTAGTTTGTTTATCCATTTACCTACCTAAGGACATCTTGGTTGCTCCTAAGTTTTGGCAGTTATAATAACACTGCTGTAAACACGTGTGTGCAGGTTTTTGTGTGGACATAAGTTTTCATCTCCTTTGGGTAAATATCAAGGAGTGTAATTGCTGGATTGTATGTTAAGAGTACATTTAGTTATGTAAGAAACTGCCAAACTATCAATATCTTCCAAAGTTGCTAAACCACTTTGCATTTTCGCCAGTAATGAATAAGTGAGTGTTCCTATTGCTTCACTTTCTTTCCAGCACCTAGTGTTGTCAGTGTTTTGGATTTTGGTCATTCTGATAGGTATGTAGTGGCATCTTGTTGTAATTTACAATTTCCTGTGACATATAATGTGGAGTTTTTTTTTTTTTTTTATGTGTTTGTTTGCCACCTGTGTATCTTCTTTGGTGAGGTGTCAGGATCTTTGGCCCATTTTTTTAAGTGGGTTGTTTGTTTTCTTGTGTTGAGATTTAAGAGTTCTTCGTATCTTTTAGATACAAGTTCTTTATCACATATGTGTTTTGCGAATATTTTCTGCTAGTCTGCAGCTTATCTTTTTATTCTCCTAACAGTGTCTTTCACAGAGCAGAGTTTCTAATTTTAATGAAGTTCAACTTATCAATTTTTTTCATGGATTGTGCTTTTGATGTTGGATCTAAAACATCATTGCCAAAGCCAAAGTCATCCACGTTTTCTCCTGTGTTAATCCACATCTCTCTCCTGAGTTTTGTAATTTTACATTTAGATCTAGGATGCATTTTGAGTTAATTTTTGCAAAGCGTGTAAGATCTATGTCTAGATTCCTTTTTTTTTTTTTTTTTGGTGTATGGATGTCCAGTTGTTTGAGCCTCATTTGTTGAAAAGACTGTTCTTTTTCCATTGAATTTCCTTTGCTACTTTGTCAAATATCATTTGAGTTTACTTTTGTGGATCTATTCTGGGCTGTCTGTACTGTTCCATTGATCTCTCTTTTGCTAATGCCACAGTCTTGATTACTGTAGCTTTATACTAAGTTTTGAATTTGGCTAGTTTCAGTCCTCTGGCTTTGTTTTTCTCTTTCGATACTTTGTTGGTTATTCTGGGTCTGTTGCCTTTCCATATAAACTTTAGAATCAGTTAGACAAAATTACCTGCTGAGATTTTTGTTTAGGATTGTATTGATTCTATAGACCAAGTCGGGAAGAATTGACATCTTGACGATATTGAGTCTTCCTATCCATGAACATGGAATATCTCTCTATTTATTAAGATCTTCTTTGATGTCTTTCATCAGAATACTGTGGTTTTCTTCATTTAGATCTTGTACATATTTTGTTAGATTTAAAGCTCAATATTCACTTTTTGGGGCTAATGTAAATATTATTTTAAATTTTAAATTCTAATTGTTCTTTGCCGGTATATGGGAAAACAACTGATTTTTATATATTAACCTTGTATCCTGCAATTTTGCTATAATTTCTTATTAGTTGTAAGTCTTTTTGTTGATTATTTGGGACATTCTACATAGATAGTCATGTCATCTATGAACAAAAACAAATTTATTTCTTTTCTATCTGTATACTTTTCATTTCCTTTCCTTGTATTATTGCATTAGCTAGGATTTCTAACATGATATTCAGGAATGGTGAAAGGGAACATCCTTGCCTTCTTTCCAGTCTTGGGGGAAAGCCTTTAAGTTTCTCACCTAAGTATGATTTTAGCAGTAGGTTTCTTTTAGTTTTTTTTTTTTTTTTTAATCAAGTTGAGGGAGTTCCCCTCTATTCCTAATTTACTGGGAGTTTTTATTATGAACGTGTGTTGGACTTTGTCACATGCTTTTTCCACATCTATTGATATGATCATATGATTTTTTTTTTTCTTTCAGAGTGTTGATGTAATGGATTACATTAATTGACTTTCAAATATTGAACCAGTCTTATATATCTGGGATAAATCCCAAGTGGTTGTTTTATAATTGTTGGATTCAGTTTTCAAATATTTTGTTGAGGATTTTTGCATCTATATCCACGAGAGAAGTAGTTTTCCTTTCTTGTTATATCTTTGTCTAGTTTTGGTTTTATGGTAGTGTTGAACTCATGGAATGACTCGAGAAGTATTCTTTCAGCTTCTGTTTTCTGGAAGAACTTGTAGAGAATTGTTATTATTTCTTTCTTAAATGTTTAGTAGAATACACCAGTGAAACCACCTAGGCATGGTGCTATTTTTTTGGTAGATTTTAAATGTCCATGTTATTAATGTCCATGTTATTAATAGTGATGACCCTAATTTTATTTCTAATATGGTAATTTGTGTCATCTCTCTCTCTCTCTTTCTCTCTCTCTCTCTCAGTTAGCCTGGCTCGAGGTTTAGTAGTTTTATTGTTCCTTTAAAAAAAAAACAGAGGGCTTCTCTGGTGGCGCAGTGGTTGGGAGTCCGCCTGCCGTTGCAGGGGACGCGGGTTCGTACCCCGGTCTGGGAGGATTCCGCGTGCTGCGGAGCGGCTGGGCCCGTGGGCCATGGCCGCTGGGCCTGCGCGTACGGAGCCTGTGCTCCGGAATGGGAGAGGCCGCTGCGGTGAGAGGCCTGTGTACTGCAAAAAAAAAAACAAACAGCTTTTCGTTTTGTTGATTTTTGTTTTCCCTCTATTGCTATTCTGTTTCTAATTTTATTGGGTTCTGTTATAATATTTATTATTTTGTGTTTTCTGTTTGCTTTAAGCTTGTATTGCTCTTCATTTCCCTAGTTTCCTAAGCTTAGATTATTGATTTCAGGTCTTCTTCTTCTCTAATATTTGTGTTCAATGCTATAAATTTCCCTCAAAGCATTGCTTTCCACAGTTTTTAATAAGTTATTTCATTTTCATTTAGTTGAAAATATTTAAAAATTCCTCTTGTGACTTCTGAGACTCATGTGTTATTTAGAAATGTGTGGTTTAATCTCCAAATATTTGGGGATTTTATATGATTCCATTTGCTCTCCTCTCTTACATACCATTATATTTCTTTTTATTATTTTTAAAGTGTTTGCTCTGGAATCTGCAATATATTTACATTTACAACTAATGCAGGTACACTTTCAAATAATACTATACCACATCACTCACAGTGCAGTCACCTTTATTCTGGGTATTCCCAATTCCTTCCTCCTCTCCTTTATAACATTGCTGTCATTCATTTTACTTCTCTGTATGCTGTAATTAACCAATACATTATCACCTAATGGATAAAAAATCGTTATCTATTAGGTGAATTAAGGAAAAAAAAGGAAAAAAAATATTTTACGTTTATTTCTTCTGTTTCTTTTATGTAGAACTGAAGAACTTCTAACATTTTTTGCAAGGCAGGTCAACTGATGACACAATTCCTCACTTTCTGTTTGAGAAAGTCTTTATTTCTGTTTCACTTTTTTTTTTTTTTTTTTGCGGTATGCGGGCCTCTCACTGTTGTGGCCTCTCCCGTTGCGGAGCACAGGCTCCGGACATGCAGGCTCAGCGGGCATGGCTCACGGGCCCAGCCGCTCCGCGGCATGTGGAATCTTCCCGGACTAGGGCACGAACCCTTGTCCCCTGCATTGGCAGGCGGACTCTCAACCACTGCGCCACGAGGGAAGCCCCTGTTTCACTTTTGAAAGATAATTTCACTGGATACAGAATTTTAGGTTAGTGGTCTTTTTCTATTAATATTAAATGTTAAAGGTAAAATTAATTATTAACATTAAATATTAAAAGTAACATTAAATTACCTTTTTCATACAGTTCATTTTGCAGAAAACAAACACTATGAGTATACAGACAATAGACAAACTGGGTTTTAAATAAATAATAGTTAACTGGGTAGAGAGTGCTATATTTTTATCAGCATGACATACATAAGTGCTTAATTGTCTATTTCCTTTTATTTTCATTTGTAAATGAAATCTTGTCTGTGTATTGTTTATACTGCCATTCTTCCACATAACAGTATAGTATCCAAAAATAGAAATTGTGGAAATACAGTAAAGATGGGACCGCTTCTTGTCCATTCGTTCACTTACCCTGAGAGGGACCACTTGATGAAACTGTAGCCTTCCAATATGCCCAAGTGTTTTCTACTTTAAAATTTTTTTGCCAGTGTTTCACTTCTGAGTGTGTCCTATATGTAAATGTGTATCTATTGCTTATTTAATATATATCCTAGTGGATGTTACAGATTTAAATAATTCTCTTTAAACTATTGTATGCATGTTTCATTTTCCGAAGAAGGTAAAAGTGTACCGTTGAGTCTTCCATTATAAAGTGTAAGCAGAAGCGTAATATATAAATGAGTAGGAGGCATCAAATATTTGAGAGCCAGCTGCTTGTTATGGTATGAGATTGACTGAAGTAAAAATGAAACGTTAAGGCACAACAGACAAGTTAGGTAAGCATAAATAGAAAATTAAGTGATGTCATTGTCCAAGGTTAATTGCTGGGTTATAGAAGTAGTGGGAGCTATGAATTGAGGAGGTGGATACATCACTTTGGCAGCAGACCTGGTCCCTATAGACAAATTTAGAGGCCCTAAATCAGGGAAACTCACCACAGTATCAAAGTGCTAAAATTAGAATCCAAAGTGCTAAGAACTAAGTTCCCTTTCCCAAGTTTCTTTCTCCAAGTTTTCTAAACAGTTTGTCCACATTGTTAACCAAATGATTAATTATTTACAATTTAATAGAACAGAATTAACTGCGGGCTGAATTAAGGGGTAGAAAATAAAAGATTTCTTACATTACAGGTTAAAGTGATGTACTCTGTAGATCATAGAATAGTGAGCAAGCTTTCTGGTTCTGCCCACTTGAGAAAGTATCTCCCAAGCCTGATGGTTAAGGCAAGGGTATTGAAATACAACCCCTTAAAGTTCCTGGCTCTGTTCTCTATTAAATGTGGAGATACTGATGATGCTGATGGTTATGATTAAATGACATGATGGAGATAAAGTAATTAAGTCAGTGTTTGTCACACAGCAGGTACTCATTAAATGGTCACTACTATTCAACAGTAGTAATAAAACCCAAACTCAGGTGTGTGCCGCATAATTGTTTTGGGTAAAAGGTATCTTTTTTGTGTGTGCATTTTTAGTGAACGTAAGCTAGTAAGTGCAATGGCAGCTACTGTTTTGTTTAGAACTACTGTGTCATGCAGATGAAAAACAGACCAAAACTTTTTTTACTCTTAAGGAAAATGGAATTTATTTGTGAAAGAAAGCATTATTATTTGGAGAGCTCTATTTCTATATCTGTAATTTACATGGACCTCTACCAAAAAGTCATTGTAGAACCTCACCAGGGAAGCCCTGCGAATTTCAGCTGCTTCATTGGATGATTGAGCTGCTGCCATCTCCGTTGTTGTGGAGTTGATTGGAATTACTTTCTCTTAAGTGGCTGAGCTCAGCTGGGTGAACTTCTCCGTGGTGCTTTTGTTTAGGATTATATCTGTGCCAGCTGGGCTTCATTTGGCATTCATCTGACCTTGCTCAATTTGAAATCATCTTTCCATCGGGGAGGTGAGGTGGTCCTAGAGGGGCTGAAAGTTGAGGAATGCTGCAGAATTGTTTTGTCAGTTTAGGGGCATGATTTAAGTGCATATTGGTTATAATTCCTCTGTTCTTCACAGGGATCAGTGAGAATGAGTTCCTGCCTGCTGTCATGTGTTTGAAGAGCCATAGATGAAAGAAAGGAAGGCTAAGAGAAATTTATTATTGTTTTATTCTGAAAAGTTTCTCTTTCTGTTTTTGAAATAAATAGCTTGATTTGAACAGTTTTGTGCAGCAAACCTTGAAAACCATTAACATTTATTGTACTGGTTGATATATGCTAGTAATTGCTAAAATACACCCGGGCTTAGTTGATAAATTTTGTTGCCTTCTGGGAAGACCACATGCATTGATACCTCTGTCAACAAGCCTGCTATAAAGCCTGCACCTGGGTTTCCATCTGCAGTAGGGGTAGGGGTGGAGCAACCCATACTGGGTGGTGATTGGACAGAGACATGGAAGCCCATGAGTAAGAGTTCAGAGCTTTCCGATTTAGTCACGGATTCAGTGGCTAGAAGTACTTTTGTTGAGAGGGGTAAGGATGACTTAGGAGAGAAACAGTGACATTAAAGAACACAGAGTTGCCCTCTTCTCCCTCTCCCCTCTGTGGGAGTAGTTGTCAATTGTAGCACTTAAGACATGCCTTGCAATTGTTTGCTTTTGTTTTCCTCATCTAAGCTCTATAGAAGTAGAAAACTATGTTTAACAGTGTGTTTGGCACATAGTAGGTCTAAATACATTTTGAATAAGTGAAATTATATGAGCAACTTTCTTTATATTTTTCCTACCTCCAGTTATAGAGTCAGAAAATAGTGTTGGGGGTTTCTCTTAGTTAGCCAAACCATTTAATTGTATGCTAACTGTAACAAAAAATAGACCTGTATTTACATCATTAATATAGTGGCCAAAGGATGTTTGGTAACTTTTAGATGACATGACAAACTTACTCAGTAAGGGCAAACCCTGAATCTTGGCATTCAACAGATATTAGTAAATATATATCCACATTTCAAGAGGCAAAAGGAAACCTGTGCATCAAGAAGTTGAAAATTAAAGCACAAGAAAATCATGGCTACTACCAGTTTAGGAGATTGTCCCCCTGTTGTGAATTTGGTCTGGTTTGGGAGAATATGCCTGATGCTCATGTAGTCAAGGGAAGGGTTAGACTGAAGTTACATTTCTAGCTTATGAAGAGAGCCTGCTGTGCCTTGTCATCCTCTAGACATGCTTCGTGTCAGTTTACTCATCACTGAGAGAAAACGAAGTGTCTGTGCGCCTCAATTTTATAGATAAATGAAGCTAACTTTCAAAAAGTAATTTAAATGACATTTCTGAAATAGTTTACTTGCGTTCCTATTTAGCACGGGGTCTACTAGGTGGATCTCTTGATGCCGGGTGTGAGCGCACGAACATCATATGACACTGGTTTCTGCTGATGTACAGCAGAGGTTGCCGGGGAGGTTACTGGGACCGTTGGCCCCCAGCGTCCGAGCCCACGATAGTTCCTCTATTCAGTTGTTTACGCCTTCCTTTTCTTTTTGTCTGCAGTCATCCCTCTTGCCAGGTGTGCCTTGGCCTGGACCCACTCACACTGCAGAAAAAAAGTTCAGTTTTCACTTTTTAATGACATACTCCACATGTAAAAAGGTACTTTAGAGAGTAAGGGCCTGGAGTTTTTTCAAGTGGCATTTCATTGAGGTGTACTTTCCCCTTCCTCTCATTATACAATGAATGGAGGTAGCTTTTACCTTTATGAGAATTGTATTTATTAATTATTATTAACAGTTAAATATCAAGACAGGGTTTATAAAGTCTGTAAAGTCCCTGATTAGTAGGTTTGTCATCTAAATTTCAAATAAGATTAATGTGACCGAATACATGAGGTGGTAATTTTCTACTTCGGGAAGGTCTGATATACCATGGAATGTGTAGCTGCATTTTCCACTTGGGTGTCATGATTTCCTTCATCGAGTGCACAGCAGGGAGAGAAGCTCGAAACTGAGTCATGGGTTTGCTCTCTGCAGTACATCTTTCTGCTCGCTGCTGAGCATTTGCAGCTGAATTCTCTTTAGGAGAAGATCAGCTGTCTTGCATTTGACCTCAGAGGTACTTGTGGCTGTTAAACCTTGTGTATTAATGCTCCTGAGTGTGTGAGTGAGTGCAGAGATATCCTTTGACCAAGAATGGCCTCTTTAGGCTGGAATTTAATTACAGCTGGAAAGTCAGTGCTGCTTTCTCACAAGGAGATTTTTAAGAAACACTGAAGATGCACGTCAAAGCTTGAATTCCTTTCCTCTCAAGGACTATCAGAATGGCATATGTCTTTGATTAAACCTCATGCAAATGCTGACATAGGCCATGTCAAATAAATTGGAAATTTTGAATTGCATTTTTTTCCTTGAAGTGGGTTGCTTAAATAGTAGTTTATTTTTACTCTTTTTTTTCTGTATAATTTTGTGCAGTCTTTCAATATTTTTTCATCTTTCAGTATAATGGCTTTTTTAATACTCTTTAAAATAAGGAGTGATGCTTTGCCTTACAATATAACCTAGATTTACATCTTTGTGTACTTTTTTTTTTTTTTTTTTTTTTTTTTTTGCGGTACGCGGGCCTCTCACTGTTGCGGCCTCTCCCGTTGCGGAGCACAGGCTCAGCGGCCGTGTCTCACGAGCCCAGTCGCTCCACGGCATGTGGGATTTTCCCGGACCGGGGCACGAACCCGTGTCTCCTGCATCAGCAGGCGGACTGTCAACCACTGCGCCACCAGGGAAGCCCTTTGTGTACTTTTAAAGGTTTGAAGTCAAGACTAAAGAATTTTATTCTGGTGATTCTAAATAACTGGGAAGATCTCTTCATTTTGCTGGATGTCCAGCTCTGGTCTATGGAATGTGCTGTTTCTGAGAAATGGGTTCTTGAACTTGGTGAGACTGGCTTTTGTGGGCCACTTTGAGGGCACTGGGAGCAGGTAGGGGTGGGAGTTGTCTGTTTGGGCCACTGGGTGCGTAGAGCTGGCTTTTGCTGAGTCTCTAAATAAATCGCTGGCGAGAAGAGAATCTTCGTGTAGCCAGCTGCCCAGTTCAGTCAGTAGTTATGTGAATGCCCGGTTCTACTTGGTGAGTATTGTATTTCATCAGGTCTTTGTTGAGAAGTCGCTTTCTCAGAGAGACCCTTCCCTTACCATCTTAGAGTTGAATAACTTCCGTGTCTCACCCCGCCCCCCCTTTCTCTGACCTCCCATGTAGCAGTTATCACCAGCTAACACACTGTGCATTTTATTTCATGTTATCTTTCCGTTAGAAGGTAAGTTCCATGAGGGCAGGGGGTTTTATCTCTTGTCTACTGCTGAATCCCAGTAGCTGAGACAGTGCTCAATAAATGTTGAATGGATGATGATTGAATAGCTTTCATTGGTTAGAAGCAGATAGAGTCTATAATCTCTACCCCTGCAAACTCTTACCAGGAGGTATATTGCCTCAGACCAAATTTAGCCAAAACTGTGGGCCTTTAATCACAAGTAAGAGCAAACAGCCACGTTTGGCTGGGGGAATTCCTCATATAGGTCCCTCAGTTACCATGATCGACTTCTTGGGTGAGACTTTTTCTCTAAGTCAGATGCTAGGACATTCTTGGGACAAGATCGGTAGGTCCTGTGATCAGTTTAAGTGGCCAGAATCTGACGTGGAGACAAGCCAAGAGGCTCTAGATGTGGAGAGCAAGGCCCGTGGCATAGTGAGTGTGTTATTCCTTATTCATGAGGAGCTTTTACTCTTCTGCAAATCAGACACTTACCTGAAGCAGCAATGTTACCAATGGAAAAATAATGCCTAATCTTTTTTATGGTGGCCGTAAAATCTTGAGAGATACTTTACATATGAATTATCTAACATCAAGGTGTTGATTCACCTAGGACACTTATTATGTTAATTAGCTGACCCCCAAATGTTGTCAGATTAACTTATTCACAAACTTCATTTTACTATAATGAAATATAATGAAATATTTATAATGAAATATTTAATTTCACCACAAATCCAATGTAACACATACACATGTAAGCTTGGGATTTAGCATGCACTCAGTTTATACAAACCAAGTGTGAAAATAGCAGTTAAGAGCTCTGATTCTGTAGTCTGACTGCTGGATTCAGATTTAGGTTCACACTCTTACTAGCCAGGTGACTTAGGGCAAGTTACTTAATATATCCAAGCCTCAGTTTCCTTATCTATGATGTGGAGTGAAAGCACTTAACTCATAAGGTTGTCATGAGGAGTATGTAAGATTTCTTATAAAACCCTTGGCAAAGTACTTAGCACATAGTAAGTGCTCAGTAAATGTTAGCTTAAATTTATTCACTTATTAAAGGTGTTTTGTGTCTACAGCACTCTAGAGTAAATCCAAATTCTAAGTACATACTTTGGCTATGAATGGATTGGTGAGTGGGATCCCATAGACTGAGATTAAGAAAAAAAATCCCTAAGAGATCAAGCTCTCCTTATATGTTTAAAATGAACTTTATTTACAAAAATTAGATGCACACACAATGGTTTCCAGAAAACCCCTTAAGTAGTAAAGAAACTATTGCAGCAAAAGCAAAGGTTTTAGTATTGTTCTTTTTTTTAAATGATCTTTGTCATTAAACCAAAGGATTTAATGCAATCTGGAATGCTTTATTTAGCTATCTGATTTTTAACCTCTGCTGAGACTAAGAGGAAGGTGAAAAGGGAAAATGGGGCTGAATTTCCGGCTTTAAAGGAGCAGGCCTGAATACATTTGAAGGTCATAAAATATGTGGATATAATTTCCATCTCCTCTGGCTCTGCCTTCCTCTCTCTCCATGGTCCCTTCCCCCACCCTCTGTCTTCCCTAGGTCTCACACACACACTTGATCACGAAAGCATTTACTTTTAGAACATATCAAATTCCATGAATTTTTTTGTACTATCATATAAGTGTAACAGCTATTATGTAAATATTAGCTGGATTATGCAGTAAAGTTTTTGTTCAATAAGGTAATGCTTGAGAACAGAGAAACTGCAAGATGACACCTTAATTCTCAATATTTAAAATCATCACTGAGGCCAATTTCATGAACATGAAACTTGTGGAGTGTAGTGAGTGAGGCCTGTGGATTCATCTGGAGTCTGGCATTTGTCCTCAAGTAAGTTCTAATTTTAAAAACACAATAGTAAATATTATATCCTATTCAATTTTGACTATGATTGAAGTATCCTACAGAATTTTTTTATTGTGCTCTAAACAAAAAAGCTTAAATTTCAAAAAGGTATTTAGTAAATAGTATATAACTTGTTCATAGAAGATAAAAAATTTCCTAATAGTGTAGACATAGAATTGTCTGCTGAAATGAGTTTTATTGATTCAACAATTTTATTTTATATGCTGCCAAAAGTGGATCTGTGGATAAAATGTACTTTTGCTTTATCTCTCCCTCTATCTCTGTCTTTCCTGGTAATGTGTGTTGGAAGAAATGTTCAGAAAGTGCTTGGCCCTAAATTCAAAAAAAAAAAAAAAAAAAAGTAAATCATGCAGTATGATGTCAACTTAATGCCAGGGGACAGTAGTGTTTCCTAGAGTCTTGCTGCTCAAAATGTGGTCCATGGACCAGCAGCATCCCGACAGCTTCTATTTAATGTACTGAGCTCATTAGGACCTTTGGTAAGCCTATGAAATCAAGATCAGTGTTTGACAAGGTGATCCAAATGCACATGAAAGTTTGAGAAGCACTTAGACCAGGGGTCCCCAACATCTGAGCTGCGGACCGCTACCAGGCCGTGGCCTGTTAAGAACCAGGCCACACAGCAGGAGGTGAGCGGCCGGTGAGTGATTGAAGCTTCATCTGCCGCTCCGCATCGCTCCCCATCGCTCCCCATCGCTCGCATTACCGCCTGAACTATCCCTCTCCACCCCCGTCTGTGGAATAATTGTCTTCCATGAAACTGGTCCCTGGTGCCAAAAAGGCTGGGGACCGCTGACTTAGACTATATAAGAGAGTATAGTCAGGACAGTAAATAGTTCTCAAGCAGATGTGCAGTACAAAAGGGTAGTTTGATTTTGCATACCTTTTTTTTTTAAAAATAATTAATTAATTTTTGACTGCATTGGGTCTTTGTTGCTGCGTATGGGCTTCTCACTGCAGTGACCTCTCTTGCTGTGGAGCACGGGCTCTAGGCGTGCGGGCTCAGCAGTTGTGGCTTGCGGGCTCTAGAGCGCAGGCTCACCGGCCATGGTGCACAGGCCCAGTTGCTCCGCGCATGTGGGATCCTCCCGGACCAGGGCCCGAACCCGCGTCCCCTGCACTGACAGGTGGACCCTCAAACACTGCACCACCAGGGAAGTCCCTGATTTTGCACACTTTTGATGGATCTGTGAAACCTGAATATCTTATGAGTTTGCTTTTTCTCACACACAAGTGTTTCTGCCATAATAAGACATATGTTATTTCTGAAAAAGCTTACCATCTTTGGATATTGCACACACACACACACACACACACACACACACACACACACACTCACCTGCAAGTATCAGGACTTATTGGGTATAAATAGAGTTAAGGGCACATAATTAAAAATCTCTGCCACTTTAACTAGAGCATCAAGAAAAACAAAGTGTTCTGATAAAAATACCAGCAGAATTACACTGACATTTGTACCCAGCACCAGTAGATCCCATGCAGCCTTAAACTCTGGGGCTCCTGCTTCCTTTAGAAAAATCTGCTCCATAATGTTGACTTCCTTAATTTTTGTTTTTAATATAAGCACTCAGAATCTGCATGTGCAGTTTCACCAAATAGCTTAATTCTGTGGGAAGTATAGTGGATATTGAATCAACCAAATCCACCTGTTTTTGAGCCGAAGGAAAGCTCTTTGCAGGATTTTTAGCTTTTCTCTTAAAGTCCTTCTATACAGGTAAAACACTTTTTAATTGTGAAAAGGCCTGTCCCTGATGTCTTCAAAGTGTCATTGTATTGGAAAAAAATAATCACACTCAAACCAGTGTGACTTTTATGTCATGCCTTATCTATTAATCATGAATAACTTAATTTACATTACAGAAAGACATAGCAGAATCGACTGAAGTTTTCCATTTTCTAATTTTTGCAGGTTCCAGTGTGATATGAAACCACATAGAAACTTTTCATTTAATGTGTTGAGTTCATCAGTATAAAGAGTAGTCGGCTTACAGAAGTGGTATAGAAATACACATTAATGACAGTGTGAAATAGTTAAACAAAACAAAACAAAACACTGGATGTGAAACTTTCCTTCTGACCATTCAGGCTCCATATCCTCACTGTGAGGTGAAGAGTTAGGCCTGACAAAACAATCTCTAGTTTCCCATCTTGCTCTGATTTTCCCTTGTAAATACTTTTTTTGCCCTGGTGGCACAGTGGTTGAGAGTCTGCCTGCCGATGCAGGGGACACAGGTTCGTGCCCTGGTCTGGGAAGATCCCACATGCCGCGGAGTGGCTGGGCCCGTGAGCCATGGCCGCTGAGCCTGCGCGGCCGGAGCCTGTGCTCCGCAACGGGAGAGGCCACAACAGTGAGAGGCCCGCGTACCGCAAAAAAAAAAAAAAAAAAAAAAAGATTCCTTTCAATTTATGTGTTTGGGGTTTAATGCTAAGCCATTGCCAGATCAAAAGAGTTGCTGCCCCTTCTCCTACTTTGGTCTCTCTTAGTCAGTGGAATCCCCCTTTTTGTCTCTGGCCTTTTCAGAGGCTTGCTAAACTCTGGAAGAGGAAATGCCAAAAATGACTCTTAATGCAAAGTTACTTTACCATCATTTTCTCTTTCATTCCTTATTCAGGGAGAAATCTGCATGGAATCCAGTCTTTCAGGGGCTTTTAAGAGTTAGAAATAAGAAAGAACTGGGTAAAGAGGAAATGGGAAAAGAAAAGTCAGTGATAGGACAGTATCTTACACCATTTAAGTGTTGTTTCATATATTATTGAGTCTTTTTTTACATAGGTAATGTGGAAAGACCATACATACAGTGTTCAGAAATCAAAAACGTAAAGGAAAACGGTTGAAAGAGAAGGTTAGTTTTCAGAGTTGGGACATATTTTTCTAAAAAGTCATGGCCAACCATTTCTCCTGGGAACCATCTAGAGTAGGACAATGGGAGAGGACATATTGCAGTTAACCCAAGGTTTGATTTTTTTTGAAACCCGTGGCCTCAGTGGATTTGAGCAAGGAATAGGGATAGAAAACTCTCATTTTGTGGAGCTTTGTGAGCTTTTTTCATTCTCCTACTTCTCCATTTTCCACAGTCACCTCATAATTTCCTTCTTGTGGATCCACGTCGCGGGCTTCCTGATTATCACTTGAAGGTGGCTCTGGTGAGAGGGAAAACTTGGTGGAAATCCCCTGAGCTGCCTTCCTGGAATAAACCTGGGTTGAGAAATCGTGGGGCCCTGGGCACACAGCTGATGGCTGGTAGATAAATTGTGGAGTTGCTACTACCATTTTATCAAATGTGATAGACTGAGATTGGGTTGTACAGAAAGAGTCACAGCCCGGGAAGGGATCTTTGAGTGTGTGTGTTTTTCTAGCAATTCTTTTCTTCTTGCTCTCAGTTAATATTATAACAAAAACAAGAACAAACAAACAGCAAAATTTTTTGTAGTACCTTTTGTAGGAAATAGGGTGATTTTAAATACTTAGATCTGGAGAGAACATAATTTCTCTAAAAGGATCTGGATTTTTATTGCTATATCTAAACAGTTTGTTTCTTTTCAATAAAAATGTTGTGTCAGTTTGGCATACATAAACTTTTTTTTTTTTCTGTTAAAAAAGGAAAAAGGGACAGGAGAAACACACTTGTTCTGGTTTTCCTTCTACCTTTGATTAAGCCTTTACACATAACTTCCTGACTCCACAAAACACCAGGGATAGAGTAGCAAACTCAACAACACTTAGAAGAAGCACTCAGCTGTCTTGGGAAAAGAAGGAAAAAATGAACAGGGAACTATTCTATATAGAAAGGGATTTAAGAAATTTAAGTGAATGCAATGAGTAGATTTTGCTAGGATCCTTATTTGTAAGCAAGTAGGAAACAAATCTTAAAGTAATTGGAGAAATTTGAATGTGGACTAGCTTTCTATATTATTAAAGAATCATTATTAATTTTGTTATAAATGAGAATAGCCTTATGGTTATGCAAGAGCCCCCCGCCTCCCCTGTCCCCAGATGCTCACAAACGAGGCAAGTCCTTTAACCTCTCCCAGGGTCAGTTTCTGCATCTGTGAAATGAAGATGATTATTGTGGAGACTTTTGTAGGGTTGATGTGAAGATAGAATGAGATGGTATTAGCACAATCTGGCCAGGGATTCTTATGCTTTGTTGCTGTTATTGCTGTCATTATTACTATTACTATATGTTTCATCTATCATTTTAATTCTAACCTGAGCTTGTTCTTTAAAACTTTTGTGTGCTTCCCTATTAGTGAACATATTGGTGTCCTATTATTCAATACCTTGACAGTTGTCCTAAGTGGTCTGTTCCACTAGGCTTAGACATCTTGGCCTATCTTGGCTTTGTTCACTATTTACTGTTAGCACCTAGTTCTATACCAGGCCCAGTGACTGGCCCTGAGTAAATGTTTAATTGTTTGTTGAATGAATAAGCTCTACTTTCTGTAAAACTTATAGCAGAAAAATTAATCTTTATTGAAACACTTATTATTAGTACTAAATGGTAACGGACTTATACTGACCAAACTGCTGGGTGAGGATTTAAAAGGGGCCCATACTCTAGCACTGTAGTGGACACTGGTGTCTGGATCCTCACGTTAGTGTTTCAGTCATTCACTTTTTACCCATTCAGGTCCCTTTTCCTTCTTCTTCCTCAGAAAGTACTCCTGTGGCCATTTCTTTCTAATTAGATTATAAACTCTTTAAGGGTGAGAGAGAAATCATATTAGACTCCCTTCTAGTGTCTTGCACATAGTAGGCAGAT
The DNA here is from genome assembly GCF_949987515.2 of Delphinus delphis. NCBI lineage: Eukaryota > Metazoa > Chordata > Mammalia > Artiodactyla > Delphinidae > Delphinus > Delphinus delphis. Next base: position 34,386,786 of record NC_082690.1, on the reverse strand, counting down.
TCTAGATGTCAAAAGAGGACTCTGTTTCTGCACTGGAATTGTTCTTGGATATCTTGATGGGGAGTTAGGAGAATATTTGCTGTAAGAAATGATTTTACGTGCTTAGAGAACTTGTTTAGTTGTAGAGATATTGGGCTAGCCTGTAATTTATAGCTGTCAATATTGATCTGATTATAATTACAGTACTTCAGAGGCAATTGTTTACCTACGTTTTCTCTCTTCATCTTGAATATTAATAATTGGGGGTGAGTGGGAAAGAGGCATTTCTTTAATGTAGAGTGGCATCAAGTGTAGAAAGAGCTGAAAGCCATTAAATAACAAGAAGAGGCTAGATGCTGATACTTCAGAGATGCAGTCTGTTCAGGACCTCACAGTACTGTGATTAGTGAGGGAAATGTTTAAGTCTGAATCTAACAGCTAAGTGTCAACTTTGTTTTAGGTTTAAAAGAGTATCCACGTAAAGGATCTGACATTAGCTTAAAGATATAAAACGAGTGTAACTCAGTAATTCTAATGAATTTTTTTTTCATTTTGTGGTTCAATCAGAACATTGCTTATGGGCATTTTATCTTTTTTTTTGTATAAGGAGAGGTTTTGATTTTTATCCATGAGAGTAATATGTGTGAAGCTGGTAAGCAATATGTTCCCTACATAAAGTGATAAAGTATGTTACAAAATTACTGCTGCTACTACTACTACTAACTACCAAAGATAAATACAGAGTGGAAATATTATGTTACAAGTAAAGTGAACATGCGGAAATCTGTATTATTACGTTTCAAGTTTGGATATTTTGTTTTCTTTTTAAGAAGAAGCAGAGGAGAAAAAAAAAAAAAAAAAAACTATGCCTGTTGCATTTCATGCCAAGGTCAGTTCCTCATATTTTGTCTGACTGTTTAGTTTAATAACACTCAAGCATAGAGGCAATCAGGAAGATACTTTCCTTGGTAAATCCATAGTTATAAAGAAAGCATGTACTTCAGAATTGAAGAAAAAAGTTGCTTGTAACACCCAGACCTAGTTTGAGATATTTTTGAAAAGTGCTTATGCTTTTCCAGAATTCCAGGATTAAGACAAGGAAACACAAAATAGAAATATATAGATTTGGCAGTGCCTTATTCCTCCCTTAGGTTGAATTGTCTTAGATTTCTCTTTTTAAAAAAGAGGTAGCTTGTATTAGTTGTATAATTTGAGATTTGTTAACTGGTTATCTTTTGTCTGGTTATCTTTAATCACCTTTAGTAAGGTGATTAAAAAGTGAGAGACTGTTGACCTACGGTAAATAAAATGCTCTTGAATTTTACATCTATTTCAGGATACATTCACCTTCATAAACAATCTTGGTTTAACATGAACTCTAGGCTTGAAAGTTTGAAATCCTGAGAAATGTTTTTTCTATGATTCTGAAAAATAATTCAAATTGCATTTTTTTCTGAGAAGGATAAAATAGATATATCATGATTGTTTTCTTCCTAATTGAGTTTCATTTGTGTGATTGACGCTAATAAAAATATTCTAACTTAATTCAGTTTATTAAAGCACTAAGGATATTTTGCACAGTGAAGTATGGTATGTAAGTCTTTTAACCTCTTTCTGGAATTTTAATATAAAAATTCAAAAAGCGTACATAATTTACAATCTGTGTGTATGTATGCGTTGACTCCCCTGGCCCCCTTCATCTAATAAGCCCCTCTTTTCTCGTTCCATCTTGTAAACATGAGTTGCTTGTGGCTTGTGTACGGAAAATGCTGCCAGGAAGTAGGGTGAGCAAAACTTCTTTTCCCATGACCTTTACTCTAATGTTGTTCCAAGGGTTCCCTACTTAGAAATGCCTTGATAACCACACTCATTCCTGACACACCCCACCCCCGACACACACAAAACTACGGAGTGCCATCTGACCCATAGTCCAGCTGCAGCTTTTTACAACACGAGTAGGGAAGGCTTTTACCTAGAGCAGTGAATATCTGTGAAAACATTTTGTGTGTGATATATTGCATGTGTATAGAAAATTTAAAAAGAATAAGTTACTTGGTATAATCCTGGAAGCTACAGGTTGACTAGTGTCTGTCTGTTTTTTCCCTCTAATTTTGGACTCGCTAAAGCTAGTTTGTATGTGTGTGCCTGTACATACTTTTGTATTATTTCTGGAAGTTTTGCTGCTGACAATGAAATCTAATTGCTAACACATACTTTAGGTTACCTTGTTCCGTGACATTTATCATGAATATATAAGTTTTTAAAAGACCAGGTTATGCTGGTCACAATCCATTCCACCCTCTACCTCGTGATGCAGTGGGATATATGATGCACTACATTTCTTCCTTTGGAATAGAGAGGAGAAAAACATATTTGTTTGGAAAACACCAGGGCTCTGAATTTTTCTAAACTTCCCGCTAACACAGTGAAATAGGCAATAGCATTCTTTTATTATATATAGAAAATTGAGACTGCATAGAAAAGGTTAAGTAATTTGCTCAAGGTAACAAAAAGCTAGTCAGTCATGGAACTAGGATTTAAAACTGTTTGATGCTAAAGTACTATTCTTTGCCATTTGATGATAATACTGTTCAAGCCACAAACATTATCCAGAAGGTTTATGGTCTACAGGCAAGTGAATGGAGGGTGGGCAGGAGAAAAGCCTAGAAGACAGAATTTATATATGGAATCATCCTTAAAGTGAAAGTGTCTGAGACCAGAAAGTGCAAGAGAAAAGGTTGGGTAATACCTGCTCCTGGTAGCTGCCCATCTGCTTCTTCCAGTATCAGACTTTGCTGCTCCAGGGAAGATTCCTGCAACACTAACACTGACCCTGAGCCTAACCCTAGCCCTGACCCTGAGCCTGACCCAGATTTGGGAACTTATTGTATTATTTAAAAACAATATATATGTAGAGTAAATGGAATACTTGTGGTGATACGTTATTTCCACTGTCCTAAGGAGGCAGAAGCTGTCAGGGTTCTGTATAAAGTGTAGTTTTTCCTGGAGCGATGACATGAGGCCTCATTCCATCTCCCTGGGCTTAGGTGGAAAGCAGGCAGGTTTATTTGATGGATTACGGGCCACTTTGTGGAGTACACGTTATAAGAGAGGGAAGAAGGAGCCTTGCTCTTATAGATAGTGAGATGTGATGCCTTCTCAAAAGCTGCAGGGCGTGAGGGTTAAGTGTGTGTGAGAGGAGTGTGGGATACGGGAAACTCCACAGTGGACCGTTTCCTGTTCCGGCATATCCGCTGTGTCACTGACCTTTACACATCCCTTGGCTGCTCTCTGCAGGCCCTAGCCTGAACTGAAGAACACTGAAGGTTTAGCTTCCTTGTCCTGTCTCAGTTACTTGGAATCTGAATTATGGCCACACCAGTTAACAGCTCTGAGCCTGAATGAAAGTGTTAGAGGACCCATGTCCCTGAAATGCTGCCTGGAAAGCAGGTTTCTCTTGTGGAAGACTTTTTTTCCCCTGTGGTGTTCCATTGTGAAAGTAGAGGTTAATTTTGATAAAACAACTTAGTATGGGAAGTACTTCTATTAAGCTGAAAATGTCATTTTTTCTTTAACCAAGTTTAGAGCATGAATTACTTTGCATTTGTACTAGTGACTGCAGGGTGCAGTTCTGGGATGCCGGGGCTTAGAAGGAAATCCACCAGGTGGTCTGCTTTAATCTGAGACTTGCAATCTTTTTATTTTTTTGAGGATTTAAAAAAAAGATAAACTTTAGAGGAAATCTTAGTGATCTTCTCAGGAAACAGAAAGTGAAGGGCAGTTGTCCTAAAATTATAGCTAGTCTTCCTCCCTTTTGTTTCCCTAAGCAGGCTCATACTCATGCTTCAAACCATCTCCTTCTTTCTCACTGTGAGTCAGATACTTTCATCACACCAATCCTATTAATGAAAATAATCTGCTTATTCTCTACCAGGCTATTAACTCCTGGATGAGAGAGAAGGTCTTATTTTTTGTATAACTTAATAGGTAGGCCTTTGTGTTTATAATGTTAACTGATTATCATCGTTGAACTAGAATCAGTGTCTTCCTTCATTTCTTTTGAAAGTTTGACAGGAAGCTGGCTTTGGGACTGAAATGGCCATAACGTCTCATTCAGTAACTACAGTTTGCAGTTGGCTGTCCTGCAAAAACACAGTGCAGGAGCAGTGGAGTGTGAGATTCCGAGAGCTCTACTTCTCAGTGCTGTGTATAGCTGAGGTTTCAGGCATGTAAACTGTGGTTGGTGATGGTAATATATTTGAAGGGCTTTGAGGCTCCTTTGGAAGGAACATGTTCTATAATTTGAAACAACAGATCCTATTAATTAGAAAGTCTTCTTGGTTGAATTACTGAGCACTTGTTACATGCCACACTGAGGTTCCCCCTCCTTAGGCCCAGAGAAGTAATTGCCTAGTAGTCACTCAGGGTCATGTAGTAATTAATGCCGGTAGAACTGGGACTACAACCCTTGACTTCTGAGACTCTGTCCAGTTATGTGTGAGTAATAATCCGAAGTCTACATGTTTTTAAGTCTCATGAGGCATAAATGTTTGTTGTGTTGGATGAGCATTTTAATTCTAAATCTTTAACCTTGAGTTAATTCCCTTTAGAACTACTTATAACCACATGATAAAATAAGTATAAATGAAATTTAAGTTGGATGATTTGGGGGACTTTCAAAAAAATCATTCTCATCAAATTGGTAAGGTTCTTGGAGCACTTAGCTGTAGTAGTTTATTTGGATAAATACAGTCATTGTAAACAAGGGCACTAGTAGATTGTGGAGGAGCATTAAAGAATTATTCCTCAATTTGGTATTAAAACTGAGCACTGACCTAGAAAACAAAGATGTGTAAAATTTTTAGTGGGGGAAGAAAGACTAAATAAAAGATCTTTCATGTAACAAGTGCTAACCTTATGATGTAAAAAAGGTGTAGTCAAATGAGGATGGCCTATTTCATCTCAGAAACCAACTGTTACCTTAAGGAAGTTTGAGTTCAGCCCATGTCCCTCTTTTTGTCAATTCCTCACTATCCTTTTTCCCTGGCTAAGTTCTATTCCATACGTGTAAGAAATAAACTGAAAATTTTACTCTTTGATTACTTGATTCAAATTAGCTTTAAAGAAGATTCCTTAATAGCGGGATACATAACTGTATTTCTTTTCAGGTGTATTAACAAAATGTTAATTGTTTCTGTTGGTCAAGTTTTAGTTTCAGAGTATTACTTTCCATACATTCTCACAATATTACCCCATTCTAAACACCTACTACTGTTTCCCTACATGACTAAATAGCTCCATTCTTCCTATTACAAGCTAAACTTGCTTTTGAGTGTATTTTTTTAAAACTCTATTCCACACTATGCATTTGTTTTCATTAAAAAACAAACAAACAAACAAACCCCCTCCCCCGAAGTGTTATGCTTATCCTGTGTTACTCCACTACAGTATGTGCATACCCAGTTTTAAAAAGGGCACTATTAGAGGGTCTTACTATATGCTTTTATTGTTTCAACTGTTTATGCAAAACTAAATATCTTTTACGTACCAGGCCCAGATCTATTTGTTGAACAGTGAACAAAAAAAGGCAAAATTTTGTGCTTTCATAGAAATTAATTTTAACTGGGGGAGATAAATCAGTGAATAAAATGTTATTGGTCAGGTCAGCATCATGGCAGTATGAGATGCTTTCCTTGTCTCTTCCCTTCAATCTGCAACCAGTAAAACATCCATAACTCAACAAAGGTTCCTCTGCCCAATACACCAGGGCACCAGATAGTTCCACTTATCTGTACATCTAAAGGTGGGTGGACTGGAACACATAGAGGAGGTGGAACTGGGGGAAGAGTGGAGGTGGTGCCTGTGATCCTGGCCATGCTGGCTGGGCCCAGAGCCCCAGAGAACTCCACGGGTAGCAGCTGGGGAGGCGGTGTGGACAATTCCAGCTTGCTGGTTGCAGAGGCACCCATGGCCACAGGGAATGAGGGGGCAGCAGAGCCTGCAACCCTGTCCCTCCAGCCACAGAGGTGCCTGTGACTCCAGCCCCCATGCCTGCAGCACCAGTGCCTGCAAACCCCAAAACCCTGTGTGCAGCAGAGGTGCCCATGACACTGGCTACCCCTGCCCATGGTAGCAGAGCCTGTGATCCAGGTCACCATGGACATGGAGGTACCTGCCATTTTGGTGCCCAGGCAGCAATGCCAGCAAAAATGGCAACACTGGCAGCAACAAAGGCATTAGCGACCTTGGAGGCGCAAGCATTGACAACGAGCGCACCAGATGACAAGAGGCAGTGGAGGGTGGAAAGTGCACATTCTCAAATATAACCAGAGGCAGTCAGGTAAGAGAAACCAAAAACCTGTGCTATAGTGCCACCTACCGAAAAACAAAAGAGAGTCTTCTAATTACTAACCTGTTGAGTTGTTAGAAACAAGTAAAAAAAGCTTTACCTGAAGAAGAAAGGTGTTTGCTACTTCAAATGCACTGGCCAGAGGAAAAACTCATTCAAGCACCGCGAAAAACCACAGTGCCTTTGTATCACAGAAAAGAAAATGATAATTTCCTAGAAACCACACTTAAAGTCATACTATTGTGATATACTTATAGAAAATTCAAGATAGCTGTCATGAAGAAACTCAATGAGCTACAGAAAAACTCAGAAATGTAGTTCAGTGACCTCAAAAGTAAAACTAATAAACAGAAGGAATACTTTACCAAAGACATTAAAACTTTTAAAAAAGAAACAGAATTTTGGAGCTGAAAAACTCAATAAATGAGATGAACATAGTATTGGAAACAGAGAAGACCATATGGAAGAGAGAATCAGTGAACTCAAAGACAGAAATCTAGAAATGATACAGGTAGAAGCGTAGAGAGAGCTAAGAGCTAAAAAAAATGGAGAAATTCTATGAGAACTATTCATCTTCATTAGGAAGGGCATCATAAGGGTAGTGGGTATCCCAGAAGGAGAAAAGAGGAAGGAAGCAGAGATTTTGTTTAATAGCTGAGAACTTCCCAAATTTGGGGAAGGAACTGGATATACAAGTCCATGATGCTAATAAGAGACCACCTAATTACCTCAATGCAAAAAGACCTTCTCCAAAACACATTATGTTAAAACTTCCAAAAGTCAATGGCAGGGCTTCCCTGGTGGTGCAGTGGTTGAGAGTCCGCCTGCCGATGGAGGGGACGCGGGTTCGTACCCCGGTCTGGGAGGATCCCACATGCCGCGGAGCGGCTGGGCCCATGAGCCATGACCGCTGGGCCTGCGCGTCTGGAGCCTGTGCTCCGCAATGGGAGAGGCTGCAACAGTGAGAGGCCCGCGTACTGGAAAAAAAAAAAAGTCAATGGCAGAGAAAAAATTTTAAAGGCAGCTAGGAAAAAAAAGAGACAGTAACCTACAAAGGAACCCCCATTAGGCTATCAGCAGATTTTTCAGCAGAAACTCTACAGTCAGGAGTGAGTAGAATGATATTTTCAAAAGTATTGAAAGATAAAAACTGGCAGCTAATAATACTCCATCCAGCAAAGTTATCATTCAGATATAAAGGAAAAATAAAGACTTTTCCAGACAAACAAAATCTGAGGGAGTTCATCACCACTAGACCTGCCTTGCAAGAAATGTTGAAAGGCGCTCTTCTACCTAAAATGAAAAGGCAAAAGTACACAAAACTTTGAATAAGGTGGTAAATAGACAAAGTCAGAAAATTGCAACTCTATTGGATTAGGTTGTTAAACGCCTAATTGTAACATAAAGGTTAAAGGTAAAACAGTAAAAATAACCATAGATACTTCAATTTGGTAACAAACTCACAAAATAAAAAAGGATAATTTGAGACAATATAAAAGGGGAAGAGGAAAAAGATGGAACCCGTATAGACAAATGAAGATAAGACGCTATGTGCAGAAAAAGGATCATATCTATAAGACATTTTATACAAACCTCATGGTAAACAAAAAACATAAATATAGAGAAGAGACGTTAACCATCAAGAAGAGGGGAAACTGGAAAAATATCACAGAATACCATCAAACTAAAATGGCAGACAGAAACACAAGGAAAGAAACAATGGAGATGTAGAGCAACCAGAAAACAAAAAATATAAAATGGTAATACTAAGAGCTTATCTATCAATAATCATCTGAAATGTAAATGGATTGAATTCACCAATCAAAAGACATAGAGTAGCTGGATGGATTGAAACAAGACCCAACTATATGCTGGGTCCAGGAGACTCAGAGAAGCTCTAAGTGAAGAGATGGAAGATGGTACTCCATACAAATGGCAGTCAGAAGAAAGCAGGTGTAGCCATAGACATAGACAAAATAGACTTCAAGGTAACTTCAAGGCAAAAATGGTAACAGGAGACAAAGATGGATATATAATGATAAAAGGAACAATTCATCAAGAAGATATAACTTATTAATATATATGCACTTAACATAAGAGCACCAAAATATATAAGCAATTATTAATAGACCAAAAGGGAGAAATTTACAGTAACACAGTAATAATAGGGGACTTCAACACCCTACTTACATCAATGGATAGATTATCCAGATAGCAAGTCAATAAGGAAATAGTGACCTTAGATGAAACCACATGGGCTTAATAGATTTATACAGACATTTAATCCAAATGCAGCAGAATACACATCCTTCTCAAGTGCACATGGGACGTTCTCAACGATAGACCATATGTTGGATATAAAACAAGTCTCAATAAATTTAAGAAAGTTGAAATCATATCAAGCATCTTTTCTGCAACACACTAGTTTCTATGAAACTAGAAATCAACTATAACAAGAAAGGTGGAAAAATCACAAGTATTTGGAAACTAAACAACATGCTACCTAACAACTATTGGGTCAATAAAGACATCAGAAAATTTCTGAAGATAAACGAAAATGAAAATATGACACACCAAAATCTGTGGGATGCAGCAAAAGTGGTACTAAGAGGGAAATTTATAGCAATACAGGCCTATCTCAAGAAACAAGAAAAATCTTAAATAAACAATCTAACCTTACACCTTAAGGAACTAGAAAAAGAAGGACAAGCAAAGCCCAAAGTCAGCAGAAGGAAGGAACTAATAAAGATAAGAGTGGAAATAAATGAAATAAGAGACTAATAAGACAATAGAAAAGATCAGTGAAACTAAGACCTAGTTCTTTGAAAAGGTAAACAAAATTGACAAACCTTTAGCTGGACTCACTAAGAAAAAAGAGAAGGATCAGAGAAGTAAAATCAGAAACAAAAGAGGAGAAATTTCAGTGGATACCACAGAAATACAGAGGATTATAAGAGAATATTATGAAGAGTTACATACCAACATATTGGACAACCTCAATGAAATGGACAAATTCTTAGCATCATACAGTCTTCTAAGATTGAATCATGAATAGAAAATCTGAATAGACCATTCACTAGTATGGAGATTGAAAACAGTAACCAAAAATCTCCTCCCCAAAATTCCAGGACCAATGGCTTCACAGGCAAATTCTGCCAAACATTCAAAGAAGATTTAATACCTGTCCTTCTCAAACTCTTTCAAAAAAAATTGGAGGGAACATTTCCTAACTCATTTAATGAGGACATTACCCTGATATCAAAACCAGTCAAGAACAACACAAAAAAGAAAATTCTAGGCCAAAATCTCTGGTGAACAGAGATGCAGAAATTCTCAATAAAATATAAGCAAACCAAATATTTGACAAGATTCAACACCTATTTATGATAACTCAATAAAATGGGTATAGAAGGAATGTACCTCAACATCATAAAGGCAATATATGATAAACCCACTGCTAACATTATACTCAGTAGTGGAAAACTGAAAGCTATTCCTCTGATATCAGGAGCAATACAAGGATGCCCATTCTTGCCATTCTAATTCAATATAGTATTAGAAGTCCTAGCAGGAGCAGTTAGGCAAGAAAAAGAAACAAAGGCATCTAAATTGGAAAGGAGGTAAAACTTTCACTGTTTTCAGATGATATTTTATTCATAGAAAACCCTGAAGAGTCCACCAAAAACCTATTAGAAATAATAAATGAATACAGTAAAGTTGCAGGGTACAAAATCAGTGTACAAAAATCTGTTGCATTTCTATACATTAACATTGAACTATCAGAAAAATTAAGAATATAATCCTACTTATAGTTGAAACAAAAAGAATAAAATACCTAGGAATAAATTTAACCAAGGAGGTGAAAAACCTGTACACTGAAAACTGTAAGACATTATTGAACAGAATTTAAGACACAAGGAAATGGAAAGATATTTTGTGCTCATGGATTGGAAGAATTAGCATTGTTAAAATGTCTCTAGTATCCAAAGCAATCTGCAGGTTCAGTGCAGTCCCTATCAAAATCCCAATGTCGTTTTTCAGAGAACTAGAATTTTAAAAAGTCCTAAAATTTATACAGAACTATTAAAGATCTTAAATAGCCAAAGCAATCCTGAGAAAAAAGTTCAAAGCCAGAGGTACCATACTCCCTGATTTCAAATTATACTAATAAACTGTAGTAATAAAAACAGCATGGTATTGGGACTTACTTGGTAGTCCAGTGGTTAAGAATCTGCCTTCCAATTCAGTGGATGCTGGTTTGATCCCTGGTCAGGGAACTAAGATCCCACACGCCGCAGGGCAACCAAGCCTGTGCACCACAGCTACTGAGCCCACGTGCTCTGTCCCATAACTAGAGAGAAGCCCACATGCAGCAACGAGGAGCCTGCACACCACAACGAAGGACCCCACATGCCGCAATGAAGATCCCACATGCTGCAACTAAGACCCAACACGGCCAAATAAATAAAATAAATAAATAACAAGAATTAAAAAAAAGTACATACTAATCTTTAAAACAAACAAACAGAACCAAAAAACAGCATGGTATTGACATAAACACAGACACACAAATCAATTCAACAGAATTAAGAGCTCAGAAATAAAGCCACACAATTAATTTATGACAAAGGAGCAAAGAATATACAATGGAGAAAGGATAGTTTCTTCAATAAATGGTGTATGTATAACTGGACAGACTCATGCAAAAGAATGGAGTTAGACCACTCTCTTACACCATACACAAAAATTAACTCAAAATGGATTTAAAGACTTTAATATCTGAAAGTATAAAACTCCTAGAAGAAAACATAGGCAGTATGTTCTTCGGTGTAGGTATAAGCAGTATCTTTTTAGATATGTCTCCTCAAGCAAGGTAAACAAAAGGAACAATAAACAAATGGGACTCCATCAAACTAAAAACTTCTACACAGCAAAGAAAACCATAAGTAAAGTGAAACAGAGGAATGGATAAAGAAGATGTGGTACATATATACAATGGAATATTACTCAGCCATTAAAAAGAATGAAAAATGCCATTTGCAGCAACATGAATGGACCTAGAGATTGTCTACTGAGTGAAGTAAGTCAGAGAAAGAGAAAAATCATATGATAGTGCTGATATGCAGAATCTAAAATAAATGACACAAATGAACTTATTTACAAAACAGAAACAGACTCACAGACTTAGAGAAGGAACTTATGGTTACTGGGGGGAAGGCTGGGGGGAAGGGATAGTTAGGGAGTTTGGGACTGACATGTACACACTGCTATATTTAAAATGGATAACCAACAAGGACCTACTGTATAGCACAGGGAACTATACTCAGTATCTTGTAATAACCTATAGTGAAAAAGAATCTAAAAAAGAATAGATATATGTATATGTATAACTGAATCACTTTGCTGTACACCTGAAACTAACACAACATTGTTAATCAACTATGCTCCAATATAAAATAAAAAGTTAAAACCACGCTGAGCACAAGAACCCAGACACCCACCCCCCCGCCCCCACAAATAAATAAAAATTGTATTTTCAACTCATAAAAATAAATGAAAAGAAAACCTACTGAATGGGAGAAGATATTTGCAAATTGTTTATCTGATAAGGGGTTAATATCCAAAAATATATAAATAATTCATACAACTCAACAACAAAAAAACAAACAACCTGATTCAAAAATGGGGAGAGGATCTGAAGAGACATTTTTTCCAAAGAAGATGCAAAGCACATGAAAAGATGTTCAAGGTCACAAATTATTAGGGAAATGCAAATCAAAACCACAAGAACATATTATCTCATGCTTATAGGCTATTATCAAAAAGGCAAGAAATAGCAAGTGTTGGGGAGGATGTGGACATGTATTCTTGGTGGGAATGTAAATTGGTGCAGCCAGTATGGAAAACAGTATAGAGATTCTTCAAAAAATTATGAAGAATAGAACTGCCATGTGATCCAGCTATTCCACTTCTGAGTATTTATCCAAAGCATACAAAAACACTAATTTGAAAAGATACATATATCCCAATGTTCATCACAGTATTAATCACAGTAGGTAAGGTATGGAAACAAGCCAAGTGCCCATGACGGATGAATGGATAAAGAAGATATGGTACGTGTGTGTGTATGTATATATATATATATATATATATATATATATATATATATACATACACACACACACACGCACACACACACACACGCACACACACAGTGGAATACTACTCAGTCAGTATTGAGTAGTATTCAAAGAAAAATATGAAATCTTGCCACCTGTAAAAACATAGATGGACCTTGAAGGTAATATACTAAATGAAATAAGTCAGAGAAAGACAATGATTTCACTCATGTGGAATATAAAAAAAATAAACAAAATAAATGAACAAGCAAAATGAAAACAAACACATAGATACAGAGAATAGAGTAGTGGTTACCAGAAGGGATAGGAGGTCGGGGGAGGGTGAAATGCATAAAAGAGGTCAATTGTATGGTGATGGATAGAAACTAAATTTTGGGTGGTGAGCACACTGTAGTATATACAGAAGTCGAAATATAATGTATACAAGAAACCAGTGTTACCTCAGTTAAAAAAATTATAAATCCAAAGACATATGTCATAGGTTAGATGGTGAAAATGCTACTGAGAAAAGTATGTTGGGGAGGTTATTATAAGTTTGTGTGTATGCTTGAGTTCATGTTCTGTAGGGGTGGCTACAGGTTTGGATAGTTACAGGGGAAGGCCTTACTGAGAAGGTGACATTTGAAGACCCAAAGGGAGTGAGTGAGGGAGGGAGGCTAAATTTAGATAATTCAAGAACCAATTTCTTTTTTTTTTTTTTTTAATTTTTATTGGAGTATGGTCGCTTTACAGTGTTGTGTTAGCCTCCACTGCACAGCAAAATGAATCAGCCATACACATACAGATATCCCCTCTCTTTTGGACTTCCCTCCCATTTAGGTTACCACAGTGCATGAGGTAGAGTTCCCTGTGCTATACAGTATGTTCCCATCAGTTGTCTACTTTATACATAGTATCAGTAATGTATATGGGTCAATCCCAGTCTCCCAATTCCTCCCACCCCACCCCTTTCCCCCTTGGTACCTATACATTTGTTCTCTACATCTGTGTCTCTATTTCTGCTTTGCAAATAAGATCATCCATACCATTTTTCTAGATTCCACATATATGTGTTATTATACAATATTTGTTTTTCTGTTTCTGACTTACTTCACTCTGTATGGCACTCTCTAGGTCCATCCACGTCTCTACAAATGACCCAATTTCATTCCTTTTTATGGCTGAATAATATTCCATTGTATATATGTACCACATCTTCTTTATGCATTCCTCTGTTGATGGACATTTAGGTTGCTTCCATGTCCTGGCTATTGTAAATAATGCTGCTGTGAACATTAAGAACCAATTTCTTCTTAACCTGAGGGAAAAACATTTAAGTAAATTCTCATTTATTTTAGTGATTTTTAACTAGCTGGTATACTATTATCACTCATCTTGTACTGCCTTTAGAATCTGGAGGTGATTCTCAATTAAGTGATTCACAAGTTGACAAACTCTTCTCAGAGCTACTTGATTGGGGTTAGAGAAAGTAGTTTCTTCAGTGTCTATAATTCTGCAGTTTGTTCACTAATCTTTAGTAGTCATGGAGCAGTTTGACATGCCAAATCACTCCAGTTTTTACTTACCAAAGTGTCTGGGTGAAAGGAAGTGGGATCTTGTAGAACAAGTAATGTAGAAGTTTCATAGATAAGGAAGTTAATACATACCTTTTGATTGACTAAATGAGCCTCTGTGGGAAAGTTTTGATAAAATGAACCACTTCGTTATTTTTTTCATCTATTGCATCATAACATTTTCAATAAGAAACTCATTCACTTGTACTTAACTGAGGATTCATTGCAGTTGCAACTCATGCAGGGTTAAAATTTACCTTTACTTAGGCAGACAGTTTCTCCAAGGTGCAAGTTCAAAGCACAATGTTTGCATTTATATGTAATTGATATGCTGATTATTTATCAGGTTTACAATTCAGTAAAGCTAAAACCTTAAGGACTTCTACTCGGCCAATACTTCTTTACTCTTTTGGTTTGAGGGGTTGTGATTGAAGAAATACACCATTTAATTTAATTGAAATGATCTAATAAGTTAGATGTTGTTAGTTTGATATTCAGTGTAACTTTGCAGTGTTGCTATAGTAGCAGATTTTAGTCACTCCCAGGCATGATTTCTAGGGATTCTCAGAGAGAAGTCTAGGTTATATCCTTCACTATTCTGATGTAGCTGAAGTTACTAAATTAGTCCGCTGAAGACAGTACTTACCTGTGCCCAGCCTTCTGTAACTAATGCACAAACGTTACTTCATTTACCATCAAGGTCGCTGACCTTGAATCACAATGGGCTGCCTCCCTAAACTGCATGGCATTGGAACTGAATGTGAGACTTAGATTATAGAGAATTTTTTATACTTAAAAAGTTAAGGTCAGGGGGCATGTGGAGCAAACAGAAACTGTATACACAATTTCATTTCTCGGTTGTATATCTCTTCCATGAATTTTCTTTCTGAAAATACAGAGAGTCTATAGTGCCTGAATGTCTTGTTCACTATCTGGAGAGCCCTTGTTGAAGTACTGCCCACAATCCCACGGTTACAGCATTTCTGGTGGTCTCAGATGGCTTTCACGAGCACACAGCTGATAGAAGCCCCCTTTAGCCCTTATTTTAGGCTTGGAGCCCAGAAACAAGCCCAAGGGACTGGGTGGCTTCAAGGCTTCAGCCCCTTTATATCTCAAAAGAATGAGAAGCTAAGCTAGAGAGAGCTGATTTCTTATTTCCCACTCTCATAATGGTTAGGGACAACAGAGATCAAATATTTCTGAAACAGGCTTTTCCTGGTGTTAGGTTTTTGTGGCATTCAAAGATAGGAAAAGACAATCGAGGCAATGCACTGTGTGCTGTTTGTTTTGTCAGGTTATTAGCTCCTTGAGGTTAGGGATAATGCTTTACTTGACAATGTCAGATGCTGCAAAAGATGCCATTGTTCAGTATGACTGGACGAAATATAAAATATAAAGATATACTGGGACTCAGGGAGCCAACGTCGTAGTTTTTATATTAATATCTCTAAAATTGGGTAGGGGGCTTACAATTTAGCAGCTTAGAATATATGAACTATGGTAAGTCACCTTAAAATTTTAGTAGCTGAGGAACTAATAAGTTCTGAAGTAAATAAAAAATACCAGGTAAGAAGAGTTGCAAGCCACATATATATTTAAGTTTTAAATTGAAGGATGGCCTAATCATGGGTTGACTACATGCTGTCTGATAAAAGCCTGCCATAAATTTTGTGTATAATTTCTATGAAAAGTCCCTTTTTTTGCAGCAATAAAATAATTAGAGACAATCTGTCTCCCAAAGTGTGGGAAGCTCTAAAGCCAGACATAGTTGCACAAGTTGACACAGTTGGAATTCCTCAGTTCTGATTGCTAAATAAAAGTCTCAGCTATTCAGAATCACAGCAGGCAGTTGCTGACTCTGTACATATGGTTTTGCATGCATGTTGGCAACTCAAACAGCATGGTATTTAGGTGAATGAGTTTTAGTTTTTGGAATAAAAGGTTGAGATTTATCTTCCTGTTTTCCGATGAGTATAATCAATCACCCCTAAATAAAAATAAAATGTATCATATGTTTAAAGTATCTTCTTCAAAGCCACTTAAAACATTTTTACCAACAGTTAAACTAGTTATATAATGGAGATACAGTAAGATCCATAAGAATGAGGATTTTTTTTTTAAGTGAGGAAATGATAAGAAAACTGTAAATGGTCTGGTAAAAAAAATATTTTTAAAAAATTTTTGCTACTGAGCTAACCCCAGTATGGTGGAATTGTAGGTGTAAGAGGATTATTTATTTAAAACGGTATGGAAAGAGGAGGGTTGGCCTAGACATGGGAGATTAAGATTCCAGCTCTGATTCTATTGCTTGGAAAAGTCACTTAACCATGCACCTTAGTTTTCTCATCTGTAGAATGTAGGTAATTATCTACTCAGTCTGTTTGCCCAGTAGGTTTCTAGTGAGATAAGGAGTACAAATATGACTTGAAAAATCTCATCATTTGTGTTTAAGATAGTGAGATGGCTATAGTAAGTCATTTTATTAAAAGCATAACACTTGGAACTTTAAAAAGTAATAAAATAATGTATCCCAACAAAATTATCTCTATTGTGGTACCTTAAACATGGGATGGGGTGTTGGCTCAAAGGTACAAAATGGAAACTACACTGTTAAAATGCAAGTTTTCCTGAAATATTCTGAAACATTGCTTTAATGTTTCAACATGGGGTAGGACAGCAGAAAAATGATGTCTGTAGACATGTGGGATAGCAAGTTTATTGAAAACAACTTACAAAAAACATTGTGTAAATGGAGAATAATGATCTTTGTGCCCTTACTTCCCTGGCAGCCCAGGCTCAGCCTTGTTTTGCAGTGTTGTTTTTTTCTGTTCCTTTTGGAAGAACAAGGCATGATGCCAGCATACTTCCACATCTTGTCCAAGACAGAGGCTTATGTATTCGGCTTTCAATTACTATTCATTATGAAATATTTCCAGTCTTTAAGAGGATGTTAGTCATGCTGCTATGTGAAAAAATTATTTTGCCACCATTACTGTTCATGGATAGCCATGATATTACATGATATAATATACTTTAGTTTGGCCAAAGAAAATAAATAAATAAAAATGCAATAGTGAAAACCCAAATACGTGGTCACAATAAACATAGCCAGGGCTTCCCTGGTGGTGCAGTGGTTAATAATCCGTCTGCCAATGCAGGGGACACGGGTTCGAGCCCTGATCCGGGAAGATCCCACATGCCTAGGAGCAACTAAGCCCGTGCGCCACAACTACTGAGACTGCGCTCTAGAGCCAGCGAGCCACAACTACTGAGCCCGCATGCCACAACTATTGAAGCCCGCGCGCCTAGAGCCTGTGCTCTGCACGCAACAAGAGAAGCTACTGAAATGAGAAGCCCGTGCAAGGCAACAAAGAGTAGCCCCTGCTCACCGCAACTAGAGAAAGCCCCACGCGCAGCAACGAAGACCCAATGCAGCCAAAATAAAAACAACAACAACAAAAACATAGCCAGCCACTTATGCTATACCCACATTCTAAGCTCATCACTTCATTTAAATTGAACTTAGAATATTTTTGGAGGTTCATGTATGTTAGATTGTTTCTTTGCTTGGTTAAGCAGATTTCATTATTGGGTCTAGCAGTGTTTTCTTAGGGAATGCTGGAATGCAGATATCTGTTAACCACTGGAATGATACTTTGAAGTTTCATCAGAGGCAATATGAGTGTGGTATAAATTTTTTTAATGGTGCATGGTGCTAAACTGCTGATGGGAAAATGCACTTAAGTAAATGATAAATTACCTTTTGGAATAGAGACAATTGACTGTAATAATGTTTGGTATCACTTGAGTGTTTCCTTGGTCGGCAGGCACTTTGGCTGCATTAAATTTGGTGACATCATGTAATGGTAGGTATCTTTTTAGGTCCTGAGAGGTAAGCTTAACATAGGAGTAGTAACCAAGAGACAAGAATAGTGTGTCTTTCTAGCCAATGATTTCCTCCTTAAAAATAATAACAGTTATAATTATGACAATTTGCCAGGCTCTTACTATGTACTTTACATGCATGATTTCATTTGGTCACTACAACAATCTTATGAAGTAGGTATATTACTATTATCCTCTTTTACAAACAGGTAAATTGAAACTTGAAGAGCTTAAGTAACTTGCCCACATAGCAAAACTGGTAGTCTGTTTGGCGCCAAAATCCTTGCTTTTATCATTTTTTTTAAATGAGACGTCTTTATATTAGAAGATGATGCAAGGAAATAAGAACCTGGACTAGCTTTCTCTGTAGTGACTTAAGTTTGTGGAACATTTAGGTTATTTATTTATTTATTTTTAAACTGGATGCTCTCCCCATTGAGCTTGATTAGATTACCAGAATAATTTTTAGACGTGGGTATATTCTAAAGCAATACTGAGATTTTAGGTTAGCACCTAGAATACCTAGGCTGCTTCTGTCAGCTTCCACTGCTTTGCTTTTTGCAAAGCTAGCCAACAGATCCTAAATGAAAGAACCTTTTAGCCATTCCCTCTGGCCCTCTGATCTCATCTACTTGACTTGATGTCCAGATCCTCAGGTGTGTTTGTTTGCTGGGGCTCCTCTGTTCCCATAGCCCCTTTTATAGCTAGATCCGGGTCTGAGTCTAACCACCTGGCTTTTTATCTCTAATTGCTCTTTGCCAGTCCTAGAAAGTCCTTACTTTACCTTTTCTAAATACTCTGAATTTTTGCATTCTATTCTATTTGACAGCCCCTTATTTTCAAGGCCCGATGCTGGAGGCAATAAAGACTGAAGAGGTTCTCTGCCCATCACAGGCTTAATGTTTGATGAGGGTAATGGGACTTACACACAAATAAATATATAATATAATAAAATTATAATGTAGGGTATGTCAGTAGACATTCAAAAAGGAGCTAGATTACAGTAGTATAGTGCTTCTCAGAATTTTCTGTCAGATGAGGGGAAAAATGTACACTCAGTAGTCTGGAAACATGACCCAAACTGGCTGCCTCAATGGAAGTAACAAGATACAAGTTAATTCATATAAATTCTGCTATACTGGCATTTAAAAAAAATGTAAAACAGGATAAAACTACTTCACTTCCTTCTCTTTAGTTTTCTAATAAATGTTGTGGCACCAGAAGATACACTGAAAGTATTCATGGCTTTCTGAACTCCTGGCACACTGCTGTGTGCCATAAGGCGTGTCAGTATTTGGTATCTGTCAAACAGCAAGTGTGTTGCCCTGGTTGGATTATTTAGGGTGGGGCTTTCAGATTAATCTAGAAAGAGGCATGTCTTAAAGCTTCTTTAAAAAAACTAAAGGAAACTCCAGGTACCATCCTCAAGTATAGCCAGCTGCTCTTGTAAGGTATAATCCAGCTTCACAGTGGAACTGTGAGTACTGATTCATTTGAAGGCAATTGAAGGTCACAGCAGAGACAAAGGGCTGTTTCCAACATGAAGAATGACCCTGTGGATGCTGGGAGAACAGAAGTTTAGATTGTTTTGTTTGGCTGGAACATTGAAGGTACAAAGACCAGTTTGAGAAAAATGATGGCCTAAAAAACATAGAGGAAAGATGATATGCTTGACTTGCCTAGTAGGTAATGATTTAGTGTGATGCTTTAAAAAGGAGATTAAACTAGTCAAATCATGATTTTATCACAAATGTGTTTGTCATATGATACCAAGAAGGAGCTGATGGAAAAGGGAAGTAAGTTTTAAGAGTTGGAAATAGGCTGATAGGTGACATGAAAGATAAGGTAACACAAAATGCTCTTCCAGAGTCATTATCTTGAGCAGAGAGATACTTCAGGTAGTCAAGAGAAAAGAGGGCTAGAAGTGAAGCTAGAACACTAAACACTTTCCACTACCAAATCTGTTAATAAGGGCATAAGTTGTAAATGCCCAGAAAACAATGATTGGACTAAGGAAGAGGTCATGTGTGGGAAGGTAGACCAGGAAGTCCAGGAAAGCATGCCAGGCCATAACCAGTGTTGCTGAGAAGCCTAGGAAACCTGCAAGGTCCTCCATGCTGGATAACTCAATATTTTTTAGTTAAATCAAAAAAGTCAAGTGGGATATTTTATAAAATTTTGTTTGGAATTCCAGTATCCAAACTTAAATCTCCACTTAGGAGTTGCCTGCATATAGATACATAAGTAGTACTTTTTACTTTTTTTTTTTTTTGCAGTACGTGGGCCTCTCACTGTTGTGGCCTCTCCCGTTGCGGAGCACAGGCTCTGGACACGCAGGCTCAGCAGCCATGGCTCATGGGCCCAGCCGCTCCGCGGCATGTGGGATCTTCCCGGACCCGGGCATGAACCCGCGTCCCCTGCATCGTCAGGCAGACTCTCAACCACTGCGCCACCAGGGAAGCCCCATAAGTAGTACTTTTTAAAAGAAAACATGTATTGAGCTAAAACAAGGTGTCTAAAGATAGGTTTATCTTTTCTGAAGGAAAGAGTATGAGGAAGAGAAATCTCAAAGGAATGCTTATTGAGGCAGGAAGAAAAATCCAGAGAAACTGCAGTGTGCCATTGTTTCCTTCGCCTCCCCTTCCCCCTGCCCCCCCCCCGCACCTCCCCCCCCAAGTTTTTCCCCCAGGGTAGGAAGATGGGTGATTTATTTCATCCTTTCAGCTTTCTATTTTTAACTTGTGTTGTAGCAATAGTGAAGTCTTTGTGGTTTTTCGTTTTTAATTTTTATGGAATTTGTAGCTTTATAGAAACTATGGATAAAATCTGGCCAAGTGTTGGTTCCTGTTTGTTGTTTTTAGGCTGGAATCTTCTGGAACTGCTTGCCAAACACATACCATTTATGGGACTACAAACTGCTTGGTCTTCATTAGAGGCCAGTACCACTATTTATTTTTGCTGAACCTCTCCTGAAGATAGTAATTTAATACACAGATTAAATATGTTATGCTTACAATGAAAATATTTCATATTCTGCATTTGCCATCATAATAAATAGTGGTTTAATAGTTAACATTTGTTGAGAACCAGAATTTCAAGTTTCTGTTCTTTACCAGGCACTGTGCTAAGTCCATTTCACATAATATTCATGACAGTTTTGTAAGGGATTAGTATCTTCCTTTTGTACATGAGGAACCTGAGACTTAGAGAAGCTAAGTGCGTGCTCTAAGCCATATTTCAGTAAGTGGTGGATTGCTGTCCATGTCTGTCTGAGTCTTGTGCACACTTAGTCCATGACATGAAAGAATGATTGATTCTAAGGAAGGATTTTGTTCCCCTATCTGAGCACATCCCTCACATAACCCTGAATGTGTATCTGGTGTGGAAATGAATGAAGCTGTCTAGAGCTAGGCTAATTTGTTTTACCATGCCAAAACAATCATGTTGTCCCATCCTAGAATACAACAAGTTAATTTAGTGGCCTAGTGTAGTCTGTGCCTTTTGCATTTCCAGGGGGATGAAGAATAGCATCCATGCCCCATTGCCCTCTGGTGATTCTGTCTCCATTCACCTCCCATGGACACGGCAGTGTTTCTCTAGGGCTTCAAGGAAAGAGAATTCCTTGATTCCATTATTACAGGTCACTCAGTTAATTTCACTTCACCTCAACATATAAGTACCAAGCTTTGTATTGGACCTTCTTTAGGAAGACTTTCTTTAATAATATTGGATAACCATGATTTTCTAGCCATTTATGTAAAGTAGAAAATAGCAAAGTAGGCATTTTCAAACTTTGTTCAAATAAGAGCCGTAGGAATGATTCTTACTGACAAGAAGTTCTCATTGTGTTTCTTTCTTATACTTTGCCACACACCTGGTGTTCTTTTCCTCTGACTTTTCTCTGTCTAACAATCTGACATTTGCAGGTCTCTGAGAGAACATTAAAAGCATAACTGCAGGTATTAAAAGCCAAGGCTTATTTGGTAATTCCGTGACGTATTCTTCTATATAATGTATGGTTTGTTTATTATTAAGGCTTGCAGTGATATTCATGTTCCCAGTACCATAAGCTTTTCAGTAATTTATCTATGGTGGATTCTTATGTTATGAATGCATTGGTAGTTGGTGTACACTTTTCTCTTCCTGGTCCCTTTGTTCTCTTTTCTGTCTGCTTTCTTTTGGGCACTAATGGTGAAGAGAGATGAAGAATATATACCTACCTTTAAGAAGCTTAACACCTAGAACATTATTCAATTATCTTGTGGCACTAGAAAGTACAAGAAAGAATGTGCATTTCCTTTGACTTTTAGACCATCTGATATATGTTTGCTGGTAGCTTATTCCAGGCTAATAAGCATACGTAGCTCACTCTCATATAGCTCAGTACAGAGAGTCTTACTATCTTAGATTTTATACAGCAGGTAAGGGATTAATTAGATGTTGTCTAAAGGTCACATGCTCCCTGGTTTTAATGCTTGTTACTCTTCGGGAAGTAGCTATGGTAGGTAGTAGAAAGAACATCCAATTTGGGAAGCAGTCCATGTTGGAGTCAAGCTCTTAGACTCTGGGCAAATTAAGTTATTACCTAACTTTTCAAGAGCTTCAGCCCTCATAGCTTTGTGTGAGAATTAAGAAAAATACATAAGAACTTTGAAAGAGTAAAACATCTTACCGACACCATTGCTATCGTTATTGTGAATGTATATGAAAGCTTCTTGTATTGGAAAGTGGATAACTCATGTTTTAGATCTGGAAGGCTTAGGTATTTATCCACCTTGCAGAAATTAATGGTTTCAACAGTTGAGCTCTAATTGTATACAAGATATGGTAGTGGATACTTGGGTAGTGTTCATTGATGATAAAGTTTTCTACCTTTAAAACACTATTTAAAATAAGGTGGATAACCTAGGTTTATGAATAACTTGATAAAAGGTAAAATAGAGAAAGCACAGCAAGAGCGTCACAACATGTAGTAGGAGGTACAAAGGAGGCGATAATGCCACATTGAAAGGGATCGGGAAGACCTTTTTGGAGGAAATGGGGACTTGAGAGAGAGACCTTGAAAGAGAACTTGGAAGAAGAGTCTATCCTAAGGAGGTGGAATAACAATATAAAAATAGGTACAAGAGACTGGATGGTCTGTTGCTGGTGGTACTCAGCTTGATGTGAGTCATGATAGAGGTGTTTGGATGTGTAGGTAGAAGCTGCCTTTTGAAAGCTTTTGGACATTTTATTAATGTGGCCTTGCCTGGTGTGTTGTCACATCTTTCAAGTTCTTGTCTTCATTGAATCCTCTGAGGAGCCTTCCCCCATGCACTCCAGCTGGACCGATTGTGCCTTCTTATTTGTTACCTCTGTGCACAGAGCCGTCTGGCAGTGTGGTTAAGTGGGGACTCTGGAGCCAGGCTCCCTGGGTCAAAATTCTTGCTGTTATTTACTAGCTTGAGCAACCTTGGGGATGTCACTTAACCTCTCTGTGCCTCAGTTCCTTCATCTGTAAAATGGGAGTGATGATGTCTACTTCATGAGGCTGTTGTGAGGATTAATGGTTTTAGTTTACCTTAAGTTCTTGGATAAGTATCAGGCACATAGTAAGTACTATCTGCGGTGATGTTGTTATCATTAGCCTCTGTCGGAGACTTTATCCATTGTCCTCTGATATGATTTATTTACATACCTCATGTCCGAATAGGACTGTGCCCTTTTGAGGGAAGGATATATTCTGTTCTTACCTTTGTATTCCCATGGCTTCATCCTGTATTCCTTCTGCACTGTAAAATCTCATCCCAGAGCAACCAGATTTCAAGAAAAACTGCCTTAAACCAATGGACTGGCTGGTTGTACTTGTTCTGAGATAAATATAGCTAACATTGTAAAAGTAATTCCATTGACACTTCTAAAGTAACAGGTAACTCTAGCTCTTAAGTCTGTGTGTAAGAAGAGTTGTAATTAAATATTTACTGTTTTTTGTTTCTCTAATGAGGTTGAAGTGTTTCTAATGAAATGAAGTTTTAGTGCTTCATTAGCATCATCTAATCTCGGGTGCTACGGGTTAACTCTTTGATATAAAAACATTGCTGACTAATTAAAGCCTACTGTAATTCTTCCAAGTTATAATGTGAATACATGTGAAGACACCCTATGCTTAACTCATTAGGTAAATAGAAAGGATATGATATGAGTGATACTTGCAGCATCTTTACTATATACAACTTTGACCCCTAGTAAATGTTACTCCTCCACCTTCACCTTGAATATAGATAGCCAGGGTGTCTCCGACTGGGATTTTTTCCTTGTTTGTCTTCATGTTCTAATAGTTGAGTAGAAACAGGGAGAAAGAGACAGTCTTGCCTATGCTAGATTCCCTGCTTGTCATGCTTTATACATTTGATCTTTCTTTTTGTATTTAAGAGAAATGTAGATTCTATCATTACACAATTTGATACTTTAAAATTCAACAGTAAACTTTAAGAACTGAATTAGGTCTTAAATTCAAGGTCTATATAACTGTATGTGAATCAATTTTATTTACAAGGATTTAGTACCAGTACTTCTCTTTTGTGCATCTGACCATTGTTTAGAAATCTTAGACAATTAGGGAAGAGTGTGTTCCATGGAGTTATAAGTCAGTGAAAGGTGTTGTTCTTTCTAGTTCAGAACTGCACTCAGTGGGAGATGGAGCCAAAATTAGAAATGTGAACTGGATTCCTCATTTTTCAGATGGATTCATATGACTGCCAGAAAATATCATAAGTTCTTTACTTTGGTCACATTTTTGACCTCATCATTACTTTGGTTGTTGGAAAATGAGAACAAACAAAAGGAAAATCAAGAACTCATAACACTTGAAATTGAAAATAAGTCGTTTTTCGAACTTCCCGTTTATTTTTGGGATTATCTGAACTAGTTGAGAAGCATATTTTCGTGTATGGTCCTGTCTCATTATGTCTCATTATGCTTCATGAAGATCATTCATGAATTCTTGATTCTATCCAGCATTGAAATAGACACCCATCTCTTACACAGAAATACTGAATAATCAGGTAGTCTCTGTCACGGCATGATTGCAGTGCACCAAGAGAGAATTTGAAATTGCAATCAACAGACTGTTTTATTGAGTACTTTCCAAGGTTGTCTAAGGGCTTACAGCTGCCACCTTCATTCCTGAAATTTTCCCTTTTCCTTTCTTTTCTGAGACTTGCAACAGGGAAACAGCCAACACGTTTTAAGTGCTTAGCTGTATGTCTAAATACTTCATCTATATTAACTCATTTACTCCTCACAATAACCCTGAGAGATGGGTTCTGTTCCACTTAACAGATGAGGTACAGAGAGGTTATGAAGGCTGCCCATGATCATGCCACTGGTTGGTAGAAGCGGGAAGCTAACCCATTTCATCTGCCACTAGAGCTCATACTCTCAATCCCTTGGCTATATGGACAGTGGGCTCCTGTGTTCTTGTTCAGGCATGGGAATTTTTACAGTGTACTCACTGAGATCTCTGTGAAAGGACGAAGCAGCTTACCTTTCTCAGTCAAGGAGCAAGGCCATGGGAAGCAAAGAATGGTCTAGGAAGTAATGTTTGGTTGTGGGGTTTTATGTCAGGAGTTCCCTAGGACAGCGGTCCCCAACCTTTTTGGCACCAGGGACCGGGTTCATGGAAGACAATTTTTCCACAGACCGGGGTAGGGGGGATGGTTTCAGGATGATTCAAGCACATTACATTTATTGTGTACTTTTTATTTCTATTATTATTACATTGTAATATATAATGAAATAATTATATATCTCACCATAATGCAGAATCAGTGGGAGCCCTGAGCTTGTTTTCACTTGCCACTCACTGATAGGGCTTTGATATGAGTCTGCAAGCAAATGATTTATTATGGTCTCTGTGCAGTCAAACCTCTCTGCTAATGATAATCTGTATTTGCAGCCTCTCCCCAGCCAGATCATCAGGCATTAGATTCTCATAAGGAGTGCGCAGCCTAGATCCCTCGCGTGCACAGTTCACAGTAGGGTTCGAGCTCCTATGAGAATCAAATGCCGCCGCTGACCTGACAGGAGGCGGAGCTCAGGAGGTAATGGGAGTGATGAGGAGTGGCTGTAAATACAGACGAAGCTTCGCTTGCTCGCAGGTGTCTCACCTCCTGCTGTGCAGCCCGGTTCCTAAGACGCCACAGACAACTACCAGTCCTGGCCTGGGGGTTGGGGACCCCTGCCCTAGCAGAAAGCTTCCAGGTATCTCCTTGAGTTTGAGGGGAAACTCAGAGGAACTTGTGGTGATGAGGGGAGAGAAGGAAGGCTATCTGTTACAGAATTCCTAAGCATCCTGATCTACGCATATTACCTACTACCCCCACTCTGCTTTAGGAATTCCATCTGTGACTTCAAATCCAGTTTAGCATAAGACCTGTATATTGTACATGGAAAAATAAACGTTAAATGGAATGTTTTGCCCCTTTCTCACGGAGAGTACCTGCACACAGTTTGGCTTAAAAATTATCCTAGGAGTCTGATTTTTTTTTTTTTTTTTGGTCTTCTCATAACATTTGATGTAGGTGTTATGATTTCTTTACCCTTAGCCAGAGCTATGCAATGTCAGATAAATGCATACTTTTGCATGCATGGGTCCCTTCTGTCTGGAAGGCCAGTCAACTTTCCCACCTTTTGAGCTGGGCTTGAATGATAACAACTGATGCCATTTATTAAGTTGCCTAGTCTGTACCAGGCACAGACCTCATTTAGTTTTTATAACAACCTGTGAGATGAGTATTCCTTCTCTGTTCCATAGGTAAGAAAACCAGGTCTTGTGAAGGGTGAATGATTTGTCTAGGGCCTCACAGCCAATTGGTGAAGTCTAGTTCTGATGAAGCCTTTGTTTTTCTCATTGACTAACAATCCACTAAGGAGGCTCTTTTCATCTTTCATTTCAACCATTCTTAAGCTGATAGACCTTTCTATTCTCCTAAATCCAAAGTACCTCTTAAGTAGAATGTGCAGCTGGCACCAAAGTTCTACCCCTCTTTTGGGAAGAGGTGTTAGTCTGTGAGTAGTAATACCCTCTTTCCAGAGCACAATTTATTTTTTCAAACAAGATTTAAAAAAATCTCAGTCTTTGTGTGTGTGTGTGTGTGTGTGTGTGTGTGTGTATGTTAAAAGCCTCTCTGAGGCTCAAGACCTGTGGTCTTCAGAATTCCTGTTGGTGAGGGTGTTGGTGAGTTCTTGATTCACATGGTGCAGTAAGTGACCTTGTTTGGAGACCTGTTCACTCATGGGTGCTTACTGTGGTTGGTACCTGGGCTTGCAGTTTCATGAGTGGTGGGTTACCACATTAAGTCCTGGTGTCATGTCTAGGCATTGGGCCATAATTGTTCTCCTAAAGAAAAATGATTCTGATGCTAGTTAAAATCATAAGGAGGACTTTATTCAGGTCGGATGCTGTAGATGTCGAGAGTGTCACAATAGGGGAGAGAGTTCAGGCTCTACCCTGAATGCAACAAGAACAAATGTGGATTTATAGCCGAGGAGCATGTTGGGTGGCGGGGCTAGGGGGGGCTGTCAGTGGATGGAAAGTTACTAAGAGGAGAAGATGTAAAGGTTTCTTGGTGAAGGCAGGTCAAGGGCTTAAGCATCAAAGGTGGGGGATGGGGAATTTGATCAGATACCAGTTTAGATATTCTCTAAACTGACTTGGCAGGATTTTTGCTAAAACTGGTCTATGTAGGCCCAGTGAGGACAGAGAGCCAAAGTAGAGGCATAGATAAGAAAAGGGCTCAGAGGAGCCTGACTGAAGATTGGCCAAGGAGAGAGTCTTTGTCAAGTCCTATTGCTTGAATTAAATGTTATGCATTCAAGGTATCAGAATTGAATGATGAGAGATAACATTAAATAAAGTGTAGACAGACTTCCATAAAAATGTGTTTCCTACGGGCATAGACTTCTGTGAAGGGTTAGCATGGAAGATCACAGTAGCTCTGAGAGGTGGGACCTCTGAAGCTTCCCTGATGCTGCACTGTCAGATTGATTTAATTTTATTTAACAAACATAAATAGTGCTTATTAAGTGCCAGGTTCTGTTCTAAACACTTTGCAAATGTTGCCTTACTTAGTCCTCAAAACAGCTCTATAAAGTGGTTATACTACTGTTATTCACTCTTTACAGATGAGGAAATAGAGGGCCAGAGGAGTTAAAAAAGTTTGCCCAGGTTCACATAATGAGTAAGTGGTAGGACTTGGATTTCAACCCAGGCCGTCTTGGCTCCAGAGTCTGCATTCTTAGTCACTGTTAGGTTGCATCCTAGGCTTTTGCCTCCCAGGAATTTACTTCTCATTATTCTGGGCTTTTCTTTATTCTCTCCATGATTAAGGAAGAATTCTTCTTCTGGATTTAGTCACTCTCTGGAATTTGTTCAGACTGAAGTCAGGACTGAGGAGTATGTTTAGCTTGAGATTTCCTATAAATCACAAGGTTATTCGTAAACAACTTTTCTCGTGGCCTTTCACCTTAGAATGAGAATGCGTTTATTGGTAAAAACACATTCCCTATCTGCTCCACATTCCCTGTCTGTATAGAATAACATCGGTGACCCTTTCTAATCAAAGGTTCGCTACTTTTCTTTTTTTTCCCCACCAGTAACCTGGTAGCATTCCTTCTTCTTCTTCTTCTTTTTTTTTTTTTTTTTTTTTTAATAAATGCTCCATTTATAGGGAATGAATGGTAATTCTTTGATAAAGGCTTTGGGAAATTGGCTTCCAGATAATACACAACTGGCACCAAAACTTTCTTAAAGGGACAAATCTGCTTTGGAAGCAGAGCAGATCTAATCCCTAAAATATTTCTTTAGTGGTCTCTTTAAATTCTGCTTAAATTTGTCAAGCTGGTATTTAAAAAGGTTCTGGTCAATATAGCATTAGCAGCAAAGTTATGTAAATACATGTGGAAACTCTTGAGTATTCCATGGTATTGTACCTTCAACTTATGGGTTTTTTTTTAAACTTTTAATTACAGATCTGTCTATGGCAGTACAGAAATTTTCCCAGTCACTGCAAGATTTCCAGTTTGAATGTATTGGTGATGCTGAAACAGATGATGAAATTAGTATTGGTGAGTTGTGATATTTTTCAATATTCTAAGTAATAATTTTAAAAGTCTTACTTCAGATAATGACTTGATTGAAATCAAACAGATTCACACACCCAAATACCAAATATGTCAAATATTCTGACTTTGATAAAAGCATAAGGGCGAATTTTTGGTTTCTGTGGAGGAGAGTATTATGAATTGTTTTAAAATTGAGCTCTGTGGCTTTTTCCATAAGGAAGTTACTTAACCATTCTATAATTCAGCTCAGCCCTTTGAGAAGATGTGGATAACACTGTTTTTCTTTGCCTCAAAGTGAATCATTCATTCAGACAAATACATATTGGTCATCTGCCATCAAATGTACCAGGTACTGGTTTAAGAATTAGCTTACTTTTTTTTTAAAACTTAATACTGATTTCTCTTTTAACTTTAGTATTTGTTTATAAAGAAAAAAAAATCAGTCAGGACGTATTAACCAGTATTAGTGTAGGACACAGAACATTACTGGGGATCAGGAGACTTGAGCCCTCATATGATTTTGCCACAGATATTTAGCAATCTGACCCTGGTGAAGGTATACCCCTTCCTGAATCGGATGGTTTCATTTCCCATAAGTGAAGAGGTTGGGTTATGTGGTCTCAAGTTTTATCTGTATCTGAGTTTTTACTGTTTGAAGATCAGATTCATGTAGCATTCTTTTCCCCACATTTTAACAATCCCTACATGACAGTTTGTAGACATGGGGTCCATTTGTAGGCTGGATTAGAGTCACACAATCAGAAGACTATAAAATATGTGCATACATTTTAGAGAATAATATACTAAGTGTACTTACCTTCCAGGTAAAAATAGAATATGACAAGCATTTAGAATAGTGACTCCCAAACTTAAATGTGTATATGATACACCTGGAGATCTCATTAAGTGCAGACTGTGATTCAGAAGGTCTCAGATGGAGTGTGTGATTCTGTGTTTCTAACACACTTGAAGGTGATGTCAGTGTCAGTAGTCCACGGACCTCTCTTTGAGTAGCAGGGCTTTGGAATCCCTGACATGCTTCTCCACAATCATATTCCTCTCCTTCCTCTGCCTTTTCTTTTTCTTATATAGTTTTGTCAGTTATATATGTATTTCTAAAAAATACATTTTTATTGTTTTCGAAAACCTAAAGTGTCAGGTCCAAACCTAGCTGTGAAACGAAAGAGCTCTCAGGAGAAGATAAGCCGAATGAGTTTCCGATTTCATTGTGTGGCTTTAGCTTGTTACATTCACAAAAGTTCCATCTGGAGAAATCACGTGCACAGCCCTCACACAAGCTGTTTCTGGTGTGGGGTGCGTGTTGTGCAGTCGTCACATGGCCCAGCTGGCCTCTTTCAGAGGAGCTGTGCCAGGTGGTTGCTTGATTTGTCTGCTCCTTTAGGAGTGTTAGGTATGCTGAGGGGGTGTGGAGGGGGCTGGTCTTGGGATCCTGAGGGGCTCTATACGCCCTCAGGTCTGTGGGGAGAGGCGGCTGAGCCTGACTTGGCTGAGGTGTAGGTAGGGAGCCCCTAGGAAGGAGGAAGAGGGCTGCCATCTGGGCCTCAGGCAGCGTGACTTCCTCCTCTTTACAGGACACACGCGGAAGGCCAGCATCAGTGATCACGTGACACTGACTGCTGGAACAATTGTCATCCTGTGTGCCATTTCATGATGTTTGTGTCATAAATGTCTAGCCCCCAACATTGGCTTTGGAATACACCTCACCAGACAAAAGCCTTGGTTATATTACTAAAATACTAATATAGTAGCATTATTATTTAGAAGAAAGAAAGAACACCCACATGCTCACATAACAGCAATTATTTTCACTTAGTGATGAGACTGTAAAATCCAAGAAGGCAGAGGGCAGATCTTTTTCTTTTTTTTTGCTTTCAATCTCACTTTAGCACCTGACCCAGGGTCTGACTCATGGTAAACCTTCGGTTAAATTGTTGTATAGATGCTATAATTTTCCCTATAAACTTAACTTTTTCACTTATGTGTATCTTTTTCTAATATAATTAATATAATTTTACTACATATAACTACATATTGTATATAATTTGTTACTTCTCCTTTATAAAGAGGATTCTAGCAAATACTTCCGGGTTTTTATATATATTGTAATTTTTAATGATTTTATGATTTTAAAATATTCCATAGGTTCATGTACATGAATTTATGAAATAATCTCTTTAGTACACTCAGACTGCTTCTAGTTGGTCTTTTACTTTTTAACAGTGCAATAAATATATTTCTGCATATTTCACAATTTCCTTTAAGCTTCTTACTTAAAATTCCTTCTTGAAGCCACATGGAGTAATGGCAGAGGTGGGCGTTTTTAATCATTATTCTCTTTGACCTTGCAGGCAGATGGATGGTAGGCGATTTCCCCCCGTTGTGGTGAACTTGATATCTCAACTTTGCTCTGTTTCTCTTTCCACTTTGTCTAGATGGATGTTATTGTTGTGGCTTTTGCAGATTAGATTGGAAAGGTGTGAATTGATCAGTATGTGAAAGCTTATGATAGGCACTGAATATTAAGTTCTAATGCTTTCAGGGCTTTGAGGAATTAAATCCGGCATTGGGGAGTGGAAGGAGAATACTATATACTGTATAGGGGTAGATGTTATGGCTCGCTACTTTTAAATCAGGAGACTTATTTAACTCCTATTGGGAATTTGATTTAAACACCAATGCTTTGTTAGGAAAACCTAACTTAGAGGACAGAGATTTATAAACAAAAATTATTTCTGAAACAACTAATGTAAAATCATAGATATATTCCCATATCCTCACCATCCAGCACTTTTTATCCTTTTACTGAGCCCCCAAATGCACTGTAAATAGTTAAAAATAACTATGTATATAATAAAGAAGTAGTAGAAGACTTTGAATAATCATTCCAAACATGGAGGAATTGTGAGGCTAACGCAAGCTGTTGTACCAAGGACAGTGATCTAAGAATGTATCCCTGAGAATAATGGGTAAGGCTGGTGTGGATGGAGGGCAAGAACTATCCTTACCTACCTTCATTAGCTTCAGTTCCACAGGGGAAGATACAAAGTTTCAGCTGTCTTTAAACCAATAAGGACCTACTGTATAGCACAGGGAACTCTGCTCAATGTTATGTGGCAGCCTAGATTGGAGTTTGAAGGAGAATGGATACATGTATATGTTCTGCTGAGTTGCTTTGCTGAGCCCCTGAAACTATCACAGCATTGTTAATTGGCTATACTCCAATATAAAATGAAAAGTTAAAAAAAAATAGCTTGTTGAAGCCCCAGTTTCAGCTTCTTCTTTATTCCTCTGATTTAATAAAAGAGGAATGAAGTAGGGACAGCTGTGACTCTTAGCACTGAATAATAGCCATAATACTCTTAGCCAGAGTAGCCTTGAGACTTACCATTGATGTAATCACTGAAGATGATGACTTACGAAAGCAGCTCATCTTTTATAAGGGAGCAGTGTCAGTGCAAAATAACTTGTAAAGTCAAGGCATTTGCAAACTTTCTGCATATAAGTTATGGTGGTGGGAGGGGGTGGAAGATGAGTAAGATGTCTGTTTTCAGTGTGCTTACGGTGGAATAGGGCAAAAAACAGATTTTGAGCAAGGTAAGGAAAAGAGGGTTCTGTTACTATATCAGTATGATGAGTCAACTTGTGGAAGCTGTTCCGGGAGTTTGTTAGGCACGTAGGCCTGTGTCTGTCCTGTAAATCGGCCCCACTCTTCAGCTGTCCCCATCTGCTCCCACCCTCTGGCCTTGTGCTTGCCGGTTTGTTTGTTTTTTGGTGCCAGTGAGACAGTGCTGGCTTGGAAGGAAGCAAAGTGGGATTAGTTGTCTGGGACCCAGTGGGGAATGCCTGTGGCTCAGGGAGCAGGTCAGTTGCCCAAGCAGGGCAGCTTCCTGTACTCTCCTTTGAGCACCTCGTTTCCATCTTACAGCAGCAAGAGGCCGTTGCTCCTCCCTCCTCTAAGGATGATTGAGCTGCCTGTGAACTTTTGATTGCTTCCTTTTATCTGCCTGCCACAGTGCTGGCCCAGTGGGAGACCATCCAACTTAACTTCCCACAGCTGTTCTAACTGCCCACTTTTTATGCTACTTCATTTTTCTGGACTGAGTAAAGACATTGAGTTAGGAGTAAGTTAGGAATTGAGTGGCTGGACGCTTGGGGGTTAGAAATTGGTGATGGAGGGGAAAAGAATGATTACAAACTGGTATAAGATTCAGGCCTCCTCAAATAATAAATTTATATGGGTAGACTGGAAACAAAATGTACCGTTGTTTAACCATAATTATACAAAAGACAATACCTACTGCATTAATCCTGGTATGTGTGTGGGAATTGCTAATGTCATGTGACCAGCCCTAAAACCTTACTAGTAGGAAATAAAAAAACTATCTCTACAGAAAATAAAACACTATTCTTTTGAAAACTCTTTACAGTGGTTCATTTGAACAAGTAGAAGCTCAAAGATATTACTGTGAATCTGTCTGAGGCTGTGGTTTTTGATATGCATATTTAGTGCCTATAATTTGAAATCACTTTTAACCAAGTCTTAAAAAAAGTCTGCATTAAAAACAAAATAGGATATTGTTAGTCATGCTGAACCGGTGCCAATAAAAATATTAGTCATTAATATGAGGCAAAGCTCATTCATTCTATGTAATCTTGGAAACCATTGGAAAGTCCAGTTGTGGTTTTCCATAAATAGCTTGGCTAACGATGTTGTGTGATGGCCTATTGTAGTGCTCAGGAAAGTCTTGGACAATGTGAACTTTGCACTCAAGAGATTAAACGTTTACCAAGAAGGAGAGTCAGTTTGCTAGTAAATATTCTAGGTGGGGACTTATTCCTTTAGACATACCTAAACAGAAAATTCCTGTGGTAGAGACAGGCTGCATACAAGCACTTGTCAACTAAGGTTATGGCTCCCAACTCTGAGTGGAGAAATGAGTCCATGAAGTAGGTAATTCAGATCAAAATATATTTCATAATATTGATAATTGTACAGATAGTTCTGACTTAACTCATGTATTTGTGTTCAGGTATTTAACTCTGCTTTGAATACAGATATGCACACATAGCAATAATGGTTAGTGCTTAATAGTTCTTAGAATGAAGAGCATGTTATGTTTTTTTTTAAACCCTTACAAATCTTATGTGTACAGATTGACAGATGGTAACTCAAACCGAACCAAGTTTTGTATACTGCACTGGCTGGAATGTGTTTTGAATTCTTTTCTATTCTTTTGGAAAATATGTTGAAAGGTGAGACTGTAGGAAATTAATTTAAAATAATGACATTTTAACTCACAGGGACTTTATTGAATCTTCCTGAGCAGGCAGTGCTTTGCCCAGGTGCAAATATTTGTTGTTAGATTACCTCTCTGAAGGTGGGTGTGCATCAGTGTAATACAGTGGTTAAGTGAAATCGCCTAGACAGAAGCCTGAGAGTGATCACTGATGCTTGCTCAGAGGGTGTGAAGTAGAAGACATTTTTCAAGGGAGTGGTTGAAAAATTTTTTTCATTTTCTTTGTTAGAGGAATTACTGGAGGAAAATGCATAAATCTTTTACCAAATAAATTCATTCACTTCAAGGATGCATCTTGTTAGGTCTAATGGAAAGGTAGTATTTCAGGTTAAAAAGAACTAGTATATTTATACACCCCAGGAAATGCACTTAAACGATCATAAATGATTTTAGCTAAGAAAAAACCACACCTATTTTCTTCAAGTTAAACTAATAAAATTCAGCTATTAAGCTACCAAATTGAAAATGCTTCTGTAAAGATTTTCTTCAGAATTCAGTTATGAGCTACAGATACTCATCCATACAGATCACTACTACCATTTGTCTGGTGATATTGGGATGCATAAGGTAGAGTGTGGCCATGAGACTCTTCTTGGGCATCTCTTAGGAAAAAGTTAGCAAACCAGACACAAGGCCATTACCAACCACAACTGAACTCTTCAAAAAAAAGACCTGTGATTTTATTAAATTCTAGGAAACAAATTACCTTCTCATTTGCTGAATCAAAAGAAAATCCATCAGTTATTACGAACCCTCATTACAACCCACTTAATGTGGTTATATAAATCAGGAAGTCCTCTATTAAAGTGGAACATTTCCAAATGCCTAAATTGTTTATATAAATAACATTTTCTTTTGAACTGTGTAGAGGAAGCATATTTGACTTTTTTATGGCTGTCAGTTGGACAATTGAATTATTGTTTTCCATTTTCTTTTACCACCCTTATTTTTGCACCCACACAGAAACCACCCACAATTAAGGATTGAAACAGCTGGGAAAGTTGCACATTTCAGGTGGAGTTCCTCTCTTTAAAAAAACACACGACTTGAGAGAGATGTTTTCATCATATTATCTCTGTATTTTAAAGAACTTTATTTGATTTAATTTGAAGTTCAAAGGCTTAGATTGTTTTTCCAGAATCTGAAGTTTAAAAAAAAAATTCAGAAACTTATCATGTTAAAAGTCACATCTCAAAGAAAAAAAATTGCCTTTTAATTTATCGATATACGTTAATCCCCAGAACCCCCTTTCTGTCTTTTGTGATTTGTTTTTTTTTTTTTGTTTGTTTTGTTTTGTTTTTTGCGGTATGCGGGCCTCTCACTGTTGCGGCCTCTCCTGATGCGGAGCACAGGCTCCTGACGCGCAGGCTCAGCGGCCATGGCTTACGGGCCCAGCCGCTCCGCGGCATGTGGGATCTTCCCGGACCGGGGCACGGACCCGCGTCCCCTGCATCGGCAGGCGGACTGTCAACCACTGCACCACCAGGGAAGCCCTGTGACTTGTTTTGTTGAACAAAAAGTGGCTGTCTTTTTCACAGAGAAATCAGTCTCTTATCTCCTCCAGTAAATTATATGCTGTCTGAGGTCAGAAAGTTTTCTCACATTTCTATTCCTGCAAAATTCTTTAGCACCTTATTTGTAGCAGAAGCTTAGTAAATATTTGTTGCATAAATAGTCCCCCTGGAAAACCCAGTAAACTTTAGTTTCTAGAAACAAATCACTTTAAGGTGCATAAATAAAATTTTAGAGTCATATATTAAAAAATAAAATGTACATATTTGGGTATATCTAGAATGATTCTTTTCAGTATGGTAATAAACTAAATTTTGAGAGGGAAAATAGTTCGTATATAGCCATCCCTCGATATCCACAGCAGGTTGGTTTCAGGAGCTTTCACAGATACCGAAATCCTTAGATGCTCAAGTCCCTTATGTAAAGTGGTGTGGTATTTGCATAAAGCCTACACAATCCTCTTGTATATACTTTAAATCATCTCTAGCTTACTTATAATACCTAATACAATATAAGTGCTATGTAAATAGTTGCCAGCATGTGGAAAATTCAAGTTTTGCTTTTTGAAACTTTCTGGAATTTTTTTCCCCAAGTATTTTTAATTCACAGTTGGTTGAATCTGAGGATGCAGAACTGGATACAGAGAGCCAACTGTATTTACGTATAAATACACAAACACAGACACACACATATATGTAACTTTTGCATATAATTGAGAATGATTTAGAACAAATATCTTAATATTTGTAAATGTTTCAAACCAGAGCTAAATATTGTAATATTCTTTAGTTTATTATTCAATGTTTATTGACTACTGTTAGGTGACAAGCTCTGTGCCAGTCCCCAGGGACCTGGTAGTGAAAAGAGTAGTCAAAGCTTTTGCCCTCATGGAGTGTACAGACTAAAAAATAAGATGGTAGCAATATCCTTCCTTTAGAGATAACATGCCTTAAAAAAGGCTTATTTCAGGGTGAGTGGATAGAGAGTGAAAAGAGAACTTTTATCTATGGTTAGTGACTTATAAGAGCTCAAAAAAATTCAACAAAATGATTAGACAATGAAATAAATGCTCTGGCCCAATATAACTTGGGATGCAGGAATATACAGTTGATTCTCATTATCCACAAATTCTGTATTTGCAAATTTGCTTCCTCTACAATTTATTGGTATCCCCCAAATCAATACTCCTAGCACTTTTGTGGTCATTCGTGGTCATCTGTAGAGAGGTGAAAAAGTTGAGCCGCCTGACTCATGGAGAATCTACTGTATAAAATATGGTGCATTTCATAGGTGCATGAGGCAGCCTTGACTCATTGAAGACGAATAAGATAGATTTTTGCTCTTCTATAAGAGCAATGAGCTAAAGTGTATTAAAGAAGAAAATTCAGTTGGGGCTTTTTGTTATTATGCAAAAAATTATGACAAAAATGTCATCAAGCATATGCCATGCTTCAGGCTTAAAATTATAAACTAACCATATGATTCCAATTTTACCAACACCATTCTATTCATATCTAAAATAAAAGAGATGTACTCCAACTGTGGTTCTGTGGGTCAATGCAAGTGCATTAAAACAAACAAATAAACAAACCAGGTATCCATAGGTTACATTATAAAGTCAAGCTACCCATGCCCCATTTTCTCCTGGGCACAAACCCAGAGAAATGGCCAAGTTCCATCTTGTAAGAAAATCTCATCTGGGGCAGCCTTCTTCCAAAGGCAGTCAGAGTAATCTTTTTAAAATGCAAAGATGATGTCATTTCTCTGATTAATGCCCTGAAATGGCTTCTCATTGTCTTCAGGTTGAAATTCCACATCCCTAACATGGCCTATTAGGTCTTGTCTACCTGCCCATAACCTTTACACATGGCATTTTTTGTTGTT
Organism: Delphinus delphis; assembly: GCF_949987515.2. Lineage (NCBI taxonomy): Eukaryota > Metazoa > Chordata > Mammalia > Artiodactyla > Delphinidae > Delphinus > Delphinus delphis. The sequence continues at coordinate 34,349,063 of NC_082690.1, read as the reverse complement.
GTTGTTAGATGGAGGTGAAAGTGTGGAAAATTTTATTATCATTCAGTTTTAAAAGCTTTATATCTGTGGTACACCAAGGGGAAGGGGTTCTTAAAGAAGTGACTCTTTGGGTCTGGTCCCTGGTTTAGGAGTTGTGGAGCTTTGGTATGTGTTTGTTAAGTGCTTTAAGAATTCACCATCTTGGTCCTGGTCTGGTAAGGTTGTGCCAGTTTCTTCTTCCTGGAGGATAAAAAGAGGATGTCGAGGATGATGATAACAATTTTGGTGTCTGGGATGGTGAGAAGATTTATTAGAGGCTCCAAGACTCCAGCCTGGACAAGCTGGATCAACTGGTCCACGGTGCGCCCAGTTGTGAAGTTAGCCACTGTCCAGACAGCCTCTCACTGGGCTTTAAATTCTCCGTTTTCTGGAACAGCCACCAAGGGAGGCAGCGCACTGCAAGCGACCAGCTGCTGGATGTGCTGGCGGGGCCCCGCGGCCACATCACTTAGGGCCCAGGCTGTCTCCTTCTGGATGGAGGAGTGAGGGTGTGTGAGGAGCTGGAGCCACACAGCCAGGATGGCCGTGTCCAGGGCCAGCTGGGTCTGGTGGTCCATCCCCGTGACACAATGTTCCCCACAGTGCGCAGAGAGGGGGTCAAGACATTGAGTTCTGAGCTGCTCATGAGTCGACCAGCCTGGGCAGGACCCCTGTGTCCACCACTTGGCTGATGTGTGCATCGCAGCCATCGGTGAGGTAGGACAGGGCCCAGCAGCTGTCCGAGAGAACCTCTGGGTGCCATAGCGGGTGAAAGAGGGCGGGCAACATCTGCTTCACCGTGTGATCAGAAGGGTACGGGTTCTTGTTCCGGCACAGGTTGGACAAGGTCCACGCAATGGTGCACAGGAATGTGACTGGTATACTTGATGAAACCAGGGTCAGCAGATGTGGAATGGCATCACTCGAGATAACGTTGTCTCTGAATTCTGGTCCATCATCTGCTATATTACCAAGGACCCACACTGCCTGTTCACGCACAGTCATATGAGTGGAAGACAGGAGCTCAGCCAAGGGCTGGATGGCCCCTCCATCCACAACGGTGCGAGTCACCTCTGAAGTCCCCGAGGTAATGTTGGTCAGAGCCCAGGCTGCCTCGAGCTGCAAGTGGGGGTGAAGGGATGACTTCAGGAACAGAAACATGTTTTATTGCATATTGGTAAATATTAGGTATCAGAAAGGTAAGCCATGGCCCATGTGTGTGGTAGGTGCATAGATTCTACCTTTGTTGGTTAATTTCCTGCTTTGCTTAATAGAGTTGATCCACCCATGTTGAATATCATGTAAATTCTGCATCCACTTTGAAAACAGCTTTTGAATTTAGTATCGTGTCACAGTTGTCTTCTTGGTGTGGAGTAGTTTCTATCTTTCTATTGGGGAGCTGCATTTCTTTAGTTCTAGGATAATTCATGTACCTTCTTTATGTACATATGGGGGTGGGAAGATGGGAAGTTGCACAAGCTGTTGTTCTTTTTGTCTGTTTTTTTTTTTTTTTTTTTTGAATTATCAGAAAGAGCTACTTCTGACAGAAATGTTGGCCTGGTTTCTTAGAATCGCAAGTTTAGTATCGTAGAGTAGAAAGAGACCTTGGAGAACATGGGAGCTAAATCTGTCATTTTGATTTAGATGCAGGTGAAATTATTTTCTAAAGTCACACAAGTATTAGAACCTTGATCACCTGGCTCCTGGGTCATAACTTTGAGTTTGCTTGTTCATTCATTCAATAAAGCACTTGAGATTTGTTAGACACCGTTTGGGTGCTGAAGACACATCATGTGCAAAACAGAAAAAAAAAATCCCCACCCTAATGGGTTTGCCATTAGTCAGAGGAGTTAGACGATAAAATACATAACTTCATTATATATTATTAGACCATAAGTGCTATAGAGATACAAAAAGAAGGGAGATTAGTTAAAATTTTTCTTTAGTATTTTTAATATACAGATATCTAATTTCAAGATAGTGGTATTACTGTAAACTACTTATAAAATGAACCTCATTTTACCCTCCATTCCCTATGTGATCAATCAAATTTATATGACTATGTAAACATTGACCTGTTTCTGGATTTGAAACCATTTGGTGCAAAAGGTGTAAAGGTATCTTATTATTTTTTTTTTTTTGGTGGTACACGGGCCTCTCACTGTTGTGGCCTCTCCTGTTGCGGAGCACAGGCTCCGGACGGGCAGGCTCAGTGTCCATGGCTCACGGGCCCAGCTGCTCCGCGGCATGTGGGATCTTCCCGGACCGGGGCATGAACCCGCGTCCCCTGCATTGGCAGGCGGACTCTCAACCACTGCGCCACCAGGGAAAGCCATAAAGGTATCTTCTTAGCTGTTGTACAAGGATTGGGAGTCACAGAATATCGCAGAGGGCTTGCCACATAATCTCAAGTTTAATTTACATGTCCTCAGGAGACACTTGAGGCTTGTGATTGAAGTTGCCCTTTAGGAGGTTTATTCTGGATTCAATATATGTGATGAATTATAGCATGGAAGTCTTTGCCAGTTCAGAGTTGAGTCAAGGATTGCCTTCATCAGCATTTTTTTTTTTTTTACATCTTTATTGGAGTATAATTGCTTTACAATGGTGTGTTAGTTTCTGCTTTATAACAAAGTGAATCAGTTATACATATACATATGTTCCCATATCTCTTCCCTCTTGCGTCTCCCTCCATCCCACCCTCCCTATCCCACCCTTCTAGGCGGTCACAAAGCACCCAGCTGATCTCCCTGTGCTATGCGGCTGCTTCCCACTAGCTATCTATTTTACGTTTGGTAGTGTATATACGCCCATGCCACTCCCTCACTTTGTCACAGCTTACCCTTCCCCCTCCCTATATCCTCAAGTCCATTCTCTAGTAGGTCTGTGTCTTTATTCCTGTCTTACCCCTAGGTTCTTCATGACATTTTTTTTTTTCTTAGATTCCATATATATGTGTTAGCATACGGTATTTGTCTTTCTCTTTCTGACTTACTTCACTCTGTATGACAGACTCTAGGTCCATCAGCATTTTTTTTAATGGACCTAGAGAGAACATTTCTAAATATGAATGAAATAATAAAATTACAGTTTCAATTTTGACATTAAAAGGTTTGGACCATAAAGGCAATAGTCCTGGAGACTGTATCTGAAATAAGTGAGTTAGGAGGCAGGACGTGGGCACCCAGAGACTAATGAAAACTCACTGGCAAAAGGCAAGGACAGCATATGAGCAATGGAGACAGCCTTGGGGTGGGGGAGGAGGAAAGCAAGAAAATAGTTGAATAACAGGCCTACAAAAGAAAGAAAAGCTTGCCTTGGATAGTTATCAAGGAATATGTGGCTGGGAAAAAACAGCGTAATTCAGAGTAATTTCTCGGTCATTGAGAGAATTCAGGATAGTTGCTGAGTCATGATTCGGAGGGCTGTAGAGAGAAGAGCTTTCAGGTTCTGCTTCATTCTTAGGACTCAGACATAGTGTTCTCTTTCTTCCATTACCAAGAGGGCCACGAGTAACCACTTCTGCCATTGAAAGTACAGATGTGCTTCAGGCAAGGAGCATTCTTCCAAATCTTATCTTAAACAATTACACACACACACACAGTCACGCGTATCTACTGTTTTCTATTTAAATATATTTTTAACTCTTAACTCCTCACACAAAGAGCATGCATTCCTCCCCCCCACCCCCGCCACAAAGTCAGCAGTTGCCAAGCTGCCTAGCATCAGAATCAAGTATGGGGAACCTTAAAATTTTGATTCTTGGGCTTCACCCCCAGACCTGAACTAAGGTAGAATCCTCTGCGTTGAGACATTAGGAGCTTTTCATTTTATGGAGATTCGTGTTGTCTGATGCAGCCTGGGAAAAACTGTTACTCTAAACAATATACTTGTGCTTTATACCGAGGGAGGGAGGCACAACTGGGGAAGGTACTAAAACTGGGAAAAGGTCTGTTCCAGAGGAGTGCTTTGTGGGTCACCAGATCCCTGATGCCTAGCATTTTGCCAGTGGAGCCACTGAGGCTATAGAAGCCATGTGTTTGTGGGGAAACCTGGTCATTTGTTGCACCATTTTTCCTTGACAGCCTGAAAAAAGGTTTTGGTTTATGCAGAACAAATTGGTCTGTCTGTCTATCTATCTATCTATCTGTCTATCTGTCTATCTTAGAATGAGAGATAGTGTTTATGGGCCAGTGTAGATGCTGTGCAGATTACTCAGGGATGAAGGAAAAAATCAACTTTTCAAATTAAAATCCCATATAAGATGTCATTTAGTTCATATTGACTTTGGATTCTCTGGAATTCTCTACTAATAATATCTTCTGAGTGCAAAGAACCTTATGGGTAATTTGGTACATGCAACATGAATAAGATCTTCTTGTACCCTTATTAATAGAAGGGGGTCCAAAAATAGCTTTATGATATCATCACTATATTACTCAGGAGAATGTGCTGAGTGCTTTAGGTAGAGTAGTAAGAACAGAAATGTGGTGAGAGAACCAAAGCTGGAGAAGGGACATCAGAAGATGTTTAAAAAGAGGATGTTATTTGAGCTGAGTCCCAATGTCTAGGTAAGATACAGCTTAAGAAATGTATTGGGTTGGCCAAAAAGTGCCTTTGGTTTTTAAGTAAAAATAAAAGACACATTTTTCATTTTCACCAAGAACTTTATTGAACAATGTATTCACACTTTTGTTCCACTACCTTCTGCCATTTTTCAGGCAACTTCATAATTTCATCTTCCCAAAACTTTTTACCTTTTTGAGCAAAGAACTGTTCCAGGTGCCTTTTACAGTCTTCCAGGGGATTGAAATTTTTTCCACTAAGAGAATTTTGTAAAGACCTAAATAAATGGAAATCCAAAGGCTCAATGTCTGGTGAATACAGTGGATGAATCAGAACTTCCCAGCCAAGCTGTAACAGTTTTTGCCTGGTCAGCAAAGAAACATACAGTCTTGCGTTATCCTGATGGAAGATTATGCGTTTTCTGTTGACTAATTCTGGCTGCTTATCGTCGAGTGCTGCTTTCAGTTGTTCTAATTGGGAGCAGTAATTGTTGGAATTAATCGTTTGGTTTTCCGGAAGAAGCTCATAATAGAGGACTCCCTTCCAACCCCACCATATACACAACATCACCTTCTTTGGATGAATACTGGCCTTTGGTGTGGTTTGTGGTGGTTCATTTTGCTTGCCCCACAATCTCTTCTGTTCCACATTATTGTACAGTATCCACTTTTCATCGCCCATCACAATTTGTTTTAAAAAAGGAACGTTTTCATTATGTTTCAGTAGAGAATCACATGCGTAAATACAGTTAAGAAGGTTTTTCTCGCTTAATTTACGTGGAACCCAAACATCAAAGCGATGAACATAACCAGGCTGGTGCAAATGATTTTCAGTGCTTGATTTGGGTATTTTGAATATGTTGGCTATCTCCTGCATGGTATAACGTTGATTGTTCTCAATTAATGTCTTGATTTGATTGCTATCAACTTCAACTGGTCTGCCTGACCATGGAGCATCATCCAGTGAGAAATCTCCAGCATGAAACTTCGCAAACCACTTTTGATACGTTCGATCAGTCGCAGCACCTTCTCCATACGCTGCACAAATCTTTTTTGCATTTCAGTTGTGTTTTCACCTTTCTTGAAATAATAAAGCATAGTATGCCGAAAATGTTGCTTTTTTTCTTCCATCTTCAGTATTAAAATGGCTACACAAAAATTCGCCAGTTTTGATAAGTCTTTTTTAGAATGCACTCTGATATGACGGCTGTCACGTACAATCTAACAAAATTGTTTCAAATGAAGTTAAAGACAACTAAGTGCTACTAGAGCCATCTTACGGAAAACCAAATGAAAGAATCTTTTGGCCAACCCAGTAGTTAAAGGAAAGACATGGAAATGGGATACTATAGGAATGTTAGTAGTTTCAGAGTACTAAGAGATCAGAAGTAGTAGCATCTCAAGCTAACACAGTTGGAAAGGTACTTTGGAGCCACATCATGGAGGCCCCAAATCATTTGCAATATGGACTTCTGACTTTATTTACTCATTCAGTTTTCGAGTTGGATAATGACACAATCAAAGGTGCCCTTTAGGAATTTTATTCTGACCATTACTACATAGGGTGAGCTGGAGCCATAGGAACTGGGAAACCAATAACTAGGCTGTTGGAATAGTACAGCAAAGATGAAGTGATACCCTTACATGGGTATGGAAGAAGGGTAGAGGAGAGAGATCAACAGCATTTGGCAATTGAATCTGTGGAAGGAAGGACTGAGGATAATCCATCACTCGAGTTACTAGGAGAATGGTGTTAGGGGCCCATTTATATGTTTATATGTGGCCAGGGTACCTGGGGGTGGAGCAGAATTATGAGTTAAGTTTTGGTACATGTTAAGTTTTGAGATTCAGACAAAATTCCTAGTAGAAATTCCCAGGATATATAATCAGATTTGTTAAATTTAGACTAGTGAGGTGGGGTTGTGCGACTGTGCCTAGAATAGAGGGAAAGTGTATATAAATTTCAGATGAGCTAATTTGAGTTCAGAGGTTAGCTCTGCCAGTCATTAGCTCTATGGCCTTGCATATTATTTAACCTCTACATATCAGTTTCATTATTTGAAAAGTAGGAGAATGGTGATAGAAGATTTGAGTGTTTTACTTGTGAGTGCCTCGTAGGGTGTTGTGAGGATTAAAGAGCTGTGCACCATGCTGGTGCGGGTACCAAAGCTCCTTCTTCCCCACTCCCAGGTCTTCCTGTCTTCCTCCTTCATGAGGATGGGAGTCCACTGGAGTAAGTTTGTAGACAAGGAGGAGAAATGGCTTGTGAGGAGAGAAGAGTGCTGGTGGAAATAAGAGCGGGAGAGAAAAAAATGGAGATGGATATGGAAAAGGGTGAGATTAGAAGCTTCTTGGGGAGTTGTTAGCTTTTGAGAGGAAGAGGGCCCCTCCTCTGAGACAGGCAAGTTGAAAAGAATGGAGACCATGTTGATCAGAAAAGCAGAAGGCCAGGCCATCTGGTGTGAGTGAGGGAAGTTTGGGGCTGGGTTCTTGAGAAAGGAGAAAATTCTTTTTAGATGGCCACTGTGGGAAATAAGATTAGGAGTAAACTAGAGTTGAATAAAAGCATTGCCAAGAAGCAGAAGCAGAGGGGTTAGATCGCTTGAACTCTTCGTGTCCTTGTGGGTGTGTGAATTACAGAAGAGGGAAGGTCATTAGAGGTTAAGAGGTTGTGGAAGAGAGAGGCTGCATATTGGACAAGGAAGCGGATATTGAAGCTTCAGCAGGGTGGTGGCAGGAGCATTGGGTGCAGAGGAGGAGTATGAATGGGGTGCTTCAGCCTTTGTGGAATGTGAAGAAGTGTTGGGAGGTCAGTTCCTAATGGCAGTAAGGATGGGGGTGGGGGTGCACTTGGTGTAAATGCTTGTTTGTTAGCAGCAAATTACTGATTGTTCCCTTTAAAGCAGGATACTTGGCGCCTGATTATCCTCTGAGCACAGATAGTTCTGGCTCTGTTTGCCTTTAAAGATGATAAGCCTCTTCTTTTCTGTAATGGAGCTGGGTAGTAGGCTGGCACTACCTTTTATCCACCCCACTCCTTTCGCAATAATGGTTTGCTGGGAGAGAATAGACTTTGGAATCAAACATTCAAAACTGAATACCTGCTTCTCCACTTACTAGCTGTGAGATCATGGGGCAAGCTACCCCAGCTGATTGACCTTTTTCTCATCTGCAGAATGAAGGTAACACTTACTTCAGTACCTCATATCATTGAGTGGGCATTAAATGATACAGTTTATGTAACATCTCTACCTCTTGGCAGAGGTGCTCTGAAGTGGGAGTGGTTTACATCTTGGGAAAATGTTTTCTGAATTGGGAGTTGTTTTGGCTTTGGGAAACAGGTCAAACACCACAAAACAAAACAAAAACTAAAAACAGGCAACATCAGAAAAGCACAGTTCTTAATTTTCTAATTAATATGTGTGCTTGGAAAAAAATATATATATGTGGCTTGTAGACGATGTCATGCACAACAGTACTTATTGCATCAACATAAAATTTCATAGTAAAAAACAAAAAAAATTTAACTAGAATTCAGATGAAATTCATTTGAAGTAATGAGTAGTGGGATGAAGTCTTGGGAGAAACCAGCTGGAATCAAATTTTGGACTTGTGTAAAGTTGAAAGGCCACCTTTCTGTATTTGCATGTGTTCATTTGTCAAAACTTGGCCTTATGTGAATTGTTATATACTTTATATCTATATCTATATAAAATAACAAGCCCAGTCTATACATCTATATCTATATCTACCTATCTGTCTATATATAGAGATAATACTAGAATTCTCAGACTACCTGGTAGTTTGGCAGTTTCAAAGCAGATATTACTGAAAGGTCCTATCCCTGTTCAGAGAGAGTATATGAAGGAAAATCATTAGACATATAGTCTAGAATTATTTCTGTGCATCCACTGTGACTTTTGTCTTGGAATCATAATTCTCCTCACTTTTAGTAGTTATCAATCTGTAACAGTAGTAAGGAGACATATTACTGGTTAGAACCCCTGCAAAGAATCTGGCTAATATGGTTAGAGGATGAACAGGAACAAGAGAAAGCAGAAACAGATCACTTGATATTAAGCCAGTGGATTCCAAAGTGAGGATTCTGTTCCTGTGTCCTGTTCAGAGTCTACACTGGCATCCAAGTACTGGACAGACAGATTATAGCATAGCTGATGGCAGTATGGAACAAGTGATGAAGCAGAAAAAAGGTAGTTCCTAAGTCTGCAGAGTACCTGGTCAACTGGATAAAAGTTTAATTTTACGACTGTTTTCATTTGCAGGTTGTGCATTTCTTATTGTTCTTTAATGCTTAATTAGAAAACTATGCTATAATATTAACCTTTTATTACCAAAATAATATCTAATATGCTCTTCCAACTTGATACATCTCATATTTACTGAAACCCAATTCACCTGAATACAATGCTACACAATGATGCATTGGTAGGATATAAAAAAATGTAAATGCCAGTTTTCAGGGGCTTGTTTTCAAGATTAATCTTGCTTTTTGATTTGTTTGGCAATGAAAAAAAAAAAGACTGACCACCTGGAGGACATTGTGGAGAACCCAGTTTAGTTACCTCAGAGAGAACTAAATTTGCCTGTGTTTTCGTGAGACCTTGGATTCCACCAGGCTGGGCTGTGAAGCTCTAGAAGAAAGATCAGTTCCTCTGAGTACCAGGGTGTATTGCAGTGACCTGTCGGCATTCCACAGTGGGCCTGTGACTTTTTTTTTTTTTCTGTTGGTTTAGGAAGCAATTTATTGGCTTTGCAACTAGGCATCCATGGAGCTTGAAGCCACAAATAGAGTGGAAAAATCTTATCTGATGTTGTGGCTTTTGGAAACTAATAACTAGAGTTTGTGGTTGCAAATAATGCCAATATTGCAGACAGAGTGGACAGCCCGTCAGCAGGGATATTAATTGTTACCAAAGACTTGCAATATCTGGTGGGAGAGTTGGTGTCAATTTTTATATCACTCTGTTTTGTAGACATAGTATTTATTATTCAGGCATGCCACAAGCTGACCTTGCTGCCTGCTCTGTTTATGGGTTAAATTGTTCCTGAACCCAAACTTTCCACTGGATACTTCAGCCAGTATGCTACCTTTGATCTTTTTAGTGTTCAGAGAATTAAAACTCCCTCAGTGGAAGTTCCAGGCCTGAACTGCTGATGTGATGTCCTGTTAGGTCACTGCATGCTTTTGTAGTGTAATGCTGGGTGTCCCTTGGCTATGTAGGTTGATTCTATTCTAATAATTCTCCATGTGGCCTAGAAGGATATGATGGATTCACCTGCTCTGGCTCAGATCCTCAGTTCAGTACTGATGTTTTATAGCCTTGCTCCTATTCTTCATGAAAAGTCAGTGCCAGAGAAAAAGCTTGACAGAGCCTACTCACACCCAAATAGAAAAGTCAAGCGACTGTTGGGGCATCATCTGGACTTATAAAATATGATTGCATTGGTGCAATCTGGCTTTTATAGACTTTTACAGGTTTTCATGTTTTCCTTGAGATTTAATCAAGTCTAAATCCTACTGCTAACCCAGTTCCCCTCTATTCATCAGCATTATCTGAACTTCGTAAGTGATTTGCTCACTCTAATAAAGTGAAAAAAATGTGTTGTGGACATAATTGTATATGTCACTGATTTGTGATCTGTACTTTTTTGTTTTTTTTGAGTATGTGTTTATGCTGTTTAGGTTTGAGGAAAGACTCCTAGGAGAAATATGTAGCACATCATTGTCTGACTATGATACAAATGTTGGTTAGATGCGAGAGAGACATGCTCTTTCAGTTCTTATAGTTGTGAAATCTGTAAACCCAAACTGTTCAATTGCTGAAACATTTAATAGTATATAATGCTTAGTACTTAAGGTTGTGGAATTATATCAACAATGAACAGGGAATAATTTTCTCTATTCTCGCTCATTCTTACTTCCAGACACTAAACAGATTTTCCACAGTTAGAAATAGTAGGATGAATTTAAGCCTGCTGAAAAAATTTGTTAGGAAATAGATATTTTATACAGTTCAGGAATGTTTCAGAATTTACGATATTGGTAAATACAGAAGCCATTATCGTACTTCTTCACCATCTAGGTATAATTCAACTGTTGTCTTTGTGAATGCTTATGCTCTTGGGACCCGTGATAAATGCATCTGAATAATAGATTTCTTTTGTTCCAAAAGTATTTTTCCAATATCACATTGTGGAGGTAAAAAGGAAACCTATAGCAGTGTTCTTGACCTCAATAATTTTTTTGGAAAGTTAAAATTTATATATAAAGCTACATTTTGATTGCTCTCCAGTAATCTCATGGTCCAGATGGTCAGGAAGGGGAAAGATTATTACTGGCAAATACAGCCAGGAAAGTTTCATGCAGGTGGCAAGAATGTGGATAGCTAACATAATTTTCCAAAGTATCTGGCCTATCCTTTTCATAATATTTTATGAAGTCTAGAATAAGAGTTGGTATGTTTCTCCTTATAGAGCAAATAGATGGTGGGAATGTATTGTTAAATTCATCTACTGAAAGCCCACTGTGTATTAAGTATTGTTTTTGGAATATTACTCTCACTAAATCAAACTCCTTTCATACCACCTAGGTATCGTCAAGATCTATCATTGCAGGACCAGCTGTTATATTCAGTGTTAGTCTGGACCCCCCAAATCAGATACTGCAGTGGTTTTTATTTATGTGAATATTTAGAAATAAAATATGGAGCATCACAAATAATTGATTATAAGAGAAAATATTCGGGTATCAGAAATTTGCATGTAATAAAAAATGTTTTCAGATTTTGCTTAAGCAAAGTCTTATAAAAGTGGCTCAAGCAGTCACAAAATCCATAGCCATTTTGTATAAGGCCTTGTGATGAGTTCCGAGAGAGTCATTTTATGTATGTTTTGTGCCCAAGGTCTGGTGGAGAATAGACTCCCTCTAGTTTTCATGGCCTCTTAAGGCATTTGTGGGTCTCATGCACCAGAGATTCTAATACTGGCTTCTAATCTCTAGAGTACTGCTGAGGAACACTAACTAGGCAGCTTGGATCTGCCTGATTTGTGTCGGAGGTACCTGTTAGACTTTGAGGGTGGGGCAGGCAGGGAAGTGACTGGCTATCCATCTGCCCTTTCTCTTAAAACCCAATTTATGTGATAATACCTTGAATTATTTTATACTTGCGTTATAGGATTGTTAATTTCTGTTTTCTTTCCTTGTTATGTTGTGCTTAGTAAACTATTAATGTGATACTTTGACATCGTTATAAAGAAAAATATTTAGGGAAAAACATTAGATCTGGGTTTAAAAAGTTAGTAGGCCACTGTCCCTAATTCATGAAATAAATTATTTAGTGTTCCTGACTGTTTCTTATAGAACAAATGATGAATCTGAAAGCTTCATTTGGACCAAGAAACATAGTATGCTTTTATAGAACTAGGACTATAATATTTAGAGAGAACAGTCTTAGTTTTTTTAAAGTCATTTCCCTGAAAAATGAACCAAAGAAAAAGAGGGAACAAAAGTTACTGTCAAATTGGGGCAGACCCAGAAAACTGCTGGAAGGAGAGTCGTTTTCGTTGTGAGGAACCAGACAAGCAGTTGCTTTTGCAAATGTTAAAATTTCTCCCCAGACTTCCTCATTATAATCTACTATTGTCATACTGAGTCTATAAATAGTATTTATAAGGGAAACAGACCAGAAAACCATTCAAGTAAAGCAGAAAATGGCCATTAAGTTTTGGACAAAGAGGTACAGCAGCAAAATGAGAACTTTGAGTTTCCTTCCTTGTAACCAAAATCTGATTTAAGGCAACACCACAATTTTGGAGTAGCAGTTACCTTGGGGAAACCTTTGGATTTCTGAAGTCATCATCGTAAAATACTCCCTGGGACCACTAGGGTGCTGCTACGTAGGCCAGTGAACATTTTCTGGGTTGATCAACTGGAAGGTTCTAGTATACCCATGTCAGTCTAAAATCAAGTTATAATCTCATTTATTTCAAAAAATACCTGCTGACAGGCTTCTCTGTGCTAGATATTTATTTACCCTTTGAGAAAATTAATATGTGGTCTGTGCCCTCCTAGGGTGTAGGCTAATAAGAAAATAAAGTGTTTTTCATTATTTGTTTAAAAAGTTATAGATTATTTTTTAGGCTTTACAAAAACTAGCAATCTCCTTTTCTACCAGTCCTTGCCACTTAATTCCTCAGAAAGACTGTTACAGGAGAATGGGGTATCAGAGGGTGGTCATGTCCCAGGTCTTGGGCGAGTCCCTGGGATGCACCGCCAAGTGAGGGTCCTTGGCTTTGCGCAGGAAAGCATTCAAGAGTGAGCCATAGTAAAGTGAAAGCAAGTTTATTTAGAGAGATAGACATTCCATAGGCAGAATGTGGTCTGTCTAAGAAAGCGAGAGCAGCCCCGAAATACGGGGTGGCTAGTTTTTATGGGCTGGGTAATTTCATAGGCTAAGGAGGGGGAGGATTATTCTAACTATTTTGGGGAGGGGCGGAGATTTCCAGGAATTGTGCCACCGCCCATTTTTTGGTCTTTTACGGTTATGGCACCTGTGGGTGTGTCATTTAGCATATGCTAAGTATTACAGTGAGTGTATAATGAGGCTCAAGGTCTACTGGAAGTCCAGTCTTCTGCCATCTTGGGCCTAATGGGTTCTAACCAGTTTTTGTCCTATCCTGTTCTTCCTAATGGCTGTGTCATCCTTTTAAAGGTGGTGCCCTGCTCCCTTCTTTCCTGTCTCAAGACCACTTTGAACTTTTAGCCATTCCTCAGTTTCTTTCAAGACCATGATTACCTTGCTACTTCTTGAGTTTTTCTTGTTGTTGTTGTTTTGTTTTTTGTTTTTTTAGTTTTATATACCATCCTTTCACTTCATAGTGTTGTCACACTATGTCTTGAGTTCATACTATCTAACATGCTCCTTTCCCTTTCTCTCAATAGAGTTAAAACTTGATTTTGGCAAAATGAATTTAATTTTTAATGTTTATATCAGTGATTTTGTACATATTACTCACAACTCAGTTATTTCAATTATTTTGATTGTGTTATTTGTATAACTTTGTTTTCCCAGGAGTTAATTCACTTGTCCCTTGGTATTTGCAGCTTTCAGAATCCACAAATGCTCAAGTCCTTAATATAAAATCCTGTAGTATTTGCATATAACCTATATAACTTATGCATATCCTCCCGTATTACTTTCAGTCATCTCTAGATTACTTACAATACCTAATACAATGTAAATACCATGTAAATATTTGTGGCACGCAGCAAATTCAAGTTTTGCTTTTTGGAACTTCTGGAATTTTTTTTTCCCCCTGAATATTTTTGCTCACTAGCTATAATTGCCTTTGAGTTTTCTTTAAAAAAAAAAAAAAAAGGAGTGTAAATTTCCTCTCATTACATTTAGACACATCAGGATATTGATCAGTTCTATTTTTCTTTCTCTGTAGACATTTCCTGGAGCTTCTAACCTATTGCTCCAGTGTAGACAAGAGCTTCTCTGGACCTTTGGCAAAACTGTTGTCCTAGAATAGCTCTGTGTTGTCCTGAGAATTCCATTTCCTTCTTTGCTTTGCTAGAATTCATGTTTTCTTTTCATGTTTTGTTCCCAAGTTTTGTGAGAGTGTGTTAACCAATAGCTTCTGATAAAAGGAAGCATATGAGAGTAAGGTTTTTTGTTTTTGTTTTGATATTTATTAAAAAGGTTAGGCGGTGTTAAGTTAAAAATCTGGGGTTAAAGTGCTTCTTATACAGACTTTCAACTAGTGTACTCTTTCTATTTACATCTCCTCTTATTTTCTCACCTCAGGAGTACCTGTTGCCTCTCCTTCTGTAGCCCAGAATGACATACTTTTTGTCTTCTTTCTCTGCAGGCATGTTAACATTACCTTCCATCATTCAAAGTTTTGTTGACTTTTTCCAGTCTCATCAACAGATCTTCAATGGCAGTAGATAGCTGCCAGAACGATGACTGGATATTTCTTTACTGAAAGTACAAACATATAATATGCTGTTGCACACTCCAGTTAAAATCTTCTATCTATTTGTAAAATGCTTTTCTCTTCAACTTATTGTTGTCAAAACTGGGTTGTAATGTAGCAATGATAGTTATTTCTGCAGAAATTAAAATCACATTTTAAACACTTTAGAAAAGTTCCACTTACTTTAAGGCCATTACTGTGTTTATGAGATTAATGTGAGTCTCCCAGGTAATCCTTTGATTTCTGTTTTGGTAACTGAATAAAATAGGGTGTGAAGTAATCATAGGAATAGAATTTCAAACCAGCTTAGTTAGTGTAAGCCTAGTGGTTTTGAAAAGAGAGAAGAAAAATCCAAGATTGTAATTTTAAATTCTTAAATGGAAAATATTCATTCTCTTTCTTAATGAGTTTTGCTGGTAAGACTCTTGATGTGTTGTTCTCACTCACCTCCCTTTATTGTAGACTTTATGCCAGACTTACTAGACTTCTGGTCTCACAGGATGTTTTCAATATTAGTATGGATGAAGGAAGAGGTGGGAGCCTAAAGAATAAGGACATAGAAGGGAAGGTTCAAGGCTTAAATCAAAATAAAATTTGCATTTACCTTATTTCTTTTGTTAGTTTTGTAATCTAAACATTCCAACTTTAGTTAATAATTCACATTAAGTATAAGTTACAGAAATTGATGTCGACAAATTAATCTTTCACAGTTTACTGTGTGGCACTGTGCATTTTTGAAGAATATGCTATTGTAACTCCCTGTTTACTTATTTTTTTCGTTTGTCCTCCCAAAGTTCCTGAACACTTCCCAAGCCTCAACAATATAGCTTCAGATAGTTTTCTAAGGCAGTGCTTCTCAACTTTAATGTGCAAAGGGATCAACTGGGGATCCTGTTAAAATGCAGATTCTGGGCCGGGGCCTGAGCATCTGTATTTCTAACAAGCTCCCAAAATGCTTATGCTGGTGGTCCTCTGACCATTCTGACTAGCAAAGGTCTAAAGTACCTTGGATATGAGAGTGATACAGTAATACAGAATACAGAATCTGTTTTTAAGTGTATATGTGTTGAGCTTCAAGAAAGAAGTCAGTGGGAGACTTTGCATTACTGGCTGCTACTGAGTACATCTTAGTACTGGATTTATTGCTCCTTATAGATTTAATGAATTTATTATTTGTAGGATTCTGTTTAGAAGTGATTCCAGTACTATACTTTTGTTTATTACTGTGTAAATTTTATTTATTAAATATATAAACTATATTCCCTTAGTGCCTTTGAAGAAAAAATATTATACTTGATATGTGCTAAACTTCAATTTGTAGCACACAAACATCTCTTATATATAACTGTTAGTCATTGAAATCCTATTGTATATACTGTTTCCTGCTTATAAAAACATAACACCACAGAATATATACAAATTCATAAGTATCTTTATTGTAATGTTTATTCTTGTGCAACTGGATATCAGCAATGTAAAGAGGTTAATGCTTTTTTTTTTTTAAACTTATCTTCTAAATAGCTCAGTCACTAAAAGAATTTGCAAGACTACTCATCGCAGTAGAAGAAGAAAGGAGAAGACTGGTAAGTCTCTTCTCCATTTCTTAGAATAATGCTTTGTTTGGACATGTTAAAAGAAAAAATAGACCTTCTGAATTAGATTTAGTCATACCAGATTTTATAACTTGACACATGTACTGAATGTTACAGAAAAGATTTGTGAGTATGATGATCAAATATTGCTAATAAGATATGCCATTTCTTTTTGTTTCATTTGGTCAGCAGATATAAATTACATTCATTTTACTTTCCATTTAGTTGTTCTGAGCATTAAAAGTATTGAACAAACTGCCATGAAGAAACCCATTCTAACTGAGCAGTCTTATAAATAACCTTAGTGTTATAATGAAGACACATTACAAGTATTAAAGACAGTTTTTGGAAGGAGCAACTAACTTTGCCAGGGTATTAGCAGGGGACTTTCTTGAAAAGGTGACATTTGAATTGGGTCTTGAAGGCTCAGAGGATTTTGCTGGGCTGGGAAGAATGGGAAAGCATTCTACGTTGACACATTAACTTATGTGGCAGTATCAGAGCATGGTTATTAGTAATACATTTATCCACTCACAGATATAATTTTGTACCCATTGTGTTCAAAGTTCTGTGTAGGCCCCTGTCTGTGACCCAGGCTGCCCATTCGCATGTGGAAAAAATAGTAGTATATATCCCACAAGATCGTTGTAAAGCATTTGTAGAAGCACCTGGCACATTATAAATAAATGCTGATGGTGGTAAAGATGTTGGTTGTCAGTTACAGTGAGGGTTACAGACATTTAAAACATCATCTTTGATATCACTGGCTTCACCATCCTGTTGGGGAGTTATATATATACATAAATAAAGTTCTCGGCTTGTGGACTGAATGGGCTAAGAACTCAGCAGTTTGGTGTCATTTTGCTCAATAGGTGAGGAAGAGGAATTTGAGGAGGGTGCCCTTAAGGAGGCCCTGACTCCTGGGGAACATTGCCTGAGCTGAGGGAGAATCACACAACTAAGACATGGCAGTTACATAAGTGAGCTTGAGCGGAGGCCACAGGTGGGAGAAAGTACTGTGTATATTTGTAGAATAAGGCAGAGGGTTCTTAGAAGTTATCAGTAGAAGATTGGTTGGTAGTTTTGGGTGTGTGTGGCGTTTAAGAGCCAGGCTAAGAAGTTTTGGTCTTTGTTATAAGCTGTGGGAAAATTGCTAGAAGTTTTTGATAGAAGAATGAGAGGATCAATATGGGATTTAGGAGAGATTAATTTGGTGGCCATGTGGGAGACATATTAGGTAAGGAAGAAATGTTGTGGAGAGGGGTGACCATGTTTTCTTAGGAAACATCAGCCTACCATAGGTCTGGTCCCAGTATCAGAGAGATAGCCATGCAATATGATCTGTTCTAGTTAGAGATGAGCCACTGTGGGAGACTGACCCTCTCTGGGGTGGTCAGAAAAAGCTTTTCTGTGGGGGTGACTTGACACTTTTAAGTGCTTTATACCTAAGCCTTCATAAACTTCTATACAATAGAAGTTCAGGTTCCATGGGGAGATGTGGGTGGTATGTGCACTTACGGCCCAGAAGACGAGCTGATGATGGAAGTGGGAAAGAGTGGTTAGAGAGAAGTGAAAATAAAGAGTTGGAAATGGCATGGGAACCAGGAGAATACAGTTGACCCTTGGACAACATGGGATGGAACTGCATGGGTCTAGGTATACACAGATTTTTTTCGATAGTAAATACTACAGTGTTACACAATTTACTGTTGGCTGAATCCGTGGATATGGAGGGCTGACTATCAGTTACATGTGGATTTTCCACTGTGCCCCTAACTCCCGTGTTAGTTAGGGTTCTGGGTTGAGTGATTCAAGTCCTATGCAAATAGTTCAGGAGAGCAATGAGTCAACTAGCATGGGCTATAATTATAGAAAATGTATAAGAGTATGGGAAAGTGTGTTGTAGCTTGCAGGAGGAAAAGAGCCAAGAGAATGTTCTTCTAGCACTGAGGAGAGGCCTGGAGGCACCAAGGGAAAAGCTCTTCTTCTGTGCTGGGACAAAAGAGAGGATTGGTTAAAACATAGAGCTTTGGACAGTAAATTGGTTGGTTGGACAGATGGACAACAGTGTTAGGAAGGAGTGGTCATCTGCTGTGAGAGGAGATTGTAGAAACAGTTTAGAACAGCCAGGAGCAGGTTCTACAAGAGAAAAGGGACTCCTGGTCAGGGATAAAGAGCCGTTGAAGTTAAACATCATGAATATGTCCAGGAAAGATTGATAACCATGTTTTCATGGATTTTTCTAACAATACCCAGAGCCCTGGATTGTGAGTGGTAAGAACAGTTGGGAGGTCAGATTCAGGTAGGTGGTTGGCACAGAAGACGTGGTGTTGGATTACAGGGACATGGATTTGTATGATATGAATGAAAATGGGTCCTGATTGAGTACAGTGATGACTGAGGCAGGAGGATACTGATAGCCTTAGGAAGCAGAGAGGGCAAGCATGACTGCTTACCTATAATGAAGGTTAACTAGGAACACAGAAGATTCTAAGAGAGGACAAGGACATTGTGATCAGGAGTGGCAGTTGAAACATAGTGAACTTGACAATGGAGCTCCTTTAGATAGTGATAAAGTTAAGGTGTGGCTGAGCAGGGAGAAAGACCCTAGAAATTGGGAAAGCTGAGCTCTGAAGTTTGGATGTTTTATGAGCAGGATGTTGAGATCATCCAATATGGTAACAGGATAAAGCCCCCAAACCAAGAAGTGGCTGAGGAATGTGGTAGAGTGTTTCATAAGCAATGGAAATGGAGATTGGCCCACCAGCTCATAGTGTCTCAAGGATCTTCATTTCTGCCCTTAGCCATATTTCTCGTGTTGGAGCAGGGAGGGAATTCAACATTCATGAGTGAAGTCATACTGTGGGTTTTGATTGCCTTACATGTTGTTTCAGAGAAGGTCTGAGATTAAAAAATGCAAAATAATGAAGAAAAATCTCTATAGATGAAAGACTAATGGATTGCATTTCCACAAAGATTATATAAAAGTAATCATTTAAACACACAAATCTAAATATTGGAGTGTTTAATCAACACTTCCAGTCATTTGGTGTTACTATAACTGAAGGTACAGCTGGTAATGGATTTTGTGCAAAGAATTTGTATTTTAAAAAGTAGTGCTTCATTTAGGAAGTAGAATATTTTAAGTGTACTAGGAAAGTGTAAAAGAGTTCTATAACTGATTATAAAGTCAATTAATCATGCTGTTTTTAGCGATAAATCATGACATTGTATATTAATTGAATTTAACCAAAACCTAAGCATGTCAGAACAGTGACTAAACAAAAATAAAATCTCAGGAAGATGAAAAAGGACAACGGTTTAAACAAATTCTCTTGCTTCCAATGATTTACCGTACTGAGTACATCATCTGGGTAACCTAAAGTCTATTTGCAGAGAAAGAGCCTAAAGAAACATTGATTTTCAGAAATGGAACTTCCTCTTTACTAACTTTAAGTATTGAGTTTTTGAAAACAAACTCTGCTAAAGCCAACTGAAAATGCATAGTTTTAATGCAACAAAAAAGTGACCCAGAGTAAGTTTGAAAATATCTATTTCAGACACTTATGAGGGTATAGTTTATCCTGTCATACTTCTCACTCAAAAACCCATCTTCCATGATTTGACATTTTCCAAGATGTCAATTGACACTTGCCATCAAGGGGCTAATAGAGAACAGCCTTTTAACAAGACAAATAGAAGAAATAATTTAATAGCCCTTTATAATGGCCTTAGTAAAATGCTTATTACTTGCAGTCGGGATATGGTATTCATTAGTGATAGAGGCCTTTTTTAAAAAGTGCATCTTTATTGGAAATGTAAGGGTTTTTCCCCATGGAATGCAGCATGTCCATGCTTTTGATTAGAAATGTCATAAATTGGGTGTCTAGGTGGAAAGGTTCTGAGACGGTGCCCAATGTAGACAGGGGCTTCTAAGCCATATAAACTTGGTGGTAAGATCTCTTCAGTTTCCGTTTCTCCACAGGAACTGCTCTATTTTACTTCAGATCATAGCTGACTGGGCTGTGCAAATGCTGCCATTTAGCCCATGCTGTTCAAAATTAATTTGAACAAATATTAACATATCAAGAGAACCCTCTGGAGAAGCATGAAATGGTCAGTTGAGGCCTTCTGGAAGAGATCTTGGTAGCTTCTCCTTTGTTATTTCTATTGAAATACTGAATTTGCCTCCCTTTTGCCTCCAGGCCTTTGGACCTGACATCCCCCTCTCCCTGAAGCCCTGGAACTGTACTTCACCCCTCATTCCTCCCTTCTTATTATTCTGCCTCTAGTTCCCTATTCTCCATCTCCCTGGGCTTTCTTTCTCTCAGTGTGTCTCTACAAGCTTCTTTTGGATTTAGACCTTTGCATTTGTCATTTCTTCTGCCTTGAACATCCTGATCTATATCCTCTCATGATTGGTTCCGTTTTGTCCTTCA
Organism: Delphinus delphis; assembly: GCF_949987515.2. Taxonomy (NCBI): domain Eukaryota; kingdom Metazoa; phylum Chordata; class Mammalia; order Artiodactyla; family Delphinidae; genus Delphinus; species Delphinus delphis. Next base: position 34,328,447 of record NC_082690.1, on the reverse strand, counting down.
GACTTCACCTTCTATATCTCCTGGGGGCTTGCACTTTCCATACAGTTTAAATGAGTCCCCTTTGGTATTTCTTTGACAGAAATACCTGCTTTCATGCAGCTTGCATTCTACTGGGGAGAAACAGACATTTAAACAAATTATGTCTGAGGGAGGTAAGTGCTAAAAAGAAAAATAATGTACCTGGTAGAATATGTTGCTCTTTATTGGGATGAAGAAGGAGATGAAGGAGAAATAGTTAAAATTTGAATCTATTTAGGTGTTTACTGGATATCCAAGGAGCCTTGTTGCGGGAGCATCTGGGTATATGTATGAGTCTGGAGTTCAGGGGAGCAGATGGAACTAGAGATATAAATTTAGACATTGTCAACATGTTGAGAGTATTTGAAGCTGTGGGAATGTATGAGATCACCCACCCAGTCTGTGAGTGTGCAGACAGAAAAGGTGGGAGGGTCAAGCCCTGAGGTGCGGAGTCCAGAGTTTGGTCAGATGAGGTAGAATCAACAAAGGAGATTTGGATCAGTAAGAGAACCAGGGAAGAACTGTTTGGACAGCTTGCTGGAAGTCCCATTTATTCACTTGGCTATCGCAGAGATGTAGGGCAATAATAAATAGAAACTTACAGGGCAATAATAAATAGAAACTTACAGGATGTGGACCAGAGGCTGTAGCCTTCTTCAGGATAGAGGCTCCAAATTATCTGTTTACCCTATGCTGCTGGTCCACCCCAGCCCCTGGGCCCTCACTTTCTGGGTACTCAGAGTTCCTGACCTTGACAAAAAAAAGTTTTGGTGTGCATGTGTGTTGTTTGTTTTGGGTGTGGGTATGTGTGCGTAGAAATGTAGATTTTTAAAAATCTTTGTCTCTAATTAAGGAAGCCAGAACTTCAGAATATTTTAGCTTGTGTTTATCGTGAAGAATTTACGTAGATGAACTTGTTTCTTATAGTTTTCATTTTGATTAATACTAGAAACCTCTTATTTTTACTGTTATTACCCATAATATTTAACATTCACATTTGACCTGTGTAAAGTTACAGATTTCACTTCAGGTTTCCCAGGATTTATATTCTTTCTATTCAGAGCCCATGTTTGTCTTTTTCATCCTTGGGCAACGAAAGTACTTTCCTGAAATACGCTAGGTATCTGGGCATTACTTTGGAATAACAACAACAACAGAAAGATGAGGTACTAGGAGGCGAAATGTGTAACCTTAATAATTACTTCCTTTGTAAGAGTTTTGAAACCTTTGCTTTCCTTTGTTATACTTCTTTGTTGTTGTTATTATATTTTTTTTAAAAGCATAATCAGTACTATATAAGGGTTAATGAGGGATAAAATCAAAATAGTTTTAGATCTGTATTAAAAAAAGAAAAAATGTGTCAAACGTAAATTATTTGATTATTGATGTAAGATTTCAGTCTCTTATATGAGTCTTAAGAGATTTAAAAAGCATATCTGTGATGTCTGTTACATTAGACACTAGTCATCTGTGGCTATTTAGCACCTGAGATGTGTTAGTTATTATGTGGTTTGCATTATATTTCTATTGTGAAGCACTGCTATACAAAATAATAAGTGACCCTGAGCATTTTCAAGGTACCAGGAACTGCTACAATTGCTTATATTTTTACCTAATTTAATCTGCACAGCAACCCTCTCAGGTGTATGCTATTAATAGATCCATTTTATTTTATTTTATTTTCTACTGCTTTACAATGGTGTGTTAGTTTCTACTTTATAACAAAGTGAATCAGTTATACATATACATATGTTCCCATATCTCTTCCCTCTTGCGTCTCCCTCCCTCCCACCCTCCCTATCCCACCCCTCCAGGCTGTCACAAAGCACCGAGCTGATCTCCCTGTGCTATGCGTCTGCTTCCCATTAGCTATCTACCTTACATTTGGTAATGTATATATGTCCATGCCTTTCTCTCGCTTTGTCACAGCTCACCCTTCCCCCTCCCCATATCCTCAAGTTCGTTCTCCAGTAGGTCTGTGTCTTTATTCGTGTCTTACCCCTAGGTTCTTCATGACATTTTTTTTCTTAAATTCCATATATATGTGTTAGCATACGGTATTTGTCTTTCTCTTTCTGACTTACTTCACTCTGTATGACAGACTCTAGGTCTATCTGCCTCATTACAAATAGCTCAATTTCGTTTCTTTTTATGGCTGAGTAATATTCCATTGTATATATGTGCCACATCTTCTTTATCCATTCATCCGATGATGGACACTTAGGTTGTTTCCATCTCCGGGCTATTGTAAATAGAGCTGCAATGAACATTTTGGTACATGACTCTTTTTGAATTATGGTTTTCTCAGGGTATATGCCCAGTAGTGGGATTGCTGGGTCATATGGTAGTTCTATTTGAAGTTTTTTAAAGAACCTCCATACTGTTCTCCACAGTGGCTGTATCAATTTACATTCCCACCAACAATACAAGAGGGTTCCCTTTTCTCCACACCCTCTCCAGCATTTATTGTTTCTAGATTTTTTGATGATGACCATTCTGGCTGGTGTGAGATGATATCTTATTGCAGTTTTGATTTGCATTTCTCTAATGATGTTGAGCATTCTTTCATGTATTTGTTGGCAGTCTGTATATCTTCTTTGGAGAAATGTCTATTTAGGTCTTCTGCCCATTTTTGGATTGGGTTATTTGTTTTTTTGTTATTGAGCTGCATGAGCTGCTTATAAATTTTTGAGATTAATCCTTTGTCAGTTGCTTCATTTGCAAATATTTTCTCCCATTCTGAGGGTTGTCTTTTGGTCTTGTTTATGGTTTCCTTTGCTGTGCAAAAGCTTTGAAGTTTCATTAGGTCCCATTTGTTTATTTTTGTTTTTATTTCCATTTCTCTAGGAGGTGGGTCAAAAAGGATCTTGCTGTGATTTATGTCATAGAGTGTTCTGCCTATGTTTTCCTCTAAGAGTTTGATAGTTTCTGGCCTTACATTTAGGTCTTTAATCCATTTTGAGCTTATTTTTGTGTATGGTGTTAGGGAGTGATCTAATCTCATACTTTTACATGTACCTGTCCAGTTTTCCCAGCACCACTTATTGAAGAGGCTGTCCTTTCTCCACTGTACATTCCTGCCTCCTTTATCAAAGATAAGGTGACCATATGTGCGTGGGTTTATCTCTGGGCTTTCTAGAGGAGCAAACTCAAAGGCACATAGTAATAAGTGGTATCCGAGGGTTTAGTCCCAGGCTGTTGGGCTCCAGAGCCTCCACATAATTCATACTGTTACAAACTAAGACTTTTAAAACAAAAAATTACATAACAATAGCAAACATATTATTAATATAGTATGTGAAATGCTCTATGAAGTGCTGTAGGTGTATTATTTCAGTATCTTAGAAAAATTAGGGAAGATCACAGGCATTACAAGTTTTGAAATTAGATTTTAAAATTTCTTCATATTTAAACAGGCATACATTTCAGCAAAAACTTAATTCATTAATCCATTGACAGATCTCTCATCAAATTTTGGCATGTGAGAGCCTAAGGTCTCTCCCCACTCCTTTGAACCAAGAATTCATGAAATTGGAGAATATTTTAAATGTTGAGAAAATTACATGTCCTTATTTCTCTCAATGAAAGATTTTCCCTTGTTTAATGGAAAATTTGCCATAGATTTTTGCGTTGCACATATGCTGTCAGATGATATTGATTAATCTCTGAGTTTCTGGCATTGATACTGTTATATGCTTAAGTCCAATTATCTGTGAAGTAATCCAGTTTCTTTTATTATCTCAGATAAATAATGCACAGTATGCCAACATTCCACATGTATGAGTATGGATTATGTTTCTGGTATGTCTTAGGTTAACATTTATTAGAAGCAAACTTTAGGTATGCTGGCCTACATACCAACATTTTTCTTTTTTTAATTAATTTTTTTTTTTTTTGGCCACGCTGTGCAGCATGTGGGATCTTAGTTCCCTGACCAGGGATCAAAGCCATGCCCCCTGCAGTGGTAGTGCGGGGGTCTTAACCACTGGACCACCAGGGAAGTCCCCATACCAACATTTTTATACAATGATTTCACCTGAAATTTAAAAAAAACAAACAAAAATCTCAACGTTCTACATGTACAAAGTTCTGATTTTTCACATTTATTGAATTGCAGAGGCTTCCCATGATTTCCCTGATTTTCAGTTATTTGGTGAAATAAGAAAAGGTAGGATTCAGAGGTGGCAGGTTACACACAATTCATCATGACTGCAATGATAGTGTCTTTTATTTTTTTATTGGTAATAGTCCTAGTATTGATTTGTAGTTTTTAGAGTGTGCAAAGTGCTTTTAATATATATTTTTATTTTATCCTCCAACAATCTGAAACTGAGTTCAGAATCTAGATGAGTTACTCAAGGTGATACATACCACTAAGTGACAGAGTCAAATTGAGTAGGACTCAGTTTTAGGTCTTTGGACTTCAGTCCATTGTTCTGTTACATCCTGTGTCTTCTCTTTTTTTATTTAAATTTTAAACTCCTTGAGGACAGAGGCCTGATCTGTTTTGTATTTTTTTTTTTCCCTTGTGTATATTACCTGTTCTGAAAACCATCTTGGTTGTCCAAAATTTAGAATAATGCATACTCCTTTACTGAAAAAGAAAAGGTGGTTTTGAAAGTTATCACAGCTTCCTATTTGCCATTTCTCAGATTGTTTACTTAATTCATTATGGTTAAGTCTAAAAGAGAAATAAACTTTCTTTGAGTAAAATTTGCTAATTTTGTGTGAAGACCTTTAATAGGGTAATTGCTAGGGTTTCAGAAAATACCTCAAAGTGTCCATATTTGTGAATTATGTCTTTTGATTCTATAACTGAAAAAGTCTTAGGACACAATGATGACTAGAAATGTTTGTCAAAATTCTGAAAAGATCTTTGAATAGATCTAGTGTAGTGGTCAGACAGTGAAGCTGTCCTGACAGGCTGCCTTGCCTTTGAGCCATTTCCCTGTTCATTCACGCTTCTCTCTAGAGTATAGGAAAGGGGATAAAAGAGAAAACTTGAGACTTGATTGTTATCTTCTGTACCAGCTCTCGCAGAAGAAGGAAAGCAGCTTGTACCTTCTGTAGTTAAATTAAGGTTTGTATGCTATTCTAAGTTATGTTCTGGTGAATTTGAGGTTTTTGCTTCATTGTGAAGGAATTCAGAGATGAAGTGATAGGTAAGAAGTGGATTTATTTAGAGAAACACACTCCACAGACAGAGAGTGTGGGCCATCTAAGAAGGTGAGAGAGCTCCTAAATATGGCATGGTTGGTTTTCATGGGCCGGGTAATTTCATAGGCTGATAATTGGGAGGATTATGCCAGTTATTTTGGGGAATAGGTGGAGATTTCCAGGGATTGGACCACCATCTATTTTTGGCCTTTCATGGTTAGCCTCAGGACTGTCATGGTGCTGGTGGGTGTGTCATTTAGCATATGCTAATGTATTACATTGAGTGTATAATGAGGCTCAAGGTCCACTGGAAGTTGAATATTCCGCCATCTTGGACCTAGTTGGTTCTAAACAGTTTTTGTCCTGACCTACGGATGTGTCATTCTTTTAAAGGTTGTGCCCTGCCCCCTTCCCTCCTGTTTCAGTTCTGCTGTCTTGGCTAGCAGTCAGCAGAGGGAACTGAGATGACACTAATTTTGAAATATATTTGTATTTAGGTTTACCAGTTTCATTAACATTTGGGCATAATTTTTTTTCTTTTGGTTGATGCCATTCTCACAGCTGGTATTTCATGGGTGTATATCAAGTTGCTAGATTTAAAGATTTGTAAATGGAAATGTGGCAGTAATCATCCAGTCTTTATATTTTCCTATTTCCAAAGATCCCTTTATATTTTTAAGATTAACCTTGACTGTATGGAAGGATTTAGGGGAACTTTTCCACCAGATAGTGCTATTTTAAAAGCAGTCAATTTAAAATAGGATACATGAATAAAGAACTTTCACTTTTTTTTTCCTGTCAAGACATAAACTGTATTGAAAATTTCCTTTTCAGTTTTGCTACTTTGGCATGAATCTTTGGGTGTTAGGTTTTTGTTGCTTGTGGCTGCAAGAGTCTGCTACTGGACACAACACCTGTGCTTCCCATCTCTACTTCTTCCATCTTCCTGCCTTTGCCATTGATCCCAGTTGTATAGGCTTTACTTTGGAGTCTTATAATTGCATATCATATTTTCAAAAATACATTTATTCTGTGGTGTTGGTCATCATATTTCATTGATACCGTTGGGTATGTGTTAGTCTTTACTACATTTATAAACCATATTTTGATTTGTTTTTATTTTTAAGATGTATTTATTATTTTTTGACTTATTTTATTTACTTTTGGCTGCGTTGGGTCTTAGTTGCAGCACGCAGGATCTTTGTTGAGGCACACGGGATCTTTCACTGTGGTGTGCGGGCTCTTCCTTGTGGTGCGAAGGCTTCTCTCTAGTTGTGGCAGGCGGGTTTTCTCTTCTCTAGTTGTGGCAAGCAGGTTTTCTGTTCTCTAGTTGTGGCCCACAGGCTCCAGGGCGCGTGGGCTCTGTAGTTTGCAGCATGCGGGCTCTAGTTGACGCGCGCGAGCTCAGTAGTTGTGGTGCACAGGCTTAGTTGCCCCGCTGTATGTGGGATCTTAGTTCCCTGACCAGGGATCGAACCCTCATCCTCTGCATTGTAAGGCAGATTCTTTACCACTGGACCACCTGGGAAGTCCCTTGATTTGTTGTTTGATAGTTAGGAAACACAAAGATACTTTGATACCATAAGTAGTAAATATATAAAGTTTTAATATCTGGATGGGGCATTTAATTTTAAAGGGCAAAGAAAATAAACCTAAGTAGACGTAAGTTAGACTTGAAAAACAGCGGTAAAAGATAAGCATGAGGGGAAATTTTAAATGATGTGACAAAGCTCTCTGTGGTTCAGAGATATCAGCTGACAGACCAACCAGGTATTCAGAAATAAGAAGTTGGGGTGTTCTTCAGTGAGCAAAATGTTTTTGTCTTTACGATTAAACCACAGTCATATTGTTCATGCTCTACAGGAGAAATTGCACATTTAATTACATCAAGATAAAAGAGACTGAAAGCTTTTTAAATTAAACTTTTCTTTATTTTGAGATAATTATAAATTCACATACATACAGAGGAATCCTGTGTATTCTTTAGCCAGTTTCTCCCAATGGTAACGTTTTGTAAAATCATAGTAAAATAGCTTATTACATTTTACTTTAAGTTATAATACTAATTAAAAATAACTGCAAATTCATAAACTTGCCATTTGTCCTAGAATCAGGACCCATCATTTGAAGACAAAAGTCGGACTCTTAGTGGATTCTTATCAAGATGCTTTGTGTCACTTCAGGATGGGGTCTGTTATTTGTGTGTCACCAGGACACTTGTTTGCAAGGCAAACAGCACATTGACTGGGAAGACACTGGGATGTCTCATTCATCTGTGGGAAGGGCTATGTTGCATGCCGGATTCGGGAACAGCTAGAATCATCAACTCTTTCAAAAGAGAGGGCTTTTTTGTCTCTGACTTTCATTTGCTTGTCAACTTCATTCTCTCAGTTGGCTTCTTCCACATGGAGAGTCGTAAACACTGCCTCCATACCTCACAGACATTGTTTCTAGAGGAGGCCTGTCTAGTTTCCATTGGTAAACTTAAAAAAAAAGAATTAAAAAGGCTCTGATTGGCCCAATGAATATCATTTAAAGACCCTTGACCAATCACCAAGGCCAAGGGGACTGAGCATGTTGTATGTGTTCTTCTAAATATGATTACTATTTTCAGAAATGAGGAAATTACTGTGATTTAGATAATTACCCACCTCATCTTTTATAGCATGGTAACGGCCTTAAGACATTTCCAGTTAACATTGTCAGTTGAGCGGAATACTATGATAGTGAATTGTGTCTGAAATTTTTTTCTGTGTGTGTATATGTCTGAAATTTTGCAGGACTTACAAGACATAATATTCACCATCCAAACGTTAGAAACATTCACTTTAAAAATCAGGAGTCAGGCAGGGTTATACACTATTACTACTTAAATTCAATATTGTTTTGGAGGACACCTAGTCTATGGAGTAAAATAAAACCAGAGTCATAGAAGGTATAAGACTTAATTTTCTTTCCTTCATTCTATAATCTATTGATGTGCTTTTCCCACGTAGAACATCTTAAATAATCTACAGAGAATTTATTTAGAAATAAGAGTCTAGCCAGGTTGATAGATATATGTGAATTATATTTTTGTACACCATCTCAAAATTGCAACGAAAGAATAAGATACTTAAGAATAACTCTACAAAGTATGTACAGGACTTTTATGTGTGAAATTACAATGCTTTATAGAAAAAACAATACAGTGAGTCAGTTAAGAAGAATGATTTTAACCAACATTACTTTTTCTCCCAACTATACTAGACAAGAGAGCTTTACTGTAACCATCTAACTTAAGCAATTTGGTTAACTTTTTACTTAGTGTAGTGGTGAACCACAGGCTAGTCCTGAAGATAGTGTATTTCCTTTTTTCATTTGGAAAATGTGGTCACCCTATGAAGACCTTACTTTAATCATATTTCCAAACTTCTGTGAAACCTTTGGATCTGATATCTTTTCAATAACAGAAACACTGCTTTTTGAGAAACTGCTGTACTCTTCATTTGTATAACCATTCCTAACCAAGTTGGTGGCAGGACAATGCTCTACATAGTAATTATTGTATTTCTGTTTAAGTGTCTCATGGCAAAATAAAATATCCCCACAGATCTGAGACTTTTAATTCTGTTCATTTTATATTTCATCCACAGTATAATTTCGACTCACTACACATAACAGAATACTATATAAGCGATGCAAATAAAATGTACTTTCCCTACTGAGTGAAAACAGAACACGAAGTTGGGAAAGTCTCGATTCCAATTAATTGTTGACATCAAGTGAAACACTAAGCTTCTCAGGATTATGTTTTCTTTTTTATAAATGAAGAGTATTCTGTTTCCCAGAGTGCAAAATGGAAACTACCAGCAATGTGTTACGATATTAAGCATTATATGAATGAACAACTTACATTTTAGTAGTTTTATTTTAATGTGTATTGAATAAAGGACAACTCTGAATTTAACGGAAATTATTGCTTTTCAGGAAGCTTAGTAAAAGAAGTGGGGTCAGTTTATAAGGAAAACTGGAGGACATTGATCTGGCCAAAATTGTGGAAGTAGTATATGAGTGACTGAAATTCGGGAATCCATGGCATAGGTGATATATATGCTTTAAATGTTTTTGATTTTGATTGTCTTCTCTGACTGTATGCTCTGCTAGACATAGCCAATGACTAGTCTCCAAGTTCACTACCTCGTTTATGGAGCTTATATTGAAAAAAAAAAAAAAAAAGAATTACACCTGAAGCGATCTGATATCTCATCAATTTCATATGAAAGAAGAAGCCATCATATAGTGAACACATTTGTGGTAGGTTAAGGCAGATTTTGCTTAATATCTTATGCTTAAAAATTGAAGCTGTCAATGGTAGAATTTGGGTACCTCTATAAGCAAAGCAGGTGGTAGACCAGTATGTATAGCATGTTTTCTTTTTTTTATTTACAAAGCAAAACTTCTGTAATTTTTTACATTGAAATATGGGAAAGATAGCAGTCATTTATTCAACAAATATTGATTTTCTTCTCCTGGAGCTGAGAATATAGGTATGGGCAAAAAGAGTTTTTGTCTTGCAGTTGACATTATCAGGTGGTAATAGGTGCTCTGGACAAAGGAGTGTAAAGGAGGATGTAGCGGGGATGTAGGTGTATTTTAATGTAGGGTATCAGAGAAAGCCTCAGTGATTAGGTGTCATTTAATCAGAAACCAGACAAAAGAAAGAGCAGTTACTCCTGCAGATCTCTGGTGGAAGTGCTCTTAAGGTAGCTCCAACAACTCAACAGCAAGTACGAAGGCCCTGAGGCTGGAGAGTGTTTGGGGTGTTTGAGGAGCGAGGCCAATGTGGTTAAAGCATAGGAACAAATGGGAAAGTGGGAAGAGGGGCAGTGGGATGGGGTGGGGTGGGGGAATGTGAAGCGTATGTAGGGCCTTGGGAGAGATTGGACTGTTGCTCTGTGGAAGGGTCTTTCAGTAGAGGAGTGACTTGAACTGATTTAGAATTTTAAGGGATTACCTGACTGTTTTTATAGAGTGTAGAGGACATGGCTGGATGGTTGTCTCCTAACTGGGGAGATACCAGTCAGGAGGTTATTTTAGTTATTTCAGTAGGTTGGAGACCATGGTGATGTGCACCAGGATGAAAGCAGTGGAAGTAATCAGATTCTGGGCTTGTTTTGTAGGTAATATAACAGGATTCGCTGCTTGATCACATACTAATTGACAGAGAAGAGGCAACTATGCTTCAGAGGCAGGGTTTCTCCACCTCAGCGCTATTGATATTTTGGGCCAGATAAATTTTTGCTATGGAAGTCTGTCCTGTGCATTGTAGGGTGTTGAGTGAGATCCTTGGCCTCTATAACTCTTGATGTACCCCCTCCCTTTCCTTCCAAGTTATGATAGTGAAAAATGCCTTCAGACATTTTACACCCTGAGGGGCAGAGTTGACCTATTGAAAACCACTTACCTAAGGTTTTTGGCCTGATGGGATTGAGAAAGGGAATATTGCCTGCCATATCAGTAAACAAAGGATGTCACAGTCTCACAGTTGGTGATTGCAGCCACCAGCTGGAGGTGAGCCGGTGAGCCCTGAGGGAACTTGGGACAGACAAGAATACCTGCCATCTAGCAGCTATCAGACTGCAGCCACTCCCTACGTTGAGCCCTGAGGAAACTCAGGATATGAAAACACAGGATACTGGTCCCAGGTAGCTGAGGTACATATCTAAGGAATGATTTCAGTGAGCCTAGACTCTCACATCTTCTCATACATAGAAAAGCGCTGAATTCCTTGACTTGAGATATCTGGTTTTCTTTAGTTAACAATAATCTTTTGACATTCAGACTACCTGCCCTTTGTTGCAAAACTCCTATATGTCCTGGCTCCCCCTCACTTCCTTGGAGCAGTGCTTTCAGGGTTACTTGAGAGGCTGCCTCCCGGGCTTGAAGTCCTAAAAATTCCCGCTGAATAAAACATAACTCACCTTTTAGGTTGTGAATAATTTTTTAGTTGACAGGCTCCTGGGATGTAGTGATCATGGGGGGAACAGGTATGGTGGGTGTTCTCACGAATTTTATTTCAGACATGTTAACTATTAGTCAGCTAGAGCTGTTGAGTTAGGAGTCAGGGGAGAGGTCAGGGCCAGATTTGGCAATCGTCAGTGCATAGATGGTATTTAAATCCACTGTTTTGCGGTTGAGATTATGCAGGGAGTTAATCAAGAGATGAGGTATAATTGACAAAACTGTAAATATGGAGAGGATTTTGAGTTAATGATTCCTAGAAGTGATATTCGTGATGTTTTAATTGTGGTAAAAGACACATAGTTGCTTTTTTCACTTAGCATAATGTCCTCAACATTTGTCCATGTTGTAGCATGTGTCAGAATTTTTCTTTTTTAAGGCTGAATAATATTCCATTGTATGTATATGCCACATTTTGTTTTTCCATCTATCTGTTGATGGATACTTGGGTTGCTTCCACCTTTTGACTATTGTAAATAATGCTGCAATGAATACAGTGTGTAAATTTCTCTTTAAGACCCTGCCTTCAATCCTTTTTAATTTTTTGAGGAACCACCATATTGTTTCCCATAGTGGCTACACCATTTTACATTCCCACCAACAGTGCACAAGGGTTCCAGTTTCTCTACATCCTGCCTAACATCTACCCTAACACTTTCTGCTTTCTGGTTTTTTGATAGTAGCCATTCTAATGGGTGGGACAACTTTAGGGTTTAAGTTTGCTTTTAGATGTGGTTGGGGTGGGTGAGGATATATGCTTTATGTCTGTAAATTTACAAGGTTAACAGATAGTGAATGTTTTAAAGCAGCAGGAAATGTTGACTCTTTCAGAAGACACTGATGCAGAGCATGCTTTGTGATAGGGCAGACAGTGTCAAAACATCAAAAAAAATTTTTTTAGTCTGTGTTATAAGTTGTTAAATCATCAGGAACAATGATCATTGTGGAAACAAGAGTCTAATCTAAAGTATGTTTATTCAATGGATAATTCAGTTATTTGAAGCTTCATTATTTTAATTGGCAACAGTTAGGTAACAGTAATTTACTTTACCTTTTATTCTTTTCAGGCAAACGTTTAAAAGGTTTTACTGCCAGCTCCAAAAAGCAGGCTATAAAAATTAAAATGTCTGATATTTTCATGCAGACCTCCTTGTTACAACTGGAGCTTGAATGGGGCTGAGATGCCACAGTGGGGGATGATAAAACTGGGAGTTTAGGCAGCTTCATAGATCTGATCATGGCCTGGTTGGGCATGGGGTGATATGTGGAAGGGTAGACCTAGAACAAAGGGACGATAAGGCTGCAAGAGAAACAACCATTACACAATACTGGCAGAGTGCCACACTCCCAAAGCCTCAGGAAGCCCATCTCATCAGAAGTGAATCAGGCAGTGGGTAGAGATACGGGACCTGGAACTCCAGAGCAGAGTCATTTACAGTTGGAGGAGAGTAGGGATTCTTGACCTGACAGTGTTGACATATTGGGCAGAATGATTCCTTGTGTTGAGGATGGGCTTGAGCCTTGTAGGATGTACAGCAGCATCTTTGTCCTCTACTAAATGCCAGTGGCAGATGTCTGCCCCAACGCCTCCAGTTGAACAAGCCAAGATGTCTCCAGACATTGCCAGATGTCCCCAGTTGAGAACCAGTGGACTAGGTATTTACTGGGGAGCCATTTCTAGTGTATCTAGTAGGTATTCCTTAACATGATCTGACTTATTATAGTTAATTGGGAGCGCTTATTGGTCTTGTCTCCTAGACTTATACATTCTCAGCTTCTTATCTTTACTCTCTTTAGTACCTAGTGTTGTATCTTGTATAACAAGTTGCAGTTCAGGAAATGGTTGCCGAATTGAATTCAGGTGAAGTGTTTTGGCAGATATTATCTTCTCCAACTTGATCGTAAATTTCTTAAAGTCAAATAAAGGTTTTTACATATTTATATAGTAACTAATGTTGCTTAACCCCTTCTTATATGCCAGACACTGTTAAGCACTTTGCTTACATACACTTATTTAATCCTCACATTCACTGTATGAGCTAAGTTCTAGTATTATCCTGACTTTATTTTTTTTTTTTTAAATTTTTTTTTTTTTGCGGTATGTGGGCCTCTCACTGTTGTGGCCTCTCCCGTTGCGGAGTACAGGCTCCGGACACGCAGGCTCAGCGGCCATGGCTCACGGGCTTAGCTGCTCTGCGGCATGTGGGATCTTCCTGGACCTGGGCACGAACCTGTGTCCCCTGCATCGGCAGGCGGACTCTCAACCACTGCGCCACCAGGGAAGCTCTATCCTGACTTTATACATGGAAAAATTGAGGCCTACCTGCTGTTGATGTTTATAAGTAGCAGAACTGAAAATTTAACCTGTATCCAGAAGTGCAGCTCTAAACCGCACGGAAGACTGCTTCTCCAGCCATACAATTCTCAGGGCCTTGCATGAGGTCTTCAGTGAATGGCTACATAGAGCCAAACCAAGACTATAGCCGTCTGTTTGTAGGGCTGTCATCAGAGTTCCAGCTTGGCATGTCAGGAACTTTGATTTCTTCCTAGTTACTGCTTTTCTGAAACAATAATTTCATAAGTTGCAAACATTCCTGTTGGCTCCAGTAGAGTCTGGCCTGGTCCTACCATCCTGCCTCCTCTGGAGTTATCTGGTTCACTTTCTTTAATTATGTTAGCTTCTTGACCAGGACCAACACGTGTAATGCCATCACCCATTACCTGTTATCCACCCATTATCATTATCACAGCACAGAGGTCATCAGTTGATAAGCAGGTAGGAAATGAGCAAGGCGAGTGTCTGCTCTTGAGAGGTGCTAAATTACTGGTGAAGGTGTACATATATAGTGTCAATGATGTACCAGATGGTGAATGCTAGAGAGATGCACAGGTAAAATGTTATGGGAACTCAGAGGAGGGAGAGGTTAATTCTACCTGGAGGGATTTGGAAAGACTTTGTGGAGGAGACAGCATTTGCACCAGGTCTTAAGTGAAATACACCAGCAAAAGCAGATGGAGGAGAAAGGTAGAGGAGGGAAGGGAATGCCAAGAAGCGTGAAGTATAGGGAGAAAGGACTATTCAGCTGAGCTAGCTCTTCTTGCGGTATCAGAGAAGGTACTCATCCCAAAGGATAAACTTAAACGTGCTTTGTAAATCAGAGTTTGTTTGCCAACAGGAGAATGCAAGGCACAGGGATATGTCCTATGTGTTTCAAGGTGCTAAGGTTCTTTGGTCTGTGGGAAGCCATTGTCTGGTTGGGAATATCTGAGAAAACTGAGCTGTGGTATTTGGGTAGGATTTCAGCTAGATTAGATGGAAGTGGCAGAAATGGCATTGTGATAGGAAAGAGAACACAAGCAAATGCAGGGAGATGTCAAAATATGGGTGGCTTTTCTTTTTTCTTTTTTTTTTTTTTTGCAGTACCATGCAGCATGCAGAACTTCCCTGACCAGGGGTTGAACCTGCACCCCCTGCAGTGGAAGTGCAGTCTTAACTACTGGACCGCTAGGGAAGTCCAAAATATAGGTGGCTTTAACAGGAAAAACTTGGTTTGTGTGAAAGGGTAGAAAAAAAAATCATATTATGGAAAACCTGGAAGACATATGAGGAGTTTGGACATAGTTCAGCAAACAGTAGGGCTTCAGTGAGTATTTTCAGGTTGCACGATCAGAGCTGGAAGACCTGTATTGTCACTCCCTCTGTAACAGGGCTTTGATTCATTTTTGCATACACAACACTTAGCAAGGGACCTGGATTGATAAGTGCATACTGAATAAGTCAATTTTATTGGTGGTATTGAGAACAGATCATAGAAGACCAGAGGCAGGCCAAATTAGTTATAAGGCTGTTGTATTAATGCTAAGAAGAAGTGAGGTCCTAAATGATAATTCTGCGAGTAGAGATGGAGAGTAAGGGATGGAAGCAAGTGGTGAGTGGAAATAGAACTTAAGGGACAACTCCTGATTGTGGAGGGGGGCGCGGTGCGGTGGGTAAAGGGCAGTGGAGATGGAAGAGATGGACATGGTAGTAGGTTACTTAGAGGATGAGGATGTCATTGCATGTGTAGGGAATGCTGGATTGGGGAGGGTGGGGAATGTGTTGAGTATAGCTTGGGATGTTTTAGGAAAAGCAACATAATGTAATGGTTAAGAGCGCAGAGTTTGAAATGAGTGGACCCTGCATCTGCTCTGTATCATTAGCTGTGTGTGACCTCAGGCACATATATTTCTATGATTCAGTTTCCCCATTAGGAATAGAATAAGAATCCTACCAGTGTAGGAATAACCAAATTAATATTTGCAAAGTTTCTTAGAACAGTGCCTGCTACATTAAGGCTATATCATTATTTGTTAAATAAAATCCAATTACTAGGGAGTTTTTCAAATCTGTATCCAAATATAGAATAATGAAGGGGATTAAGGACAGAATATGAATGACTTGATTTTTAAGCTGGTGAGCTGCTTTTTTTTTCTGATATTCAGGAGTTTTTGACTAAAGAAATATTCCTTTTGAGTTTAGCAGCACAGTAGTGCTTTTCTGTCCTTGGCATTGCCCATTTCTTTTTGAATGTTAATATTTGGGTATTTTTATATGATTTCTCAGTTTTTCATTGATAATTTTTGGTGCAGGATCCTAATCTGCTAGTAGTGCTGCTGTAATTCTTGTTGGCAGTAGATGTGATAAAGTACTAAAGACACAATGAAGTCTTGAGTTTCATATCCACAATGATGGTCCCTAGACAGCACCTGTTAATTACCAAAGGAGTGTGTATATAACTTCTTTTGCCTAATTTTGCAGATATCTCTTAATTTGTAAAGACACCACTTTCACTCTGACTTCTGGGCTGCCTGTGAGGTTATTGGATAATTTGAAGTGGGGAGAGTTATGATAGGGCAAGCCAGAAACATATGAAGACCAAAGTCATAGTGTGATGTCCTTAGGGTGTTTCAAGGCTGCCATGAAGGTTTAGTTTATGATTTCCTGTACTAGGCTGTAACCAGTGCATGGGCTGTCTATGTTTTGGAAGAGAACTCTTTTTGATTAATTGCCAGTTATCAGGTTTTTAAAAATTTTATTATAATTAAAAAAAATTAAGCGCTTCCCTTTCCAGCCCTCAGGGGAGATATAAGAAAAGGATTTGACTTAACCTTGGAGTATGGCTTACTGTCCAGTTACCAAGAAAAGCATAACCATGCAACATTTAGAAAACACTTGTTGAACTGTGTAAGTACAAACGGGATCTTGGAGGTGGAGAGAGATGGAATAGAATGAAGTAACCAGACCTTGTGGTGACCAGGACTGCTTAGGATTTTGGTTTGAAAAGAGCAGGTAGATTCTAGGCTCTTTTAGGTGGGAGGAACCAAGGGCCTTGCATGAGGTCTTACTCCCTGAGTAAGCAGGAATTTAAGAGTGTATGCTGACATCTTTCTCTTTTATTGCCTTTTTAAAACTCAACTTAGTTATACTTTTCACTATCTTATTTTTCTATTAATACTTCCTTCCTATATATTTACATTTCTTTTCCTCCAACACAGTTTGAAGCAATACTTTTATTATGACAACTGAAGTAGTTTGAGCAGTGTGTTTGTGTATTCATTCTTATTTTACCTTAATGTAAACCATATGCTCCGGTGGCAACTGATAGGATTATTCCTGATGACTCTAGATTTAAATAATTTCCAGAGCAGGAATTGTATTTTTCTCCTGTTTTCTTCATCTAGATAGATACTGCTCCTGATGGTGAATATCCAGTGAGTTCCTTGGAAGTGCAGAGAAATGCATGAGTAAAACATTCAATTAGGCGAGATTTTTTCAACCATTTGCCTAGAAGATAATCCTTCCACAGGATTTAGGCAGGGTCACGACCTCTGTCTAGAGAGTGGTATTTGATACTCTCTGAGTTGAGGCTACACAATTTACTACTTGTCCAGAACAAAAATATTTTCAGTAATTTGGCCCTGGAATAAAAACTGAAGTTTCCTCAAAGCATAACCTTAAGTCATTTACAAATTTTAGGGTGTATCTTTAGAAAAACTTAAGAATTTCTGACTGTTGAGTATTTTTCAGTGTTTTTTGTCATCTATTTTTCTATCATTATTGCCCAGATAAATTTCTGTTGAATCACTGGTGGATTATTGGGGTCAGTGGTACATCAAGTTTTATAATAGTAATAAAACTGATTACTATTTATTTCAGTATCATTTTCCATAATTCCATTGCTTTTCTTGTTTTTTCTTTTTAATACTTACTTGGATCTTACTTCCAAATTTCTTTCTAAAAACTCTTTATCCTTCAATTTCCTCAGTCGTGGTGGAAGTGATTGGATTATTTCTACACTATTTGTAGACTGTAGTGATTTAATCTGAAGGACTTGCAGATGCTTTGAGGAGAGTAATCATCCATCATTATAAAATGTTGATTAGCTCTGTGCCCATGTGGACTATGTGGTCTCACTCTACAGTGTGCACAGTTTTTCCCCCCAATAGATCTGTAAGTTTTGCAGTTGACAGAGGTAATTACTTGTGACCAAAGGGTGAGAAAATCTTTAGATAATTTAGTAGGAACAGAAACTACCCTCCAAGAATGAATTAACGCATTCATTTGTGCATAACAGTCTGTGATACAAAAGCTATGATTTGCTTTGTTAGCCAAAAGTGAATGAGGGTTAAAGATGCTTTTTGAAGTGGAGTGCCCACTGGTAGGCCATTTGATAGTGAAGGAGCCTGGCACCCAAACAGGTAGACAGTCACACAGCAGGTG
This sequence comes from Delphinus delphis, assembly GCF_949987515.2. NCBI lineage: Eukaryota > Metazoa > Chordata > Mammalia > Artiodactyla > Delphinidae > Delphinus > Delphinus delphis. The sequence continues at coordinate 34,310,509 of NC_082690.1, read as the reverse complement.
GGGGTTATAGAATACTCAAGACCAAATAGATGTAAATTTGGACAATTTGTGGGCTTCACTGATGTCTGTACATAAGAATTTATTAATGGGATGGGGGTTAGTGCAATGACTAGAGTCGTCAGTTTTCCAAGTCTTTCAGTCTGGTTACCGTCCCTCTGTACCATACTGTCTCAAAGCTTATTCTTCTGCCTGGAAACTATAATATGGCAAAATAAATATAGATATTAAGCTTGGAAGCCCAGACAGTGGGTAGGTTCACACTATTGGATGAAGAAAGAATTAGAAACCAACTTATTCCTTTTAGGTCGAGGAACACAGTTTGCTTCATTTAATTTGGTTTGTTTTATTAGAAAACATACGAGAGATCTTGCCCTGAAGGACAGCTTTCAGGATTGTCTCTCTCTTTTTTTTTTTTTTTGCGGTACACGCGCCTCTCACTGTTGTGGCCTCTCCTGTTGCGGAGCACAGGCTCCGGACGCGCTCCGCGGCATGTGGGATCTTCCCGGACCTGGGCACGAACCCACGTCCCCTGCATCGGCAGGCGGACTCTCAACCACTGCACCACCAGGGAAGCCCCGGGGTCGTCTCTTTTGTTCTACCTTTTCCCCAGGCTTCTCTGAATTGATAGTGGACCGCTTCTTCCTCCAGAGGCTCCCGGGGAAAAGGAAATTTTAGAGCCATCTTCATAACTAGAGTTAGTGTAGACAGTGTGTTAGTAGATTTTCTTCTTTAGTTGGCATCCCTCCACCAAATTTATGTGATTGAGAAACTAACACTACCTATGGTTCAGCTTTATATTACAAAGGCTGTGTCTGATTGAGGCCTGCAGTTCCCTAGTGTCTTCATTGGCCAAAACACCCAAATCACCATTTTAATCCAAGTATTACTAGAGGGAATATTTTCTTTGGAGTGTTCTGCAAGCCCTTGAACTAAGCAACAGCCAGTGAAGTCTGAGATATTTTTCTAACTGGAAAAAGCCTCTTTTATTAACTCTTCACTCATGAATCTTGCAGATGGTCAAGTTAAAATGTTGTGATTATTAGGTTATAGGATATATACTATTATTTATTTGTCTTCCTAAGAACTGTCCTCCTTTGAGAAGCTCTACATTTGGTCCTATGATGAGGTCATTGGTCAAAACAAGGAATTGCCTCTAATAACAATTATTTTTTTCCCCCAAACCGCACCCACATTTAAAGTTTATAAATGTCATTTTTGAGGGTATTTGAAAAGAATGTGCTATCCTGATGGCAATTTCAGAAGCAAAATTCTAAAACAAAGATTTTTCAATAAGTAAAGCATTGCTGAAAAAGTAAGGGCATAATTTGGCCAAGGATTTAACCACTAGTTTATTAGTTTGTTGTAATTAAGACAATTTGTTTGTGCTTTTACACAGTAAGCATATCTGAAGACAGGCAGGGTGAGGGGAGCATTGTAGCCTTTGGAAGTAAACCTTGCGGAATGTCTGTCTGTGAGAAATCTCCCAGGATAACATACAGTTGTTATTCATCTGGTAGGTGGCCATATCTCTAAATGTACATACTTACATAGATTGTGTGGTCTGCCCTTGGCCCTTTTTTTTTCCAAGTTAAAGTTTAATGGTGCTTACTTTAGGGTTGCCCTCATTGTTTTTCATTTGGAGGCTACTAACAACTCAAGTTCTTTCCACTGAAAGGGGATGACAAGAAAGGTTAAGAGACACAGTTTAGAAATGAGAATGAAAGGACAGAGAGTCATTAAAATTTCAGAGGATCAGAACAGAGACTATTGCACTAGCTGCTATACTTTCCAGTATGAATGCAGATCTAGGAAGCACATGAATTCAATAACTAGTTGTGGGTCTGATGGTGACTTTTTGTCAGATCTTCAGGAACTGTGAGATGCAGCTTGGTATAGAGAAAAGAACATATAATGTAAGTCTTGGCTTCCATTAATTTAGCTGAGACTCTGCCACTAATCAGCTATATAATTGGGGATGAAAGATTTAATTTTGGAGTCCGTGATCTTTAATATTGGGATTTTAAATACTTTCCCTCCCTACTTCATGAGTTATATAGAAACTTAACGTCTATGAAAGCAGTTTGAAATATGAGACGTTTTCAATAACGTGTATCTCTGTTGTGCGTTTCGCTTTGTTTTGCAGTCATTGCTTATTTACTTGTTTCCCATTCTAAGCTATAGGCTCCTTGAAGCTATATTATGTGTTTCAGGATCCTTAGCACATAGCACAGCTGGGCTCAGTCATTTAGATGAGTGAATATTTGTGTGAATGAACTAATTGAGAAACAAAGGAAAACAGTTAATAGGATTGGGGGTATTGCACATCAATCACAAGAAATGATGTAACTCTGAAATAATAGTAATGGAAGTGCCTTGTTTTCATACAGTTAAGAATTTTGGAGAATTCTCCTGGAAAATTGAAATACTCTGTAATTAATCAACTAATGTGGACTAACTACTCTCATTTAATAATTGTTAAATAGTGTAAGCTCATATTTTAAATGATATTTTGTGTTCATATTATGTTCTGTGTTTGTTTCTCATATGATACCTTGTTTCTTATCCAGTTGGAAGTTAATTCTGGTAAGTTTATGAAAAGAGGGCATACTCATTTAATCATATAAAGGGTTAACACAACTGTAATTTAACTTCATAGGGCAATTGAAAATTTCCCATTTAGTATTTGGAAAATGTTAACTCTAAAACCATTAAATGTAATGGCATTAAAATGTTTCTTTTATATCAGCTATCCAAATAAAAACACTTTTACTATTCCTTTAATTCCTAATTTGTAAAAAATGGTTGGATCCTGGCATCTGGCTGTGTGATTTTGGGGTAGAGAGACAGTGCTTCCTCTTCTCTCATGCGGTGTTGGCTGCGTGTGCTGTCCTTTTCTGCATGGATGAAGTGAGGGTGCCATGTATCTTGTTATACAGCATGCTCCTTGAATCTCTTTGCAAGTGCCACTCCCAGATTTCTTCTGTTTTTCATTCTTTCATTGCACTCTTTACAAGTCCAGCTTGTGTGGGCATGTACCCGCATTCAGTGTGCATGTGTTTTGTGCCTTCAATTTAGGCAGCTAGTTTTGAAAAGAGTCTTTTGTGTTTATTTATTTGTTTTGAATTGCTCAAGATTGCTAGAGAGCTCAGCATCTAAAAGGATGAGGAAAACCATGCAGTGACTGAGATCCTGTTATTGTCAGATGTTTCACTTCCATAGAGTCTTTGATCTCTACATTAGAAGCTTGCATTCAGGATTAATGAGTCTAAGTGATGGATGAGTTATGTTTATTCTAGCTGCTGAAAGGTTGTTTCTTTCAAACTCCTCTCTTCTCTCTCTTCTCTCTCTCTCTCTCTCTCTCTCTCTCTCTCTCTCTCTCTCTCTCATTCAATGTATTTTTGAGAGCATGGCATTGAAGGAATGCACCTAACATTTATGCCAGGGTTTTAATGATTCTGTGCAAAGAATTTTAAGAAAATATTTTTGTGGCTTGGTGTAGAATACATCCTATAATTTCCTGTTGGGGAAACACATGAATCAGATGGTTATTGACTATGTATGTTACTCATTTTGTGGCCTTTCTGTAGTTTGATTTTGAAATTCTAAACTGACCAACCCTGTTAACTCAGAGTGCTTCTGAATACATTAACTCCCTTTCTGCTCATTGCCCCTAAGCTTTGAGGCGTATACTCTGGACACCCAGATTAACCTTAGTGTTATCCTAGGCACAATATCATTAGAAAGTAATTGACAATTACACTGAATCATGTAATACTCAAGACCAAATAGATGTAAATTTGGATAATTTGTGGCCTTCACTGATGTCTATAATTAAGAATTTATTATCTTGTATTCCAATAAACTGAATTTGTATAGTTCTTCCCAGCTTTTGAGTATTAATAAAAGTATATTGACAGTAATAGCTCGTGTTTTACTGGCTTACTGCCCCAATCCTCAGGTTACATGATTTCCAGACTCTCAAATTCCTTTTCTCACCTAGTAATTTTCAGGAATCCTCAAGACTGTCTCATACATTTGCAGAGAAATGACTCCTGCTGATGTCACCACTGCCTCTCTGGGGCGTGCAATTCTTTCTGTTGCTCAGCTGGGAAAAATATTTTGCTATTGATGCCCTATCCAGAGGTGAGATAAAAGACCAAGCTACAGATTTTCAAAGGAAGCTTGCAAAAACTAATTACACAATTATATTCCACATGGCTAAGCGAGTTTGGCTATGGAGAGAGGATTTTGTGAGAAGGATTCTTTGGGCGAGCTTTGCTGTGAGTCTTCCATCTTTACATAGAGTGACAGGGGACTGGAACGGGAAGAAGTGAATCCTGGTACGATTTTCCTGTAGTTATGGGGGCGCATAGTGGTCTGGTGCCTAACTCATCCTTTAGGAAGTGGATGTAGCCTGTAACACATGGAACAGACAGCTGATCCTCTAAGGGAGTGACTGTATTTCTAATTGGTGGCATGTTGAAAATGTGTGAATGCCAAGGACCTGTTGGGGAACCCAGGGTAGAAATGTTTACTTGTGGTCATTTAAAAACGGGATCATGCCAACAGGGTAGGAGACCCATTAGTAAGAGACTGTGGGGTATATTCCTGGGTTTGGCAGCTGACAAGGGTCAGGAGTGGCTAGCCAAAGGAGAGACACTGCCGCATTAGGGAAGCCATAGTTAGAGGGGCTTAGGGGAGTGAGTTTCTAAAGAACCTATATAAATACCCACAAGAGTGAGTCGGTGTTAGCCGCTTCCCTGGCCAGAGAACAAGAATCTTTTGTTGTTGAGTATCAAGTGAGAATTTTCCTTCCCAGTAACCCACAGTAATCCTGGAAAGTGGTTATTAACAGGAAGGAGTAAATGGGAAATGAGGTATGTGGAAAAGAAAAGAAGCCAGCTAGGATTTACCCTTTACAGAACATAGTTCTCCCCTGCACCAGTGTGGAGTGGGTGGGTAGGAGATTTAGAGACTTTCATTTCCTGAATGTCCAGAAAAGACCTGGGGACTGCCCAAAGTCTCATCATGAGAGCGAGTGAAGGACTGTTCCCACTGAGCAGATCTAGAGGGACAACGGGAGGTAAAAGTCAACTGGCTCCTAACATGACATTCCATGTTTAGGGTACCAGTTGTTGTATTTGACATTATCAATCCAGGCTTCTCACTTGACCAAAGCTGATTTGTAATCATTGACAAAGCATGCAGGTGAGACTTTTCTCCCTTTGTGTTATGCCCTCTAAAAGGATCCCAAAGAAGTTTTGTTTTGTTTCCTCAGTGCTTTGCAAAGTTCAGTGGAAGAGCTTTCAAGGGTTTTACTTAGAGCTATTTTTACTTCAGGCCCTCCAGGCTGAGTCAGGGACACATTTGAGAAATTACTATGGTGCAGTCTGTACTCAGAAATCTAGTACAAGCTTTTATTTTTGTACTAGAGTACCTCTCAATTTTAAATATGCATGTGCACTGTGTCTCATCAAGAACAGTGTGTAGTATCTAACATTGCCCAAGCTTGACCAGCATTATACTGAGTGTTCTTTGGAAAGTGCTGACCGTGAGGCAGCAACAAATTCAGGAAGATGCTAAGTAAAAATTCAAATTTGATAATAGCAGTTTAGAAAATGATACCATGCCATTTAAGATTAATATTGGCAAGCTATGACTGCAGTTTGAAGAGCCTATCCTTTTCTTTTTCTGCAGTGAACTAAATGATTGCTACTGAAAGCATGGACTATGGTGCAGCAGCATCAGAGTCAACTGATGACGTGTTAGAAATGCAGAATCTCAGGCATGGCCTGGACCTACTGAATAAGAACCAGCATTTTAACAAGTTTCCCAGGTGTTACTTGTGCATCTTAAAGTCTGAGAACACCTGATCTAGAGAATAACATCTCAAATCATCTTTGATACCAACATTCTTGTCAAATTGTTGCTTGGGTAGAATTTCAGCTTTTAGTGAACAGAGAACGAACCAGTTACCTATGTGGCTTAGTGCCAACTATAACAATAATGTCATACAGTGAACTGTCATCTTGGCATTGTTGGGAAATGGTGTCCAGGTGGACAATTTATCAGCTCTGGCAAGGTCAACATCCTGCTTAAAGCAACATCAGTGGGCCCCACAGGCTACTATTTCAGAACCAAAGGGAAAAAGTGGAGGGAAACATTCTTGGAACATAAATTTTTTTTTTTTCCTTTCTCAAAATATCATGAGTAATATATGGGGCAAGGGAAATATGGGAAACGGGTCATACTTCAACCATTTTTTTAAAAGATAATTTGACCTGATTTAATAAAGTGCTTGCAAATTTATTAGTTGGAATTTTCTGTTTGCATTTTGGAATCATATCTGCTACGGTGGAATCCTTTTTCCTCTATGTTCTAGTCATGTGAGTTTGGGCACATTACCAAAGTGCCCCAAGCCTGAGTTTCCATGTTTGTGAGCGGAGATCAGTACCACCTACCTTGCAAGGCTGTTTTGAGGATGAAATGGGGAAGTGTACCCTCTAAGGGATAGCTCTGCTTACTGTTGTCAGTGTTCTCATGAAAATCATCATTAGATCATTAAACAAGGTTTTAATCACATGATGGATTTCTGAGTTCTTGAAAGGAACATACATAAAAAATATTAAAAACACAGAACTGAATTTAAAAGGAATCATCCACATTATTAGGGCATTATAGCATTGTACTAGAAAAACTAATTAATGGGTTTCTTTTTTTGTTTTTAAATTCAAGATAAAACTTTTTTTTTTTTTTTTGCGGTACGCGGGCCTCTCACTGCTGTGGCCTCTCCCGTTGCAGAGCACAGGCTCTGGACGCTCAGGCCCAGCGGCCATGGCTCACGGGCCCAGCCGCTCCGCGATATGCGGGATCCTCCTGGACCGGGGCACGAACCTGCGTCCCCTGCACTGGCAGGCGGACTCCCAACCACGGCGCCACCAGGGAAGCCCAAGATAAAACATTTTTATGTCAGTGACTGACAAGTATTCTGCAAGCACAGATGGCCTTCGGGAAGTTCACCCTCCTGCCATCTGAGCTGCTGCTACTGTGGAATATGGGTTCCTTCTGGAGATCTTTGTGCTCTTACTGATGGTTGTTTGTGGAGCACTCCTTGTTTCTACCTCCCTGGTGCCAGGGCATGATAACCTATATGTGGTGAGTCTCTGTTTTTTTCTGATCCACTGGGAAAAGAGGGAAAGAGGCATTCCCAGCTTAAATACTTCAACTATAAATGGTTTAAATGTACCAAGAACTAATTTGAGCACATGGGAAATATATGACTTCAGTGGGAAAATGCATTCTATGTCCCATATGCCCTAATCATACTTTAAGATCAAAACTGACATGAGGTGAACTTTTAGAACAAAATCCGCTTGGAAACTGAAGAATCTCTTTTTCTAATTGATCAAATAGACCATTTAACAGATGATATGAATTTTAGTGGACTTGGAAGTTGCTCTCTTGCTTCCATTAGGTCCATTTCACGGTGTGCAGCTCCAGCTCTAAGCCCATCATGGTAATCTGGCCCTCTTGCCCCAGATGGCTTTGTGAGCTCATGGCCAGGCCATTCAGCATATCACATTCCCCCATTAGCCACACAGCCTCAGCTGGCATAGTTGGGCAAATGACAGGATTTGGGTTTGATTTTGTGGGCAGAGGCATTCTCTTTACTCTGCTAGACCCAAACAAGGAAGGTCTTAGTCTCCTGATGGCTCTCCTACAGGGAGCTGTGGATGAAGCTGACATTCTGGGCAATGAAATGGAGAGTCTGGAAAAACCTGAATCTTTGATGATGTCTTAGACTTTCTGGATTAGCTAAACCTGAAGCTTCTCCTACCCCTGTGTCTCCTGTTTTATGGACGGATGTCTTTCTGTGTCACTTAAACCACTTTGAATTGGGTTTTCCATCTCTTGCCTTTAAAACCTCGTAACTGATACAATTATTAGAATAAAGTCCTTCTAACACAGTAGGTGGACAAAATCTTTTAGGATCTTGTAGTACATAAGAGTCATGAATTCTCTTATGATTGGAAAGTTTAGGTAAGAGTTTTGTTTACTAGAATGTCTGACAAACTTTTATGCACTGTTGCAGCAAACTCTTCAGTTTGATTTCTCACAGGTTATTGATTATCTTCTCTGATTGGTATGGTTTCCTCTCTCTCCTCTTCCCTGCTCTTTTGAAAAAGTTAGCTCGACCAGATGTGGTGCCCTCCTGGGCACTGCAGGGGCACAGGATGTGGATGGGAAGGAAGTAAACCTGTTGGTAATAAATTCCTTTCGCTAAAAAAAGACTGGACCTGAATCGCGCAATTGATTGTGACATATGATGTGGAAGGCTTCTGAATGGTATGCTGAGCAGCGAGCTGGGTTCCTTTTCAGTTTACCAGGAGGGAAGTGTGGTGCTTGATTGGCATCACAGCTGACTGGAATGTGGGTTTTATATCCTTCACAGGATACAGGCTGCTGACAAAAATCTAACTCTCTTTTTGCATACTTCTACATCCTAAGTTGTCTGAATATCTATACTCTTTTTTGCCAAAGGTCATTTTGACTCTTAATGCTTTATCTCTGCTCTAAAATTCAACCTTGAAAATAAAGTTATTATCCAGAATAGAAATTGAGATTTGTACATTTTTATTGGAACAGACAGGACCAACCTGTTGCTGAAAGTTCTCAGCTTTAGGGAGTTTGAATACTTTCTTAGAGAATGTTACTTTTTTACGCTAAGTGTCTTATAGGCGCTGGCCAATATTTTAAGATATGGATAAGATAATGTTCTGATTTTTCAATGCTGTGTAACAAACCAACTCAAATATTAGTGGCCAGAAACTGGGCCATTTATTTTACTCATGAATCTGCAATTTGGGTAGGGTTCAGTGGGGACAGCTCATCAACTGTTCTACTCCGTGTCCGCTGGGGTGACTTGAAGGCTGGGAGCTGCAGTCATCTGAAGCCTCATTCACATGTCTCCTGGTTGATGCTGGAATGACTCAATAGGAGTCTGGCATTGGGTTCCTTGGGCATTGCTTTCTCTATGTTGTCTCTTCAGCGTGGTCCTTTAGGGTAGTCAGACTTCTTACATGTAGAATGAGGACTTCCAAAGTTCATGTCCCAAGTGAAAAAAGAGCCAGGAAGAAGCTGTATTGCCTTGTTTGACCTAGGCCCGGAAGTCAGAGTGCACTATTACTGCTTTATTTATAGCAGAAGTGAGTCACTTAGACCAGCCATATTCAAGAGGTAGGGGATTGGGTTTCATCTTTCTTTTTAAAGCTTATTTGTTTTTTTATTTTAAATGTTAACATTCTATTATATTTAAAGTTTGTTGAGTATAGGGACTATGTCACTGCACTTAACCAGGCTTTGAATGCAGTAGGAATGGAGTAAACCTTGTTTTTAGACAGTATATACATGGCACAGTTTTTTCCTTACAACTTTATTGGGGTGTAATTTACATACCATAAAATTCACTCATTTTAACTAAATAATTCAATGTTTTTTTTTCAGTGAATTTATGCAGTTGTGCAGGTATTAGCACAATCCAGTTTTGGAACATTGCATGACCATAGTAGAATTCCTCATGCCCATTTACAGTTAACTCACAGTCCCAGGCAATCACTTAATCTACTTTCTGTCTTTCTAGATTTGCTTTTTTGGGATATTTCATATAAATGGAATCATATATTACATGTCATTTGTTTCTGGCTTTTTTTCAGTTAGCACAATGTTTTTGAGGTTCATCCATGTTGTAACATGAATCAGTATTTCATTCCTTTTTATTGATGAATAGTATTCCATTGTATGGACATAGCATATATATTATTTAACCATTCACCAGTTGATGGACATTTGAGTTGTTTTCTGCTCTTGGCTATTCTGAATATTGCTGCTATGAACATTTGTGTACAGGTTTTTATGTGGACATATGTTTTCATTTCTCTTGAGTATACATCTAGGTGTGAGGTTGCTGGGGTATATGATAAATGTATGTTTAACTTTTTAACAAAATGCTTGTTTTTCAAAGTGGCTGCACCATCTGCATTTCTGCCAGCAACTTACGAAGGTTCTTGTTGGAATAAATCTTTTTAAAGTGCTTTGAAGGTAATTCTCTGTGTTGAATGAGAGCAGGTTTCTGAATGGATTTAGTTTGTGGGCAAATAAATCTCCTGTCATTTTCGGCAATAGATGGGGGAGTGTGGCTGGTTTCATAAGAAAGATGAAACAGGAAAGGTAGAGAAAATAAAGTGGAGGGAAAGAGGGACAACCCTATCCTTAATCCTTTGAACAACCATGGTATAATTTTTGTTGTTATTGTTGATGTTGTTTGTTTTTTGTTATTCTTTAATTGAGATAATTGACAGATAGCATCATATTAGCTTGAATGTACCACATAATGGTTCAATATTTGTGTATATTGTGAAATGATCACTACAATAAGTCTAGTTAACAAGCATCACCTTACATAGTTACAAATATTTTTTTTCTTATGATGAGAACTTTTAAGATCTACTCCTTTAGCAACTTTACAGTATTATTAACTATAGTCTTCATGCTGTACATTACATCCCTAGGACTTGTTTATTTTATAACTGGAAGTTTGTACCTTTTGACTCCCTTGACCTATTTTGCCCTCCTCTCACCCACTGCCTCTGGCAATCACCAATCTGTTCTCTGTATCCACCATTTTTTTTTTTTTTTTTTTTAAGATTCCACATGTAAGTGAGATCACATGGTATTTGTCTTTCTCTGTCTGATTTATTTCACTAATGCCCTCAGGATTTCCTTCGTTTTCATGGCTGAATGATATTCCTCTGTGTGTGTGTGTGTGTGTGTGTGTGTGTGTGTATCACATTTTAAAAAAATCCACTCATCCATCAGTGGACACTTAGGTTTTTTCCATATATTGGCTATTGTAAACAATGCTGCAGTAAACATGGGGGTTAGATGTATTTCAAATTCCTATTTTCATTTCCTTTGGATAAATACCCAGAAGTGGGATTGCTGGATCTAATGATAGTTCTATTTTAAAATTTTGGGGAACCTCCATACTGTTTTCCATAATGGCTGTACCAATTTACATTCCCAGCAACAGTGCACAAGCGTTCCCCTTTCTCCATATCCTTGCCAACACTTGTTATTTCATGTTTTTTGATAGTAGCCATTCTAACAGATGGAAAGTAATAAACTCATTGTGGTTTAGATTTGCATTTCCATGATAATTAGTGATGTTGAACACCTTTTCATGCACCTATTGGCCATCCATAAGTTTTCTTTGGAACAACATCTATTCAGATCTTGTGCCCTTTGTTAAGTCCTTTATATATTTTGAATATTAACTCCTTATCAGATATATATGATTTGCGTATATTTGCTTCCATTTGGTAGGTTTCCTTTACATTTTGTTAATGGTCTCCTTTGCTGTGCAGAAGCTTTTTAGTTTGATGCAGTTCCACGTGTCTATTTTTGCTTTTGTTGCCTTTGCTTTTAGTGTCAAATACAAAAAGTCATTGCCAAGACTGATGTTAGGGAGCTTAACCCCATCTTTTCTTCTGGGAGTTTTATGGTTTCAATTCTTACATTTAAGTCTGTTACTTATTTTGATTGATTTTTGTGTTTGGTGTAATAGTTTCATTCTTTTGCATGTAGCTGTGGGTTTCACCTTTTGATGGGAGGAGTGTTAATTTGAAGACATGTTTTAAAATGAGAGAGGTAGATATTTAAAGAACCGATGTTAAGTATCATTAGGAAGTTGTGATAGTTTCTTACATATGATGTTGTTTCAAGGGCTCATAATAAAAGCTTAGGTTTGGAAAAATAAAGTGATATATCCAAGTTCTAATGGTGGACCAGGTCGGTGCTTTCTGTATGGTAAGCATTGTCTTTGCCCTTTACATTTAATCTCATTTAAAACTCTCAAGTCATCATTTACAGCTACGTGACAATGTTTTTTTAAGGTGATTATTTTTCCCATTCTACAGCGGAAAAAATTTAGGCTTAGGGAGGTTAAGGTAGCTGTAGACAGCAGAGGAATTGGGTTTGAAGCCAGGTCTGTCTGTTCCAGAATCAGCTCTCATAGTTCTTTGCTGTATACTCTCTAGACCCAGAGCATTCCTTTTTTGGGTGGGTCCTCTATGAACAGTATAAAATTTCCTTTATATGGAGCAAAACTTATGGAGTCTGCCTATGTTCTTTTGATCCCTACAGTATATACTGGGCTATTTGAGGCCAAGTCCAGGGCAAGTGTCTGGGTTGAGATATGGCTTCAGTCTGTAGATTGAGACAACTACAAAAATCAAACCTGGGAGTTGTCATTAGGTACTCAAGCAAAGCCAAGGGATATGAACAGCAGGTTGAAAAGACACAGGAGAATTCAAATAGTGAAAGCTAAGGCAATACTGAGGATCAAAAGTTCAAGCTCACACCATGAAGAGACATCCATTAGTACTGGAGGCATCATTAGTAGCAAAAAGGAAACGGGCAGAGATCTAGACAAACTGGAGAAAATGAACTAAAATAGAGGATGAGAAATGCTACGACCAAGATGTAAACAAAGTGATGGGGAGGAAGGCTAGGAGCAGGAGGCAGTAAATATGCTCTTGGCCACCCCTCCACTTCAGACAGGGAGCTTCTGAGGACTTTATTTGGGTCCTGGATCCAGTATACCAAAGTGATTATTCTCAAGTTTTGAGCGGGTCTTCCTGTCTAGAAACCTTGGTTTTAAACTTTCTAAAGACTTATAAACTAATTTTTGGATGACTTCATTCACCCAGTTTCATAAAGAAAATACCTTATCTGAGTGAAATAATATTTAACATTAGATTGTACACTTTCATGAAAAATCCGAAATGTATATTTCAAAATGTATGTTGAACCTCTAGTATAGAGGTTCATCTTTACATCTATTGTATTTTATACTGTTTAAGTGGGAAGCCCCTGTCCCCAAGGTGTTTGGATAAAAAAGTGAGGAAATCAACCTTGAAATCCCTCTTCTTCCGTGGTTTGCTGTTCCCTCTTAATATCCTCCAAGAGACCTCCAGCTTTGCATTTATTATTGAGTTTCAAAGGAATTTAAATGAATTTCTACCATTTTATAGTCTGTGTGTACATTCCCTTTATTCACAGGTATACATGGACACTGTAATCTTCTAATCTAATCCTAAAGATTCTTGATTATATCACCTTACTAAGACCCAAGGTGATCTTGAATTGGTGCCTCATCATATTCTTACATGAGTTTTGTGATGGTGGTGCTTTTTATTCTTAAATACTGCTTTGCATTGTAACTTTCCTTAAAATCAGTTTTTTCTTTTGACCAGACTCATTTCATGGAAGATTTGAGCTGATTAACATAGATTCTCAAGTACAACAAAGACGTTGAATGGGAAACTCATGGTAATAGTACCTATCATAACCATAGTATGTGTTATATTATGTATATCTGAGAATATCCCAGAAGGAGTGTGATTTAGATCATCTTAATTATATGCTTATATCTATGCTTTGTTTTTATCTCAATTAAATACTTAGTTTTCATTTGGTTATAACTATTATGGTACATATTTGTATATATATTCTGTATTTATATATATTCTGTAAGATTTCTAATTGATAGAAGAGATAATTGTTCTTTCCTTCCTCCTTGGTTTAAGCCAGTATTTGGTAGGAATAGATCAGACTTTGAATTTCACCAGTGTGTTTGAATGTTTCTCATTGTATGGTTAATCATGGAGTTCCAAGCTCACCCTACAACTGTAATTATCTAGTTAGTGTTTTTTTTTTTTTTTTTTTTTTTGCTGTACGTGGGCCTCTCACTGTTGTGGCCTCTCCCGTTGCGGAGCACAGGCTCCGGACGCGCAGGCTCAGCGGCCATGGCTCACGGGCCCAGCCGCTCCGCGGCATGTGGGATCTTCCCGGACCAGGGCACGAACCCGTGTCCCCTGCATCGGCAGGCGGACTCTCAACCACTGCGCCACCAGGGAAGCCCTAGTTAGTGTTTTAAAGGCTGCCAAATGAGGAATTCTTTCTGTGAGATTTTGGGTCATTCATCAAAACCAAGACAAAAATAGCAGATAAGAGCATATTTAAGAAAGAGTGACAAATCCCTAGAGCTTTGAAAATGACTGATGAGAAATTAGTTAGTTTTAAATCTCATTCTTTAATAGATGAAGAAACTGAGCCTCAGAAAGTTCTAGTGATTTGCCCAGATCATTCAGCCAGTTATTAGAGTTTAATCTTCTAATTTCATAGTCCATATCTTTTTCCTAAATTGTTCACAGTTCAACTTTTAGTTTCCTATACTAATGGAATTTTGTAGGCAGTATAAAACAGTGGATTGGTTAGTGGTTTCTGAGGAAAGGTTAGAATTTTACATTATGCAGACCTTTTAAAGGTAGAACACAAACTTTCCATTATGGACAATCAGCCCTTTTGCTAAGTTAAATGTCAATGTTTAGGTCTGAAATTTACTGTGCAATATTTATGTTGTTAGGAGAACTCTGAGTTAAAGAAATGTGAAGTATAGTTGGAAAATGTCGAGTTTAAATGAGTAGGAATTTATGTTTCAATGTTCTCTCTGCCTTTCCTAATAAGTTAAAATTATAGATAAATTTTGCCATGAATGGTGACTTTGTAAAACTTTTTGTGTATTTAGGCTCTTTTTGTTTGTTGTAGAGTGATTAGTATTCTCTTTTAAATATAAACCTGATTTGAGATATATAAGGTTTTTTTTTAGTTAAACTAAATGAAAGACCTCAAAATAGCCATACATTAAAAAAATCCCACTAAATATATATCTTCTGTAACTTAAAACACCTCACTATTATTTTCAATCTGTCCCTTTTGTATGATTTGAATGTTACCGATTACTTTCTATTTTCTATTCTGTGGAGGTAGATATATCACGACTAAATGATTGGTTGTAGGAAAATATTTTTGGTTTTTGGAAATATAGAAATATATTATGAGGAAGGGAAAAGTGTTCAAAATTTTATGTTTCTCATATTTGCATTCTCAACTATTAAAAATCTTTAACTTTTTATTTTGAAATAATTTAAATTTTATAGATGATCTTCAAGAATAGCACAAAAATCTCCATGTACCTGTCACCAAGATTCACCAGTTACTAGCATTTTGCCAAATTTGCTTTAGTACTCTTTCTCTTGAGAGTGAGTTGCCACCACCATGCTTTTTTTTTTTTTTTAAGACCCGTAAATACTTAAGTGTTTATTTCCTAAGACAGAGACATTCACTTATGTCACTACAGTATAATTATTCAAATCAGGAAATTTAACACTGATAGAACACTGTTATCATAGACTTTTTTGAAATGTTGCTGTCACAATAATGCTCTTTATAGAAACTTTTTCTTGACCTTGAACATGACCATCTGGAATGGTTCCTCCGTCTTTTTTGTTTTTCATGACATTGACATTTTTGAAAAGTTTAGGCTAGCTACTTTGTAGAATGTCCCTCAATTTGGGTTTGTCTGGTGTTTCCTTATGAATAAATTCAAGTTGTGAATTTTTGGCAGGAATTAAGGTACTTTGTCTCTTTACTGTTGTTGTAAACTTTGATCTCTTGATTAAAATGGCATCTGCTCTGCTTCTCACTGTATTCCCTCCTTGGAATTAGTAAGTTCTTTGTGAGGGAAGACTGTGTGTGTAGACGTCCTGTTTCTCATCAAATTTTCATCCACCGGGTTGAATGTCTCTTAATGATTCTAACAAGGAATATTTTTCATGCCTCTCAATCAGTTTACAAAAAGAAACACTAAAGAAGTAGTGCTCAACAGAAAGAACATTTAATAATTTTCATGTTATCATTTGGGTAATACAAAGGTGGTAAGCAGTAAACATTAGCTCATGGCACATAAAAATCAAAGGATAGGGCTTCCCTGGTGGCGCAGTGGTTGAGAGTCCGCCTACCGATGCAGGGGACACGGGTTCGTGCTCCGGTCCGGGAAGATCCCACATGCCGCGGAGCGGCTAAGGCCCGTGAGCCATGGCCGTTGAGCCTGCGTGTCCGGAGCCTATGTTCCGCAACGGGAGAGGCCACAACAGTGAGAGGCCCACATACCGCAAAAAAAAAAAAAAAATCAAAGGATGGAGCTTTGATACTCTTCTACTTATGTACTGCTGTAACGTTTAAGCCTTCTTGAGTTCTCTTACAGGACCCCGGGCACACATTCTGTTCACTTGTTTCATATCACCATTTCCTCTTCCCATCCTTGTTCTCCTTTTGCTTTATTTTTTTTTATTTTTTATTTTTTTTTTGCGGTACGCGGGCCTCTCGCTGCTGTGGCCTCTCCCGTTGCGGAGCACAGGCTCCGGACGCGCAGGCTCAGCGGCCATGGCTCACGGGCCCAGGCGCTCTGCAGCATGTGGGATCTTCCCGGACCGGGGCACGAACCCGCGTGCCTTTCATCAGCAGGCGGACTCTCAACCACTGCGCCACCAGGGAAGCCCCTTTTGCTTTTTTTTATTTTATTTTTATTTATTTTTTATTTTTTTTGCGGTACGCGGGCCTCTCACTGTTGTGGCCTCTCCTGTTGCAGAGCACAGACCCCGGACGCGCAGGCTCAGCGGCCATGGCTCACGGGCACAACCGCTCCGCGGCATGTGGGATCTTCCCGGACCAGGGCACGAACCCGTGTCCCCTGCATCAGCAGGCAGACTCTCAACCACTGTGCCACCAGGGAAGCCCGCTTTTGCTTTATTTTGAACCCTGTTTTAAAATTGTTTTCTCTTGCTGTGTTTTAGCATCTTTGTAAGATGTTTGATGATTCTGTTTTAGAACATGATAGTATAAGGGGAAAAAAAAAAGAGATGCATTTAGACTGTTTATAGGATACACAACTCTTCAGTCTTCACTGAGGATCAACTGTTGAGTGATCAGTCATTGACAGGAACAGAAATATAGGGTTTTCATTAATGGCCCAGCTCAATTTCTTGGAAGCCATCCTGATCTCCATCTCTTTTTTATTATTTAGTCTTGCACCAACATTCACTGTTTTGAAGCACTCTCTCATGGTTTTCCTAGTGTCTCAGTGAAATTATAACCTTGTCTAGGACATGTATTATATACTACTTACATGTATTATATGTTCTAGCGTGTATCCTGCATATCATCTACAGAACACAACTGTAGCATAGTAACCTCACATCTCAGTATCTAGTAAGGTGTGGTAAACTCTAGGTAGTATGTGCTAACTCAGTTCTTATGGAGTGAAATCGAGAGTGACTGACAACTCTAGGCTAGCCATTATTATTACTTACAACACTTGTGTTCCTGAGATGTAGCAGTATCTGCAAATCCTAAATCTACTTCATTGATATTTTATGGTCATTCAGATAAATTGTTAAGGGAAGACAAGGATCCTTTATCTTAAATCAAAGTAACCTGAACTTTCTCTGTAGTCAATAAAGATGAATATGAGTAACTCTGAACACAGCAGTTTTGGAGTTGTCATTCCCTGGTTAATTGGCGTAAACATACTATTCCACTCCTTGGCTAGCCAGAAATACTCTTGACAGGATCTACTATAAAGAAAATAGAAAGGAGTAACTCAAGGGTATTTGGAATACGGTCCTGAGATGGCACAGAGCAGAAGTACCATTGCCCAAGGATGGAGTTGACACCATGTGAACCACTACCATAAAGACTAACTGATAATTAGGCGATGTGTTCAGTTTTATGTCAAATAATTGGTGATTCTTAAGGAGCAAACTAAGGGGTTAGAATGATTTTCCAGACCTCACCTATAAAGACAATACAATGCCAGAGCATCCTTTTAGATGTGCTGTGTGGCCCAGAGGCCTTAGTTTCTACTTTGTAGACTATAAGTTAAATCAGAAGTAAAAAATATGAACTAATTTTAAATTTGTAAATTTAAATTTTACATTGTTAAGTTATGAAGTAACAGTGTTAGAAAGGAGGAAAGAACTTCTGAAAGCGCATATTGAATGCATGCGTTAAACATGCCCTCCACAATCTCTTAAAATAGTTAAATGTTTCTTACATTTCCTGGAAAACAGACATGCAGCCCTTGCAAAGAACTGTCACAAAGCTGTTGTCCCTTTGTTCTTTGTCTCAGCTCATTGGAGGCTGCTGTCACACTTCTGTCAGTAACAGTGTCTTTCTAGTGCAGGGATTTTCAAAGAGGAGACCAGGTTTAAAAATGTTCATCTACCTCTTGAGCATTTCTTCCCATGGGTGGCTCAAGAGACCGCTCAAGACTTCCCACTTTTTTCACAACTAATAGAGGGGCTTTGATACTCAATAAATAAAGTATATACATTGGAATTATCTATCTTTATAATGCTAATAATAATACTAAACATTTAATATTTAATGCAAATTTCTGAAAACTTCTTTGACTAAGTAAGTTGAGTTTAGAACTTGTCAAGAAGAGAAAATATGACCTGGATCACCTTTCTCTCTCTCTCTCTCCCTGTTTCTTTTTCTCTCTCTCTCGATCATATGCTGCCAATTGGAATGGTTTAATAAAAAAATTTTAAAAAAGAAGGGGAATTATTTTAAAGCAGGGTAGCTGAAGCATTTGTCTTTTAGGATTCTAATATTTTTGTGTAAAGCTGTCTATCTCCGATAAGGTACCTAATTGCTTCTTGATAATGTAGAATAGAGTTTAAAATTATCCCCAGATTTGTATTTAAGATGTTAATAAGTGATCACTGGGTGAGGACAGACATGAGTTCATTTGAGTTCAATGGGAAAAAGGCACTGTGTTATTCTTGGATCTATTCAATACTATTAAATATTTGTTCAGTTTTAACCTCTTAGGGCTTAAATCTCCTTCTAAAAGGGACAACAGTAGGTATGATTATCTCAGTGCTGCCCCTTAGCTCTAGATTATTTTCAATCTACTTTAACCTTGACATGTGAAAAACAGATTCAATTTGTAGATGTGCCATGAAATATAGTCTCTTGACAAATCAAGACGTATACACTTTTGTGTATACAGACATGTACTTTATAATTAAATAACATTGAATGTGATAAATGGAGGTCACCACTCAGTTTAATTCAGATACAAAAATCCCCTTTCTTTCACGCTAGGAAGCAATTGCTTTAACCTTGTCTGTGTAGTCATAGATAAAAGCTATGAGTATTTGGGTTTATTTGATGGGAAGTTCTTGGCAGTTAATACCAAAGGGTTTTTCCATAGTTTTTTGTTGTTGTTGCATTTTGGTTTGTGCAGGAGTTGAGTTCAATTTAGGGGCAGAACTTCCCTTCAACTCTCAGTGGATTTCAGTCTTCTTTGCAGTGACAGTAGTTTTAAAAACCCCAAGAGGTACAATACTTTCATCGATAGTAATGGCATGTAATAGTACAAACGGGAATTCTATTTAGAATATAATTTGCATCCCTTGCCATTTTATCACATTCTGTATTTCTGTGATAGCTAATATAGAATAAAATTAAAATTTCATACTGTGTTTTTCATGGCCTTGCATGTTCTGGACTCTGCTTTAATCTCAGACCATTCTCTGTTGCCTTCTCCTATGCTTTAGTCATGCTGGTCTTCTCCTTCTATCAACATATCAAGCACACTTCTGCTTTAGGATGTTTGTGCTTGCTGTTCTCCCTGCCTGGAACTCTTTTTCTAGATCTTTGAGTAGAAGTTAGGGGGTGAGTAGTTACTGTAATTCATGCCTTAGTCCCAAGGTGCCTCTTCATTGAGTCTTTTGCTTACTTACCACTCAGTTTAAATTCATATCTCCAGTGCCATAATTTTCTGTCACATCAACTTTTTAAGTTTTCTTCCTGGCTTCTATCATTATCTGATTTTATCTTAATTATTATTTTGTTTATTTGCCTGTCATTCTGAATTATAATATAATAATATCATAAGAGCAGGGCCTTTGTATTTCATAGTAAATATTTGCTTGAAAACCATTTGAGTTCAGATATTAAGTCATGAATTACAGCCTAATGATTGAAGTATTTTAAACTAAATCATCAGAAACTTCTAGGTTTGGTTTACAAGCAATTCATTTGTGATTAATTGTAAATTCTCACCTGAAAAGTTATGAAGAATAGTTTATATGTTGCTTCTGGTTGGACAATAAGCTTCATTGGGTATGTACCTGTTAATCCTATATTCACTATCATCTATATATGTAAACCAAGAAGGGAAGCATTATTACCAGGTTATCTGGAAATTAGCCTAGTCTGCAATAAAGTTGTCATTATTTTGGACACAGCCTATTCATGTTTTGCCACACTTGTATATATAGAAGGCAACTATTTTTTCATCGGCCCAATTCTCAATGGACCATCCATGGCATTGAAATCCCCACCATTGGATTGTCATGCTGTCTTACATTTCCCAAGGGCAGATAGCTTTCAGAGTACAAGAAGAAGATTAGCACTTCTCAGTGAGTAAGATTTACTTGTTGTTAGGAAGCATGGAGAAAGGTCTTAATGAAAGAAGCCATAGAAGTAATGAGACTTTGTTGATGGGCCAACGAGTGCGGTAATGGTTGGAAATATTTATCAGGTTCCCTGGGAGTATAGTCTTCGGTGAGGGGCTCAAGTGGGAGAGAAAGGGGGTGGTGGTGTGTGACCTGAATAAACACACTGGAATAAAGGCCAAATAAAGCCTCTGTAGTGGCAACTGAAGAGGTAGAAGTTTCTGAAAACAAATTTTATCCACTTCACAATTTGACTTAGCTTGCCCTTATTTTTGCCTTTTGGCCTAAGTGCTCTAACTGTAACACAGTAATGTAATTTAGTACCTTACTGATATAGTGTGCTCCCTGGCTGGTAAGCTCAAAGGCTGCAAGAAGCTCTGTTTTTCATTCCTCATTCTTTCAAGGGTGTTGATAAGCCTAATTGAAGTTTTGGCACAGGGTAGCAAGGCATCTTCCAGTGATAAGACAGCAGGCATTGCTTATTCATCCCTAAGAAACATCTAGGGATAGCTTGGTTTGCCAAATAGCATTCAGCTTGCCTGTTCTCCCTCCCCTATCCCCAGCACTTATTCAAGATTTATTTCCAAAATGGTAACTAGAGTAAATAAAGAATCAGAATAAGTTACAGAAGTTAATCTTATCCATTCACCTTTTAAAGGTAGAAATGAAAATTTACTGATGTGATTAGCCTTTGATTGCATATATAGTGAAAATATCTATAATCTGGCATGCCCAAGTAGAAGGTAGGCTACCTTCATTATCTGTTAAAATCCTCGTTTGTCCCCAAAGAGACAAAGGTGGGGGGTCCTTAATATTGATATCCATATACTTCCATTTTCCCCTTCTTCAGTGGTTTCAGAACACTTCACACTCAACTAGTCTATGAATGAATGGACTATTATTTGAGACCGAAACTAGTATATGAATAGGAAAATGACATTTAGTTTGCATGAATGCAAAGTCCAGCATTGTTCATCTTACTTCAGTTTGATCTTGGCGTTTTCTGTTCTCTAATTTCTAGCTCCTTTCCCCACCTGCTTCCCCACCCCAGTGGGCTTGTACCAAGAAATGTTTTTTGGCCTGTAACAGTATGCGTCAGATACTACTCTAGGATCTCGAGGATACACAAGTGAAAGCGGGAGGCACAGGCATTTCCTCAGAAATACTCATAATTTGGTTGGGAAGACAGACTGGCACAGGGTGGCCTGAAGTGTTATGTGGTCCGCTGAGATAGTGGTATGATCCCAGTCCTGTGGGAGTTTGAAGAAGGCCCTTAAAATATACAATGGAATAATACTCAGCCGTAAAAAAGAATGAAAGAATGCCATTTGCAGCAACATGGTTGGACCTAGAGATGATCATACTAAGTTAAGTAAGCTAGGCAGAGAAAGACAAATGTCATATGATATCGCTTGTATGTGGAATCTAAAAAAATGATACAAATGAACTTATTTACAAAACAGAAATAGACCCACAGACATAGAAAACAAACTTATGGTTACCAAAGGGGAAGGGAGGGAATAAATTAGGAGTTTGGGATTAACATAAACACGCTCCTATATATAAAATAGATAACCAAGGACCTACTATATAGCACTGGGAACTATACTCAGTATTTTGTAATTACTTAGAGGGAAAAGAATCTGGAAAAGAATATATATGTGTGTGTGTGTGTGTATAATTGAATCAGTGTGCTATATACCTGAAACTTACACAACATTGTAAATCAACTGTACTTCAATAAAAAACAAAACAAAACACCTTACACTTGGAATATTAGTGAAAGCTTACCAAGGATGTGACACTCGGGCTGAGGTTTAAAGTATACCTAAGAGACATTTAGATAGTGAATGGAACAAGTGAACTAGGGAAAGATAACTTTCGAAAAGGTCACAGTGTGATCGAGGGCTTGTAAGTGTGGGAAAGAGAAGACTTCCCATGGGGGAGTGGCCACAGAAAAGGTTATCAGGAGCTTGGGAGAGGCCCCTTCATTAAGGATCTTGGGATAGTGGGCTAAAGAAAGGTCTTTTATATTGAAGGTTGTGGAGAGATGATAAAAGTTGGGGATTGACATACTCTTTTTTAATTTATAGAGACTATTCTGGCAGCTGTGTGGAAAATTAAAAATGAGTGGATTTCGATACTGGGTGCTGAGAGATGTGTAAGGTGGATATTGCTGTAATCTTGGGAAGAGGTGGTGGGATGTGTACTGAGGCCATGGGGAGACCATGGATTGGATGTGGAAGGTGAAGAGGCTGCAGGCTAGGATGATGGGGCAGCTGGCTGAATTTGGTGCCATTCACTGAGAGGAGACAAATCGAGAGAGTAGAGAAGGTTGGGCCCTGTGTTGGGGGTGTGTTTTTGAGGTGCCTATGGGAATGGGACAGACGCTTGGTTTACAGATAGGGAGCTTAGCAGAAATGTCTGGGCTGGAGACAAGATGTATAAGCCATCTCTTCTTTTAATATTTGAGGCATGAAACTACGTTAGGTCACCCATGGATAGGATGTAGAGTTTTCTCTTATCTTGAAATGTAAGATAAAGGTAAGTTAGTTGAGTCTGTCTTTGCTTCTTTTACTCTGCAAGGGAATTCTTGAAAGCTGATGAGGTCAAAAGGCCATTGAAGATGACCTAAAGATACACCTAGATGATCTCATGACGATATGCTTAGTAGGGATGGGGTGGAAGTTTTCGGGTACTGATTTCATTAGCTTGGTGTCTTTACGTTGGTATATGCAAAGCTATTTTTCTTTTGATAGTTGTAATATACAGTCCAGCTTTATTAGAATTCCTGAATTATTTGACAGTGCATTTTCTCATCCAACATTTTCAGATTCATTAATTTTTAGATTAATTAAAATATGCCTTAACTCTGGTCGTATACTAGAATATGTTAGTAATTACTAGAAGCAGAAATTTACAAACAGTATGTTATTGTCAGCAGTCAAAGTGACGGGGATTGTCCTATCGGGCTTCTGTTTGGGAATCTGGGTAATGTTGAGATAAGAAGTAGGGTTTTACCAGCAGCATCAGTCTTCTTGTTTGTGTAAACTGGGCATCTGAGGTGCAAACTTTTGTTCTCCACTAAGTATAGTATCTCTTAATTTTTTAAAAGGAAGCAGAAAAAGAGAGAAGCAAGAGATTTTTTCCCATACCTTTTTCAGGTGTCTCATTACTGCTTTGCATTGTATCAGGTTCTGCGTGTCATCTTAAATGCTCTAGAGTCTGAAGGTCTCAGGCTGTCTGCTGCTGTCAGGAAGGAAAGTAGTTTCAAGCTTTATTTTCTGGAAAAGAATCTTAAACATCCTTTTACCCAGTTCTATGAACCGAATGTAATTCAAGCCATAGCCTGAGGGTAAGCCCCAGAGAGGTCAGATGTTAATGATTTATTAAATGACGGTGTATTCTATTGGGACATACTTTTCACAGATAAGGAAAAGTGTATTTTTTTTTTTATATTTGCCGTGTGTTGTAAAGGGAATTTCTCTAGTATTGACATAGCCCTCGTATTTCACATGATATAAGACCTCACAGAAAGGGCTGAATGAGGTTCTTTACTTCATTGGGTAAGAAAAGTTTTTGACAGCTGTACAGTGTGGTAAACTAGCTCATAGTTTATGACCAGATCTGGCTTTGGAAAAGACCAGGAAGGAGAGTTATAACATATGGAACTTATTTGGGAAGTAATTCTTAGCTATGACTAAGAGCCTGTGCTCAAATGCCTGGGAAAGTTTAAAAGAAAATGTTTGCAAAATAAATCATATCTCTTGTTTGCTAAATTGTAGGACTTAGATAACTTTTGGGTACTCATGGACTTCTGTAATTCTGTATTAAAGCTCTGAAGTTTTCTCTTTTAATCAATTTTTTCTGGTTTTATTTTTAACAGCACTGTGATTCAATTTGTTGTTTTTTTCAATTAAGGAATTATTTATTTCAGAAGATTATTTTCTCTTCCCCCAGCCCCCAGAGATCCTTAAAATAGTCACATTCAAGCAGTTGCTACAGGGGTAGTTTATAGGAAAGATATACTGTGTGTGTGTTAGTTTCTGGTGCTGTTTTTTCTTAACTCTTCAAGTCCCAATTACAGTATTTCCTGTGTTTATTTATATCAAGATAGTATGTGACATAAACATCCCAAGTAAGTGTTGTACCAGGGAAAGTGAGCTAGGAAAAGGCAGTCCTATTATGGTTATGTTTCTGAAAGAATACCCCTTTTTTCTCATTTCCCAAACTTTAGTTGGATAGAATTCTGTGGGGGAAATGCTCCTATTTTAAGTTAATAATTGCAGAAATCTCTTCCTAATCTTCCCTCCGTCTATGCTGATGCTTACCTCAGTGTTACATTATTACAACTTAGCATTTCATGAGCCAGGAAAATCATTATTATTGAACTTAGCTTGACCTTTTATCACACACATAAATATGACATCAGCACAATACTGAAACTGTTTGGGGATGCAATAAAATGTGTTTATCGTTTTCCAAAAAAGATTTGTAATAGTGAAAATAATATACATTTCAGAGTTTAGAAATTAGAAAATAGGAAAATAATCATCTCATTGCTCTAACACTATAGCTCTTTTTTGTTTGTTTTTTCCTTTCTTTAATGACAGCCTTACTCATATTTCATGTAACTTTATTTGGGGGCAAGACTTAATTTTGGTCCTGCAGTATATTCTTATTGTCTGAGAATGTATAATGTGGTATATATAGTAGAGTCGTTAGAAATACCAACTCTAGAGTCAGACTGCTTGGGTTCATGGTGTGGCCTTGCCACCTACCAGCCATTTGTGACCTTGGGCGAGTTACTTATCCTCTTTGGGTCTCAGTTTCCTTCACTATGAAATGGGAATAATAATAATAGTATTTACTTTTTTATGGAGCTGTTGGGAGGACTGAAGGAGAACTCCCTTGGCCCATGGTAAGTGTTCACGAATTACTGTTATGTGTGTGCTCTAGAATCCATTTCCGCATTTACCTGATGGGAGTGACCGGTTTGCTTTTCTCCTCTATGCTTTCAGCCTGTGTTCTGTAACATACTGCCCCGCTCAAACCCCTGTCCTGGTTTCCAGCTAAAACCTAACAGAGCCATATGGTTTTCTTTCTCAAGTTTTCAGTTCATCACAACAGTGTAACCAGCCTTAAGGAAGGAGGAGTAGGAAGAATTTGGAAGGTGATTTGCATCTCTTATTTTTGAGGAGTTACTGCGCTTTCCATTTTAGCCCACTATGGCAGTTTGTATGATACTAATCTGCCCTCTGTGGTGTTTCGATTTGAAGTACAGTGTTGCATTTTTTTTTCTTTGCAAAACTAATTTATAAGTAAAGAACCTTGTGTGAATATAAGAAGTCATTCTAAGTTAATAGTTATTTGTTTTTCCGTGACTGAATTTTTTTGTTTTGTTTTTTTTTTTTTGTTTTTGCATTACGTGGGCCTCACACTGTTGTGGCCTCTCCCGTTGCGGAGCACAGGCTCCGGACGTGCAGGCCTAGTGGCCATGGCTCACAGGCCTATACACTTCGTGGCATGTGGGATCTTCCCGGACCGGGGCACGAACCCGTGTCCCCTGCATCGGCAGGCAGACTCTCAACCACTGCTCCACCAGGGAAGCCCCGTGACTGAATTTTTTTCTAAAGATAATAGTGATGAGCTTAGCTTCAGATTGCTACCCATATAGTTATAGATTACTACCTATATTACACAGCATATATCAGAATACATTTTATAGAAATACTTCTCTTATTTTCAAAAACATTTAGTTTCCTATAGGTAGGTTGTCATCCTTAGTAATATTATGAGGAACAGTATTTGTTACAGCAGCTCATTGCAGGTACCAATTACGTTACCAGAAATAAGTTTATTCATCAATTTAGCAGTAGTATGTTGAGTTTCCACTATGTCAAAGCACTTTGCTGGGCAATGACTATTAAAAAATCAATAAGACATTATCTCTACCTTTACAGGGCTGGAAAGATAGATATATAAATAACCTGCAGCATGACTACTGCCACTCTTGTTAGCAGGAGATGTTTATAGCCAGCATTTTTTGATCATCCTTCAGTGCCCAGGTTCAGCTTCAGAATCTTCTCAAGCCAGCACTACAGAAACCTGCTGTCACTCAGAGAAACTTGGGAGGTGTAAACTGTTTGTCATCATTGCTATAGTAGAAGTTTGTTCAAGGTGTCGCTGTGGAAGCCAGGAAATGCAAAAGCCTTGCTTTGTGTAAAAGTAAGTTTAAGTGTAAAGAAGTACAAATGAGTTCAGTCTTTTAGGTATTGAGAAAGACATACTAAATTGGAAATCTTGTAAGTCCACATATACATGTTTTAAAGAGATGCTTTAATAACTAGATAAAAGGAATCTTGTATAGTTAGCACTCTTTGCCATTGTTTATGGTTCAGTATTGGTGCCTTCAAACTACATGTTTAGCTCTAAGCTGTGATGTGCTGGGAAAAAGTTAACTGCCAGCACTCAGGTAGGGGTGTGTGTACATGTGTATAAAAAACCCTGATTTGTAATGCTTGCTGATTTCCATGGTGTAGAAATCTTCACCTCAGATGATTTCGGCCCAAGTTGCTGAATGCAGGTTGGGAAGAGATGCCACGTAATGGATCCTGGGAGCCACTGTGAGCCTGCCCCGTGCGCTCGCTCCAGCACAGCACTGGCCCGCAGCCCAAAGTCCTAATCTTTCTCAATCACTCCTTGTTTTGTTTAGGTCAGTCTCGGCTTTGTTTGTATGCATCTTTATCCTGTGTAAAACTCCTTCCTCCCTTCTCTCCTCACCCCCCTCCTCCTTTGTCTTCCAGCCCTCCTGTTATTGCAAAGCTGCAATAAGAAATTTAAGAAATTGCATATACAGTGGGATATCTTAAATCTTCCTTAAGGTTTTAGCAATCTGCTATTACGTAAATATTGAGCAATTATGATTAAAATACATTAACATCTAGCTACTAAAACGTAATTGCTGTAAATTAACTGTGACTGTGAATTTATTTAATGAATTTTCATTTCTTTTATAAACTTGCAAAGACTCTTAGAAGTTTGCTTAAATTCACAAATGAAGAATTTTCAAAAGATGCATGATTCTAATTTCTCTCTCCAAGGATATTTTTAGTAGTGAATCCTGAGAAGGGTAGAGGAAAATTAGCAAGAAGAAGCAGTATTAAAAGAGGAGGAGGTGATAAACACTGATTACATAAATCATCAATTTGTTGAAGCTCCCTCCTCCTGCCCTCACACATAAAGCCACTTTGACCCCTCTAAGCTCGGGGATAAACCTGGAAGAAAAAAATCTTCACTGTGGCTATAGTTGTCTCAGCTCAGGATATACAGGGTTTCTGATTTTTAAAGTGGGGGAGAGGGGAGGAGCTATATTCCCATCAGCACAAGGACACTGATATACATGGGACAGCTGTGTTACAGGAAAATCTTTGGCCATCTCCTATAGGGTTAACAACCATAGGGCATCACTGGAATCTAATAGCAATGCCACCAGAGGTGTGCAAGTTCAGGAGATCCTGAGGTTTCCTGAGAATGTCCAAAGGTAGAGGACTGGCAGAAGTAACTTCACCAGTTTCTTTGCATGATGTTTTTACCTAGTCAGAAGGAGGAGCAGTTATATAACACGTTGAAACAGCTGAGGTTGCAGCATTTCTTATATTATTTGGAGCCTGTGTTCTCAAAGGTAGATTTAACCTCAACATTTTCCTTGTATGACCTTTGAGGTAATGCAGCCATATAGTCTATAAAAGTGTTTTCCTAAATGCATACTTTTTGGTCAAAATCAAAAGAAAAGTATTTGTTACAATGAAGGTATGTGCAGGATGTTTGGAGTAACTGTTTTAACTGTTTTTTTTTTTTTGCGGTATGCGGGCCTCTCACTGTTGTGGCCTCTCCCGTTGCGGAGCACAGGCTCTGGACACGCAGGCTCAGTGGCCATGGCTCACGGGCCCAGCCGCTCCGCGGCATGTGGGATCTTCCTGGACCGGGGCACGTACCCGTGTCCACTGCATCGGCAGGCGGACCCTCAACCACTGCCACCAGGGACGCCCTTAACTGGTTTTTAAGATGTCTGTTTTAATTTGACTCTTCACATCTCTTGTTATTTACAGCTGAAATATAGTTTGACCTTCTCTTTTGCTGTTTTTTTTTTAAAGCCTCCGTTATTATAGTTATAAATGTAGTAATCAGGATGGCAATAAGTAGACACAAGTTTGTGAGGAGGCAGTATGTTATGGTTAGATCTGCTGTTTACAAATGTTTTCCACAACGCTTGAATGCTGTAAAAGTATTCTTAGTTCAACCTCCCATTAGTGATTGCTGGGTAAGAAGAGATAAAGCAAAAGTAGTTTAAGAGTGACAAAAAAATCTAAGAAAAATAACTTACCTTTCTAGCCCAAATAACTCAGTATTCAGAGAATTTCATTTGGTACAACCTAGAGTTAATGACATTATCAGATCACAGTGGGTTGTATGAAATTTTGCAATTTACCCCTCCTCTCTCCCCTCCTTTCTCAGCTAGATTCTATGAAAATGGTCAGTTTCTTCTTGGATGAATGCTCTTCTGCTCCCTCATCTTATAAGTATAGATGGTTTTATTAAAAAAGAGTTAACTTTACTTTGAGTTATATTCGGGACAGTTGTAAGTTCTGGAAGCAGAGAGGACTGCTTGCTATTTGGCCTAGGAACCAGTGTGTTCCATTTAAGAAGCCTTGACATCCAGTATGTGCTGGTGCGATTTCACTCTTTTATATAAAACTCCAGTAGCAACATCCTAAGTCATTTTAAAAAGTGATATTTCATTACAATCGACCTACTCAAAAAGAATGAATTTAGCAGGAAGCAAGTACAACTTTGTATTAATAAGCTCTTACGATCATTATACATAAAATGTAAAAATCTTTGTAAACAGGCTATGAGATAAAGGCATGTTATCATCTTTATTCTGTAGAAAGGGAAACAGACACGGAGAGTCTGAGTAAATTGACTGAGATTGCACAGTTTTCATGGGAATATTCAAGAATTAAATACAAATCCATGCACTCTCCTGGAGAGTGTACTTCTACTTATTTTCTGAAATAAAAGATGGGATTCATATAGCGCCATTCTCCAAAAACTTAAATTTCTTTTCCTAAGTATATTCCTATAAGAAAAGTATTATTACTGGTAAAAGTAAAGATGAAACTAATATTAAATATAAGTGAGTTGGATCTAAATAGATGAGGTCCATTGAAGGAGGATTCATAATGGAACACCGACTTAATAGAATCAAAACATCCAATATTGAAGTAATAAGTGACGTTCAAGGAGGAATTAAATGGATTACTGTGGTACCTAGATAATCTTACATTTTGTTTTAAAGATGAAGACATGGTTTTTCAGAGTACTTTGCTGCTCACATTAAAGGATATAAAGTAAAATGCATTTAGTTTTAACGTCATAGTACTTATTATGTGAAAGTCTTGTTCATATGTCTATCCTTCACACTTCCTGTGAGATTTGGGTTTTGAGTTCTAGTTTAGAAGAGCTGTGAGTTTGCTGACTTAGAGGACTGACTCTTGTGAGGTAGTGGAGAGTTAACTTGACCGGTCTCAGTGTGAGCCTCGGGCTGTCCCTAGACCACTTGCCAGAACTTCATCTAAAAGGAGGGGGCAATAGGATGGGGGTTGGAACAGGCAGAGGAGAGATACTTGCCTGTAATCACAAATTAGGATTCTGATCTGATTTTCCAGTTGCAAATACCAACGGGAAAATGATCCAGTCTTACCTCAGAGACTATTTATAGGTGTCTTCCACATTGATTGTGTTCACTCTACTCATTATTACACACCTTTGTGATCTTTCCCCTCTACGTGGATTGGCTATAATAGGCATCTCAACAGGAAATTGTTTTTGCAGTGAGCTACATCATCCATGTTTTATTTCTGTAAATAACTTGTTCTGTTGTAGCCTTCTCAAACAGTTGCTTTTGATAGCACTGCAGAAAATCATTAAATCTTCTCTTCAAAACCTGGAGCCTTTCAGAGCTTTGATAGTTTGAGGTACGAAATTGTAATCTTACATCCTGGTGAGACACTATAATCATTGATTTGTGATGATCTGTGACTGGTACCAACAACACTCAAGCTTAACCAAAACGTGGAGGGGGGAGAGAAAGTAAAAGTGTAAGAAGAATTACTTTTCAGATTTGTTTTATTCTATCACTACTCACTTCCTTGGACAAACAAGTTATGGTAAGGTTCTCAGCAGTGAAAAGCAAGCATTGAAAATTCCTATAGGACAGCACTTGAAAATTCACGGTCTATAGAAAATAATAATTCATGTGTACTTGGAGAAAAAAAAAACCCAAACATGTTTGGATAATCATTCTTCTAACCACATAAAAACATTTCTAGCCATTACTTTTGAGCGATTTATGAGCACTCCCTTGTGGCTGTTTATTAGAACCGCTTGAAATAGCAAAAGAAAAGCAACAGCAAGCTTAACTGCCAGGTTTAATGTAACACAGCCACAGTTAAAGTGTGTCTACCCAGTAAATGCAGTATTGTAAAGTTTTACCCAATATCAGATTTGCTTCTCTGCTGCGAAAAATAAGTGAAATAGCTGGTGATTATTTTTGAATTTAAAAATGGACCAATATCTATAAAAATAAGTTGTCTAAACCCAAGGTTTAGGTAATGATTAAGAATTATAAAATAGGGGCTTCCCTGGTGGCGCAGTGGTTGAGAATCTGCCTGCCAATGGAGGGGACATGGGTTCGAGCCCTGGTCTGGGAGGATCCCACATGCCACGGAGCAACTAGGCCCGTGAGCTACAGCTACTGAGCGTGCGCGTCTGGAGCCTGTGCTCCGCAACTAGGGGGCCACGACAGTGAGAGGCCCGCGCACCGCGATGAAGAGTGGCCCCCGCTCGCCGCAACTGGAGAAAGCCCTCGCACAGAAACGAAGACCCAACACAGCCAAAAATAAATAAATGAATTTAAATTAAAAAAAAAAAGTGCTCCAATAACCTAAAGGAGTTATTAAAAAAAAGAATTATAAAATAGATAATGGTTAATTGTGCCTTAATTACTGAAATATGACCTTTTTCAAGAATTTATATTAGCAGTATCTAGTGAGAGCATTAAAATTGCTTTTGTATTTTTCCTAAAGCCTCTTAGTGAGGTCATGCAAAGTAACACGTTCCACAGATATTATGGGAGCCTGAATCTCCTGAACTCTGTGACTTGATTCCCACCCCTCTCACCCCCCACAATTACCTTCTGGAAGGAGTTTTATCAAGCCTCTTGCGTAAATCTGTGGAGAAAGAGTTCCATGTGAGCCAGAACTGCATTTCTCTGGATTCTTTTTTAAACCTTGTGAAAGTTAACTCACCAGAGTTGTACCCCAGATTCACATTTTTAGTTATGGTTTTCTAGCATTTTGTATGTTATTTTCCTTTATTATGCAGTAGTAACAGTAACTAACAAAAATTTAGATACCTTCTTTACTTCACACTTGGATTACTTCAGATTTGAAGAATTTCATCCTGGTGATTGACCAGTGTGTAAGGATGAAAGTCATGTGTTCCCTGGGGGGTGTACAAAGATGAGGGTCAGAAGCAGCCAGATCGGGTTGTAAATCCACTTTGTACCCTTTGAGTGTTGGCATTTCCATTTTGATCTCTTGGATTTAGATTCACATGATGTGAACAGCAGCCCATCGACTGCATACAAAAGAAGCATCATATTTCAGATGTAAAACCACACATATGTTATTATGGTTTATGGAAAAATTTAGGTTCCTGTGTTATCTACCACTGTAGATGGATACTCTGAATGGGTCTCTGTTCTGTTAAATTAATTTGGATTTCAATTTCTACCTTTTGAGTAACTACATTTTAAATCATCTTGGGACATTCTCAGACTGCTTAGGAAGGTTCTGAACACGTAGTTGACATTGTGAATTCTGTGAAGAAACAAACATTTATCGAAAGCCTGCCATATGCCAAATCTGTGCTTGTTATTTTAAAAATACATATATATTTCCCTTTGATTTTTATAAAAACCTTAAAAGGTATAGGGATGAAGACATCAAGTCTTAGCAGTTTAGGTGCCGAGATTCAAAATGGATCTGGGTCTAACTTTAACACTCATATTCTTAATATATTCCAGATGATTTTTAGGTTTTGAACTTCATTACTCACATAAAATCAACTTTAATCTCAATATTGTGAAGGGCTTAGCATAGTACTTGGCACACATTAAACACTCAACAAATCATCTCTCTTGTTATCTCTATCACTCCATTGGATGTTTTTCTCCCCCTTCATTTTTTTCTGTTTAGTACCTCTGGAATTTATGTTTTATTCCTTCAATTTCACATTAATAGAATAAGAGTAGGGAGAAGAAAGAGAAAAAAATTGAGCAAGTCCAAAAACAAGAGAAGAAAATGAAGAAATATGGAAGAAGTAGAGATAGGAAGTAATACTTGCCCCATTGCGTGGTTGTTAACGATCACATTTGGTTCAAGTTTATATCCTCAAGTTTTGTTTTATTCCCAGGTCATACTTACATAACAGCGACATAAGAGTTGTGGCAGAGATTTAAACTATTGGATATGAATGTGAATGCCAGTGTCTTAGTATACAGATCTGTGTGCATTCTCTCTCTCTCTCTTTTTTTTTTTTTTTTGGGTTGTGTTGGGTCTTCATTGCTGTGCATGGGTTTTCTCTAGTTGCGGTGAGTGGGGGCTACTCTTCATTTTGGTGCATGGGCTTATTGCGATGGCTTCTCTTGTTGTGGAGCACAGGCTCTAGGCGTGTGGGCTTCAGTAGTTGCAGCATGCGGGCTCAGTAGTTGTGACTCACAGGCTCTAGAGCACAGGCTCAGTAGTTGTGGCGCATGGGCTTAGTTGCTCTGCAGCATGTGGGATCTTCCCGGACCAGGGCTTGAACCCACGTCCCCTGCATTGGCAGGTGGATCTTAACAACTGCACCACCAGGGAAGTCCCCGCATCCACTCTCTTTTCTAATTTTTCCCTACCCAATAAAAAACCATTTTATTCATATTGATTAGTTCTGCTATTTTGAGGTGGAATACTCTGCTGCAATATTTCTTTTGAGTCTTCCCATGGCATCAGACGTAATAGGTCCAAAGTGAAATCCATTGTCTTTATTCTTTCTCTACCAAACATACTCCCTTCCTCATTTATCCTAGTTCTTAATGTGGTGCCAAAGTTCCAGTGCCTGAGGCAGAAAACTTAGTGTCACCTTTGATTCCTCTCCTTCTGGATCCTTTTAATTTTTTTTTTTTTAAACACCTGCCTCTGCAGTTCCCTGCTACCCATCTGTCAACACCGCAGCCACCTGATCTAGTTATCACTTCAAACTTGTGTTCTTCTCCCAGCCATTCAGCTTGCATATCTTGTCTTTATATCTTTATTCTCAAAGTATCCCACATATTACTTCCTAGAAAAAGTTTTTACATTAATCTTCTTTTTAGAAACCAGCAGTGATTTCATGTTCAGGTTACTTTGCCTAGATTATGGGTATCCTTTCCATACTTACTCCAGTTAAGTTTCCTACTAATAATGTACATGCTTTTCCCCAGTTAGATAATGTTATTAGTTAATAACATATGGAACCTGCTATGTGCCAAAACTGTTCAACGTACTTTATATTCATTGTGCCATTCCCATTTTTAAAAAGTTAACTGAAGGCCTGTAACTTGGTCAGTGCACTCACAATTGGGATGGACTCTTAATGAGCGTGTAATAAATAGTTTCTTTTCCTGCACTGCATTCCCCCTTCTCACATTCCATGCTTAGTTTTACCCACCCTTGCCTTTTTCATGGTGTTTCCTGTTCCTAGGATATTTTTTCTCTTTGGTGTATCCAATTCATATCCGCTTCTAATTCACATCCACTATGCAAATACTACCTTGACTTATTTAGTTCTCATGGATCTTTCCTGTTGTCAAAATTCTGACATATTTATGAGGAGTTCTGCATAGTTTATCATGTAACTATTCTCAATGTAATCAGTTTTGTCTCAGTTTTTCTGAAAATTTTAGCAGGGCTTTATGAGCATTAAATACTTGTTGGATGAATAATTTTTTCCCTCTTCACAAGTAGACATCAACTTTCTGGAAGGTTTAGCCCATTTCTTAATTTTTTTCCCTTCCCCACACAGCTCAGCAATGTGCTTGGCACGTATATAAATACTTAGTGATTGAATGTAGGCGAGTCTAGGCCATCTGCCTTTTGTGACTTTCATGGGAAAATACCTTCTCATTTTGTGCACATAGATGCACTTCAACCAAAAGGGTAGCACAGAAGATTAAGATAAAGAAGTGTATCAGGTATATAATTGCAGAATGAGATACATTATCTGTGTTTATTTGGACATATTAAAAGCCATAAACTTTTAATACTTAACTAGATGTAAGGCACTGAGCTAAGTGTTTTACATTTATTATCTTCATTCTTAGAACCAAGCTGTTGGATAGGTGACGCAGTTGATGCTCAGAATGGTTAAACAGCAGCTCATAAGCAATAGAACTGGGTTTAAACTCAGGCATTCTTGATTTTAAATACTTAAGTGCTGTGCTGCATATCTTGTTATTCACCCTCATTGTTGGAGTTTTCACCACTTGAGACATACCTCCTTGTTTAAGTTCATTAACTTTAAATACATTAGATCATGCTGGTTTCCAGCATAAAGTAAACATTCAGTGACTGTTAGCCTTTATTGTTGCTATTTTTCCAGAGTACACTAAAGTGTCCATGACATTGTCTTTCCCCTTATGCAAACTTTAAAGACAGAATCAGCTATTTATTACCTCTGTAAAATCTGGAGAAATATATATATGTGTGTGTTTAAATGTATTTGGAGTTTCATGAGGGCAGAGAAGATTTAGAGAGTGAGAATTTAAAGTGAGCTACTTTGCTACTGTTTCCAATCATCTCTCTGTAGTAAGATGCAATGCCTGCACAGTGTATCTGGAGGGATGCCTGTCTTGAGCTCACAAATGGGAAGTAGGTAATGGATGTCAGAGGTATCTACAGTTGCCCTCAGTGTCTTGGGAAGGATTTTGACTATTGATCTACTTTGTATGTTTTCACAATGGAGGATTTTAGGTCCTCTTTTCAAGAGGCCATCTCGTTTTTCTGCAAATTGGAGAATGACGGAATCATGGAAGACATTACTACTTTAGTTTTTATTTTTGTGTATACTATCTTTGTGTGTTTAGATTATGGAATTTAAGAAATAAATTCCATAATTTGACTAGAGAATAACCAGTTTAGTGAAAATAAGTGAAAGTAAAACCCTTTTATTGAAATTTTAAAATTTTGATAAAGTTTTAAACTTACAGAAAAATTATAAGAAGAATATAAGGAACTCCTATATACTCTTTAACCTATTTTTAAATAGTGACCTATTTGAAAAATAGGTTTTTCTTTCATCTTAACATTTGCTAATTATGTAATAAGTCATGTTATTATCACAGTGGTAGAATGAATGATAATTTTGTTAACTGGGCCTACCTTTTCCCCCTCAGCTTTATTAAGATATAATTGACACATAACATTGTGTAAGTTTAAAGTGTACAACATGTTGATTTGATACATTTATGTATTGTAAAATGATTACCACCGATGGCATTAGCTAATATCTCAATCTTGTCACATTGTTACCATTTCTTTTTGGGGTGAGAACATTTAAGATCCTATGTTTAATTTTAATGCTTTCTAAAGGGATTTTTTAAAAGTCAAGACTTCCTTCCAGCATACTGCTATCCTTAGAAATGTCTGTTTCCTCGTATCCAGTCACTACCCCCGCCCCACCTTGAACCCCCTCACCATATTTTTGCAGATCAATTTAAAGATTTATCTGTTTTACAATTTAAATAAAATCCAATTTGGAGTTTTGGGCTAAAATACTGTTCATTGAAATGACATGCAAACCGTGTGAAATGAGAACATTCAGGCAAATCCCAAGTGTAAGGAATATAATTAAACAGGGAAAAAATAAGCCTTATTTTATTTTGCAGCTGTAGAATTATAACATTCTAGTGGCAAGATGGAAGAGCTTTTATATGGCTCAGTTTTTTTGGTTTGTTTTTTTGTTTGTTTTGCTGTACGCGGGCCTCTCACTGTTGTGGCCTCTCCCGTTGTGGAGCACAGGCTCCGGACGCGCAGGCTCAGTGGTCATGGCTCACAGGCCCAGATGCTCCGCGGCATGTGGAATCTTCCCGGACTGGGGCACGAATCCATGTCCCCTGCATCGGCAGGCGGACTCTCAACCACTGCGCCACCGGGGAAGCCCTATGGCTCAGTTTTAAAATGATGCTTGAACTGACTACATTAAACCAGTGTAATTAAAGGTATTTTAAAATTTAGTATCTGGTGTGCTATTTTAGTTAAATTTTAGAATATGAAATTTAAATGTTTAAGATCTCATCATGAGTACGTGCTTTCACATTATTAGGATGAAGTGAAATAATTTGTGAAAACAACTTAATTATAAACTAGAAAAAGACTATAACGTGAGGTATTTTTATTTCATTTATAGAAGCAAAGGAGAAGAAAAGCTGTTTATTTAAATAAGTGGAATAAAGGAGCCATCTTTATTTCAATATTGTTTGCATGAATTATACAGGATTTAATGTATTTGCATTTTTGATTTCAGATTCAAAACGCTAATGATGTATTAATTGCGCCACTTGAGAAATTTCGCAAAGAACAAATAGGTGCAGCAAAAGTAAGTGTTGCATTTTATTATTCTTTGGATATTCTCCTGATAATTAAAGATGACAGACGTAATTTCAGACGTTAACATTTTTGAAAGTAGAATGACCTTTTAAAACTTCCGTACGTCATTTAAAATTTTGCACAGAGCCTATTACAAAGACTGGAATTCTTTTAAACACAGAAAAGATATTATTCTTCTACTGAATAGAGAAAAAGTCAGCATAAGTGGGTTCCTCCCATCCCAACAATGGTAGGAAATTAACTGTTTTAAAGACGGTGAAATTATGGTAAAAATATGAGGAGTTTTCCTAACATCTATATAAAATAAAATTAGGCACGAGGTATGTACACTGAAAATTAAGGTAGTAATTATAAAAGACCTTTTATTATTTTTTGTATTTTTTATTCTTAATAAAAATATTAGGAATATAAATATTAAGAATATAATATAAAGTGTTTGTGGAAAACTTTAGACATCTATTTTAGGCCTTTGCATTAATGTTTAATTGGTTATGGATCAATTAAAATTTCCCTGAGCCTAATAATTTCTGAAATTTACTTGCATCCTCTTTCTTAGATCCATGTTTAACTACCTTCTCAACATCATGTAAGGACATAAAATTTGGGTTTCCAAGATAGAACCCGTCATCTGTCATACTTCCCCTGTCCTTTCTCTGATTTGATTTTCTAATTAGTCAATGACATACCTCTTCCCTCTTTGAGCAGTGCTTTCATTCTCCTGCAGGAATATTTCTCCTCTATTCTCCTCCCTTCTGTCTGAAATATTGAAATAGCCTACTGGTTGGTCTCTATGTCCCCACCCTAATCTGTTAACAAATTTTTGCCATGTTTAACAGTTGTTCTTCAATGATGAAACCTTCAGTGGTTGTCTCTGAGAGAGACAGTTTAATCTCAATAATGAAATTTTTTCACAGTGTGGCCACTTTCTACGTTTCAGTGTACCTCCCTCATCTGGTACAACTGTCTGTTCACTAGTTCCTGTATATATATCCTGGCTCTACTAATGTCTTTGCCCAAACTTTTCCCCTCCTTGGAATATTTCTTACCCTTAACTTGTTGAAGTCTTGCTAGCTCTCCATGGTCCCTTATATTCCAGCACCAGAAAGAAGCCTTCCTTTATGTGGGTCTTTCCTCATATATCTGTTCCCCTTCCAGGACTGATTTTTTTTTTCTTACAGAATCAAGTAGTCCTTATGCTTATTTCCTGTAAAAAGCTATCACAGTCTGCCTTGAATCAGAGTTTTATGTGCATTTCTCCACCAATTATGAGCCATTATCAAGTCAAGAACTAAACCAGAACCATTTCTGTGTTAATTCAGCAAACATTTATCAATATCTTGGTTGGCCCACTTGTGTCAAAGTATGGTGTTTGATAAGATTAAGGGATACAATTGTAAACAAGACAGACAAGATCCCCACACTTGTGTCATTTATTATCTTTTGTGTATTTACAAATGCACTGAGGATTGTGATACAGAAGTGCAGGGTGCTTTGTGAGAGTATAATTAATGGAACTGACCTTGTCCAGAGAACCAAGCAATGCCTTCTGGTGGAAGTATTGGTTAAGCAGAGAACTAAATGATGAGAAAGAAATAGCTAGAAATGGGGATACAGAGGCAGCAAGGGAGGAACCTTCTTTACACTCCAGAAGAGGACCGTGAGGATGGAGGACGTGTGCATGCCTTTGTATTTACTCGTTATTCTATTTTACTCTTACTCACGATAAAGAAAAGTTGTAGGTAGAGTGATTATATTTGATCAAAATATTATGAAATATTTTGATATTTTAAAATATCACTCTAGTTGCATGCCATGCATGGATTGGAGGAAGCAGGACTGCTTGAGGGAAACCATGCTTGGGAGTTAAAGGACAGTTATCTTGGATTCAGAAGGGAACACTGGCTGTGGAGACAACGGGATGTATTTCAGAGGTAAAATGGAAAGGGTAGGAAATGGGTTACATACTGGGAAGTGAGCAACAGCACATTTCAGTGATGACTCCCAGGGTTCTGTGTTGTAAAATTGGGTGTTTTTTGGAGCCACATACTGAGATAGGGAACATTTATGTTAGGATGGCAAAGATGGTTTGCCATGAATGAATTTGAGGTTTCTCTGAGTCATCCAAATGGACATGGTGAGTTAGCAGGTGTATGTTCAGATCTGAATTAGAAATATGTTTGGGAATTGTCCTCTAGGTGATAATTAAAATCATGGAGATAGAGTAGATCCCCCTGGGAAAGAGTAGATTGAGAAGAGGACCTAAATTCTATATAATCT
The DNA here is from genome assembly GCF_949987515.2 of Delphinus delphis. Classification (NCBI taxonomy): domain Eukaryota; kingdom Metazoa; phylum Chordata; class Mammalia; order Artiodactyla; family Delphinidae; genus Delphinus; species Delphinus delphis. Next base: position 34,271,052 of record NC_082690.1, on the reverse strand, counting down.
GAGAACTCTCAACATTTGATGTTTGGAAAAAAAGAAAGACAGATAAGGAGGCTGAGAAGGAAGAAGCAGAAGAAGGAAGAAAATACAAGAATGTGGTGTCTCAGAGCAAGAAGTCTTTTCAAGAATAATAATAACTGATCTTTCTTGAGATCTATACTGTAGGATAGATTTCACTGAGCTATTACATTTGTGACCTGATTAAGTCCTCACAAGCAACCTTAGTGGTGAGTACAGGTGTTACATCTGCTTTACAGTGAGGAAAATGATGAGGTCACCTGCATGCACCATTTCATAGAGCTGGGAAATCAGCCTATGGATCTGAAATCAAGCCATTTTCCTTCAAAGCCTCGATTTACCACCATATTTCGCTTCATCAGTGATATTTTTTTTGAGGATTTTTTTTTTTTTTTTTTTTTTTTTTTTTTGCGGTACGCGGGCCTCTCACTGTTGCGGCCTCTCCCATTGCGGAGGGACGCGCAGGCTCAGCGGCCATGGCTCACGGGCCCAGCCGCTCCGTGGCATGTGGGATCCTCCCAGACCGGGTCACAAACCCACGTCCCCTGCATCGGCAGGCGGACTCTCAAACACTGCGCCACCAGGGAAGCCCCATCAGTGATATTTTTATGAAGTTAAAAACCTTTGTGAAGAATTCTTTCTCTAGCACAGAATATTCCAACTTTTTGGCCCATTTAAAATAGTAAATTTCATATGTGTATAGATTCTTATTTGCAGGTTTAGGTTAGCTACAGTTGCAGTAGCATGAGCAATTACACCCATTTTATTTTGTTTTTTAAGTATCTCAATTGCTGGACAGGTCAGCTGGACACACAACAGTGTTCTATGACCTTTCCTACTCGTTGGGAGGTTGAACTTGTAGTTGAATTAATTCAGATGAAATCTTGAGCATAAATATGGTTGTACTGGGCCTCTTGGTGGTGGTGATTCTGTGTATTTTATTTGCCTGATGGCTCTTAGTACTATATTGTTTCTCAGCTGCTAAGTGATCCTTGTTTAGTAAAGTGAATGGAAAGTAGGCATTCTCTTCTGCAATATTTGTATAGGTCAATTTTCTTTTTTTCTGTTATTGCAGAAACATCTTGGTAGGAATAAAAATCTTGAAAATGTTGATTTTTTTTCTATCGCTTTACTTCCTGTTTTGCTTAGGTATTTTCTTACTTGGTAAATAAAGTTAATTCTACAAATGACACTCTTACACTTTTCACAGTCTTGACAGTGGAGGTTTCCCACAAGTGTGTTCAGGCTGATGAGTCAGCTAGAAGGCAAGAGTGTCATTTAAGGTCCACTGCAGTCAGGACCTCCTCAGCTTGGACCTAGTGGAAAACAACTGAGTCAGAGTGGCCCTCTCCTCACATGCAGATGATTCTATTTAACCGAAGTGGATAAAGTCCATGGATGGCAAACATTTCCTTTGTTAAAGTGTGTTTTTGAGACACACTTGAGCTTTGAGACACCTGATACCTTGCTGTGGAAAGCAAGGCCCTGAGCGAGTTACAGTTGTGGGAAAAAAACACTGCATCTGTGAGAGGCATTAGAAAAGATTAATGATGGGGTTGTTGAACTGAAGGACGGAAGAGATGGGTCCTGCTTTGTGAATAGCTAAAGATTAGAAGAATTATCCATAAACACTTGTCAAGAATGTATTTATTTAAAGGTTCTTAGTCTGAGGGTGTATGCAGAATGAAATTGTATTGCAGGCCTGACCTATTACATGTGTCAGACATAGAAGTGAATGTTTGGTTTCTTTAATTCATCTCCTCATACACTGTTGACTTAAATGCTAGAAATGAGTGGAACATAGGTATTCCGAATGAATAATGCCAGCTAGAATTTCCACAATATGAATATGCCTAGAGAAGCATTATTATAGAGCAAGATGAGTTATAACTTGTTATCACACTTTTTTGTATATATTAACAGCTATATTTCATTGTATTGGAAGCGTCCTCCTTGCCCCCAGAGAGAATGAATTGTACGTCATATCTGCAGCTTCCACACGTGTTCCTGCATAAACTGGCTGATGCCAAAATATTGGTAGAACTTCATATCTGCGTTCCTAGTCAAAAACAAATACATTAGGGAGAAATCTGGGTGACCAGTGGCTCATTTTCCACATATAAACGGACTGAGCGGCTGGCTGGGGGTGCTCAGTCCCCAGTCCCCAGAAGGAGGACCAGAGCTCAGCTCTTCAGACCAGCAGTCTTTTGACTACTCCATGCTGCTCTTTAGAATACTCTTTTGTGAAATATTTTTTTCTTTACTTTTAGCAAACAAATGTTTTAGTGTGAAATATCTTAATGATAAAAATGTTGTAAATAAGCCCAAACTTGCCCACTTTGAATCAAACCTATTTAATGTATCTGTCTTGATTTAAAAATTCCCCAGCACAGGCCTGGGCAGTATGCCTCCTTGTAATGGAAAATGTCCTGTGGTGATAGGCCCAATGGAGCAATCACCCTTCCAGGGAAGGGGGAATGAATCACACCTTTAGTCTACCCCTGGGCTCAGGGTACCCCACAGACCCCTCTCAACAACCCTCCCTCCCAGCGTTTAAACTTTGTGCCTTTGACCATCTGCTAGGTCTGAAGATATTTTATGCAAAGAGTTCTTGGGCCCCTGAAGTCAAGGATGGGGGTGCTTGGCAGCTGTTCCCTCTCCCTGGGGATATGCAACCCTTAGAGATTGCCTCGGAGCCCCCTCCCAGCCAGTGGGGAGATGGACCCCTCCCTTGCTCAGTGCCTCCTGGCTGGGCCTTCACCCCAGGGGGTCCATATATACATTTGATAAGCCCACCTCTCCCATGTTGCATGCATGTTATACTCCAGAACCAAAGTATAGCCCTTCCCCCTGTAGCCTCTGCTCTGCCTCCCCCTGCTGGGGTGGTGGGGGTATGACTGAAGGGTCATCCTAGGTAGATTTTGTGGAGGTGGGAACAGAGGCATTGAGACTCTAAAGCAGTAGACAATCCCCAGATACCATCGGTAGATTTGGAACTGCATTTGTTGTTTGTTTTATATGCATATATTTTAGGGCTGTCGATTTACTTTCCTAATTTGTTTTCCATAGCTCATTCCTGAGCACAAAATGCTAATAATCGATTACATTTATTTTTCCTCACCCTGGCCTTTGAGGCAGTTGGGACCAGTAGCATCATCTTTTCTACTAGAGAGACCAGAGGCCTAGAGAAGAATGTGAGCTAGGACTAGAGAAACTTGGACCTCCCACCGAGAGGCTGGGAGGCAGAAGTTTGGCTGAATGAGTGTTAGTTTCACACGGGGCAGGGGGTAGGGGGATGGGGACACTTAAAACCTGTAGTTACTGAATCCCTTCTACAGGCGGGTCCTGCCTCCAAAGGACAGAGGAGCCAGCCCTGCTCTGTCATTAGGCCTTGTGGATAGGGAACGTGGACTATCTAAATCCTCACCTCCCTTTTTTTTTCTTTTCTTTTTGTTTGGATGTTTTCACAGGTCTCACTTATACCAAAGGGAAAGAATCTTCATTAAAGTCCATATTTCTTCTAAAAAAAAAAAAAAAATTTCTCAGCACACAGTATGCAGTTAACATGGGCTGGTTTTATTAGATAAGAAACTTGAGAAATACTACCCATTAAAGTTAAAAGGTACATTTTCATTTGTATGGGAAATGTTTTTAAGACTGGTTTTCATTTTCACTTAGACCTTACTGGAAATCATGTGAACATTCTTCCATGGTTTTAAAACAAAAATAAATGATATAATATTAGTCATGTAAAAATAGAACTTGATTTTCTTTACATTGATTTCTATTGAAAACTACAGTAGAACTGGATAATTCTTGTCCCTTTGTTCTGTCCATAATAGAGTTTGGTTCTGCCTCTGAACATTTGTTAATTACACAGCAAGGCATGTTAAAAAATAATAATTTTAGCGTATAGTACCTGAAAAATCTGTGGCTAAGTATCACAATTAATTCCTTTTACAACCTTAAAATTTCCTGCATGTGAAAAATGGCTGCATTCTAATTTGTTGTCTCAAATATGCAAATGGTTTAGGGAATCTAGAAGAATTACAGGTACTTATTTCAAGTTTAAAAGAGTTTACCACTAAAGCAAGTTATTCATCTAATTTAATGCATAATAAATACTTTGGACTCATGATGAGAACAATCCAAAAGGGAATTCTCTGGCGATCCAGTCATTAGGACTCCGGGCTTCTACTGCAGGGGCCACTGGACTGCCCGCAAATTCCCTTTTGGATTGTTCTCATTCATGAGTCCAAAGTATTTATTATCCATTAAATTAGGTGAATAACTCAGTTCAGTGACCAACATATGGTTACCATAGGAGAAGTGGGGGAGGGATAAATTGGGAGATTGGGATTGACATATACACACTACTATATATAAAATAGATAACTAATAAGAACCTACTGTATAGCACAGGGAACTCTATTCAATACTCTGTAATGACCTGTATGGGAAAAGAATCTAAAAAAAAGTGGATATATGTATATGTATAACTGATTCACTTTGCTGTACAGCAGAAACCAACACAACATTGTAAATCAACTATACTCCAATAAAAATTAATTAAAAAAAAAAGAAAGTGGTTTATAGGATCAGAGTATGGATTTAAATCACCTTACTTTCCTCCTGTTTTCAACAGGTCCTACAGAGAATGGTCAGGATTGGTTTTTCATATGCTGCTGATGGCCACTGAGCTGAGTCTCTCTCTTAGACAGATATTCTCTGGCAATGACTGTATTTGGTACTGAATTCTCTGGGTGAACTAGAAACAATTTGATAGTTGTTTTGAGACTACTTATGAATCCCTTTATTGTGCCTTCTATCAGTAGACTCTATTATGTTATATAGAGTTTTAGAATTACTGATTTTGTTATTTGATCCCATTTTTAAACGATAATAGTTACGCTTTATAATAGTTAACCAGGTACTGCCCTAAGCACATTACATGTAAACTCATTTAATCCTCACAACCAACATATTAGATAAGAAAACTGCTGAAACTCATTTTATAGATAAATAAAATGAGGTGCAGAGAAGTTAAGTAAATGGGCCGAGGTCACATGACTAGTAAGGAGTATAGTTAGATTTTAAACAAATGAGATCAAGCCTATAGAGTACTTTCGTAGCACCACCACATGTTTGATGCTCAAGAAATACTAATTCCTTTTCTCTGTTCTCAGCGAAAATTGTCTGGTTAGCTCATTTAGAGAGCAAAATAATGTCTTTTAATTGTTTAGCAGCCAGTTCTGTGGAGTCATACAAACTTGAAATCAAAACCTGGCACTTAGTACTTATAGGAAATGTGAACTTGGATAATTAAATACTTTTTAAAGTTTCGCTATCAGAAAAATGGAGACATAATAGAATCGTCATAGAATTAATGATAGCATAATTTGACATTTCATGTAAATTGCTTAGCATAATTTCTTCCACATAAGTACTAGGATGTTAATTGCTCTTATTTTATAATTAATAATAATTACTGCTATTATATCCTTTCTGTCAGCATTACTCAACGTACTGCAGTAAAAGTAAGGTCATTGTTCATAC